>NC_081195.1:34983304-35308540 GCF_902713425.1 Acipenser ruthenus | reverse complement strand
TAATCATTTTATACAATTGTGGCGATTCAACACGTTATCACCAGTCTCTTTTTTGAAATGCAAATGACCTTTACAAATGCCTAAAGAACTAAATGTACGTGATTCTGAGCCCCATCTGCTCATTACCATCCTAATTGATAAACTGCCTCGTCAATGAGCACGTTGGTGACTGCAGGTTTTCAAAAATCACACATCGACACATCTAAATCCAGTGTTACTTGTAGGAGAGAATGTAGTCGTCTAGACGAGCATAATCGATTTAGATTTATGAAAATCGGGGCTATACCAGCCCCTTTAGTCACGTCACGTACGAAAAGAGAGCCCCAGGGATTGCAGTACCAGTGCTGTCCTAAAATAAAAAAATTACATTAAAAACAGTTAACATTTACTACATTTTCAGTGTAATAATAACATTATATTTATTAGCACTTGAAATATATAAAACTAATTATCCGAACTCCTAATGAATCAGAAAGTTATTTAGAATCCACGTGTGTAAAAAAGCAAGCCCTGGCCTCTTTTTGAGACTTCTTCCCAGTCAGATTGTAAAATTCAAATGCCCTAATTAGAGCATAACCAAAATTTTTTATTTTTTTCCCAATGCATATTAAACAGTGTATGTACACCTGTTGTTGTGAAAGTCTGTGTTAACAATACATGCTTCAATGAATTATGGGTCGCAATACCAACAGCTGTGATACAGTATAAATAATTTATATCCATTTATTGTTGGATAAAAAACAAACGAAAGAAAAACAATGAGGTATTATGAATGAAGTTGTTTCTCATAACCTTTGGGCTTTTCGATGTACGGTTGTAAAAAAAATAAAACCTTGCCTGCTAACCTGGGCTGTGACTGAAGCGTATGCAGTGTCAGCTGTCTGGCGATGAGGGACAGTGGTTAGGCAATGCACCCTTCACCAATGTGAGCTGTGGCTGGGATCCACGAAAATAAAATACCAATTCCAAAATATAATGTTGACTTTAGGTAATAAATAAATGGCAGAGCAATGCTCTGGTATGCTCTGGCCCCACTACACTCCTGTTTGACACAGGGATTTAATGGTGATCCATAAGGTTTATCACAGTCATCAACTGTCGTTACTGAAACATTCTTCAAACGAGCCTCAGGTTTAATTTATTTCCCAACCAGCGAAGAAGAGCAGCAACAAATCCAGGTCACTTGTTTCCAAGTAGCTGGCATGCAAAACCCTTGGTGCTGTTGTCTATACTCACGTGGCCTGTCGACCGAACTCAAGTTGAAGTTATGTATTGAAATGGGAAAATGTTTCATTCTATAATATGGAAATGTTCTATGATGGGGAAAATGTCATTACCAACTTTTTAGCAAATTACCTAGGTTCATGCAATTCATACTGCAACATACTGAGGGCTCAGAGACACTTGGCTTTATGGATCTAGAGGACTCAGAGGCACTTGGCTTCTTGGTAATCGTAAAACATAATCATTTATCTTTTTTGTTTTTTTAGAGCTCTGTGATAATTCCAAACAATGTATCGGTATTAGTTTAGTTTGCAAATTAGACCATTTTCATATTTTATGAGCACATTACATTTATTTAAAAGTAATGTTACGGTACTATGTTTTGAAACTTACACAATGAAAATTACACCTTTTGAAAATAACTCCCATCACTGTGTGTGGTTTTATAATGTAAGAAAGGTCCAACTGTACATGATAAATGCATGTCATCTTCAGCTAATAAGGCATGTACATATTTTGTAATAATTTACAAATGTTCCTGTCAAATAATTTGCCAGTTGTTGTTTGTTTTTTGTGCGTCAGAAGAAGACTCTTAGTGTACAAATGTTGGAATGTTTCACAGTTAGTTTGAGGAGGGCAGTTTCCTTGTCATTTTCATTCAAATAGTTTTAAAGAGCAAGTACAGAATGTTCAGATGTCATTTTAATTTTAATATACGAGACTCAAGGACAGTTAGAATTAGAATTATTAAAATAACTCAATATTAGCGCAACAAAATCAAAGACTGGAAGACCTTTTGAAATCTGACAGACATCTTGACACTTCTTTTCCTGGGAAATGTTTGTCACAAAAATAAAGAGGTGAGTGTAACCCTAGCAGTGTAGATATCTCTGGATGAAAGAATGTGCTCCGATCCAGCAGCAATCTGTTTTATTTTAAGTACTAGCAGCGCGACGCAAGTTGATCTTGGCCCGCTGAGGCTTAGGTGGTTATTTTGAAAACTTGTTAATGGATTTTCAAAAGTATTCATTTACGTTATTTTTATATTTTGACTTGAAGTAATCTGCTTTGTCTGCCCTGTCCCAAGACTGTTTAATCTGCACAAAACCTCATTTGCTTTTTCAGTTCTCAAAGTTTATTGACAACTCTTTTAATTGTTATTGTCGCAGCATTTATATATTTATTTACATTTTTATAGCGCCTTTAGCCAAGGCGTTTTACAAGTTTAAACAAAACTGTACAATCAAGAAAAAATGGGTAAAGAAAGAATGTAAGTTTATTGGGCTAGGGTGGGAAAATACAGATTAGTTGCTTAAATGAAAGCAGAGGGCCAGAGGCTAGGTCAGGGTCAGGGAATCAGGGTCATAACAGAAGGTCAGGGGCCAGGAGTATCAGTAGGATGGGCTAGGGAGAAGAGATGCGTTTTGAGGGAGGAGCAGAAAATACGCAGTGTGGGTGACTGTTTTATGATAAGTGGGAGTCTATTCCAATGAAGGGGAGCAAGAAGGAAAAAGGAATGGAAACGGGATTGGGCACAGGGTAAGGGTGGGACAGAGAGGAACAATAGTGATTGGGAGTGTAAGGGACGTGAAGGAACATAGTAGGTGATCAGTGCAGCCAGATAAGGTGGGGCAAGACCATGGAGAGATTTGTACACAAGGGTAAGGAATTTGAACAGGCAACGATAATAGACAGGGAGCCAGTGTACTGGAGGAGGAGAGGGGAGGTATGGAAGGAGCAGGGGAGGTTGAATATAATACGGGCAGAGGCGTTTTGAATTTGTTGTAATGGTGTAAAAGCGTAAGAGGGGAGGCCAAGGAGGAGGGAGTTACAGTAGTCAAGGTGGGTGAAAATGAGAGAGTGGACCAGGAGTTTAGTAGCAGAAAAGGAAATGGAGGGCGGTATTTTGCAGACATTGAATAGGTGGAAACGGCAGGTGCGTGTTATGGCCGAGATATGGTGAGAAAGGGAGAGGGTGGAGTCGAAGGGCCGATTTCAATTGGTCTCATGCCAATGTACAGCACTGTGGTATGGCTTTCCTTGAGAGGTGAGCCAACCTACTCGGTCTCGGTCTACAATATTTAAAAGATGTTTGTGATTTTCATTTTATTCTGGGATCCAGAGCACATTTAAGTCTATGTGTCATGTATTCAGTGTTCCAGAACCAAAATACCTATCAAATATGGTTTATAAATGGAAATATCAATTTTAAAAAAGGAGAATATTGCCACGGTGAGGGAACATAATTGGAGATTCTAACCTGGAGTGAAAGAAAGTAATTGGGCACATTGCATTCTAAAATTCAAGCTTTGATGGGGGTTAAAAACCCTAAAAATCCTTGGCATTAATTGGGTAAGGGGACACTACCGAAGTCATTTCACTGTAAAGCACTCATGCCAGATCCCGTGAACACGTCTCTGAATTGAGGCATTTAAAAGAAACGCTGTTGAGTAAAATCACCATTCCATCCACCCCACAGCCAAAAAATGTGATGGGCAAAATAATATCAGCCTGCAGATACCAACAATTGCGTGTGCTCCAGTTTGACAAGTAGGTCCGGAAAAGTCACATTGTAATTCTCGTATCAGCTGCCCTGTTTTGCAGGGAGATGGGGTGGTGAGTAAAGCCCAGGGATTAGAAGAACATTTGAGCAGATTCAGTGGTGGGGTTTATAGCGTGATCTCAGCTTTTGGAATGCTGCACGGCCAGTTGGGAGGTGCCCTTAGATTCGGTCTGTGATAGTGGAAGCTGTTTATACAGGGGAGGGATCAGAGCCTGTAGTCTCCGGTCCAGAGAGGAGCCTTGTCTTTGGAATTGGGTGGGAAGGGAACATGTGAAAGGGGAGCCTCTCCTAAGGCACAGCTGCTGTTGGCTCCATGCTTGCTTTTGAAAGGTAGAGGGGTCTTAACTTACGTTCTATGGTGAAAGCTGGTGTTTATGAAAGGTTATTAAGAATACTGCAAAAAACCAATAGTGACTCAAATATTATTAATCTTACATATGAAGTCATACCTACAGCCCGGTATCAGAGCACTAAGAAACTTCAAACTGATTATCAAAATATCTTGAGAACTAAGAAGAGCTCAATGAAAAAGCAACAATAATTATAATAATGATTTCTGACTAGAAAAATGCCTGAGTGAAGCAGTGTTTGTGCTGGCTGCAAAGGATGACAGCAAAAGTTCTTGACTGGCAGCTCTGGTTACTCATAATAATAGAGCATCTATTCTCAGCATGTCGTCCACACTTTGGCCCTCAAGCATACATACCTCCACATTGCTGTGGTGGGTGCAGAGCTGTCCAATTCGAGTTGTATAGAATTGCGATGTAGGTTACTGGCATTAGAAAACACAACACTGATTCTCTGTTTAATTCTTTGGTATTGCCCAAAAATACACTTCTGGAATTTGTTTGTGTTTCAAATTACAGCTCAGATGGGAATCACAGTGTGCACACTTTATACAGCCTTGGCCTGATTTTAAAATACTTTTCATTCAAAACCAATTCAATTCAAGATAACTTTCAAACTGGATTGAAACTGGATTCAATATGGATGTTAATTGTATTATATTCCTAAAAACCATTCAAAAAGCATGCCATGATGACTGTTCAGAGAATTAAGTAAAACTTTTTCGGCAAATTTTTCGCAAATGCCTTCACATATAATTCTGATCAAGTACTTAGAATTCTGAATGAATGATAAATCAGTGCATTTGGAATGCAAAATGATTCATTTAGCTTTGGCTTACTAAAAAAATGGCCTTTTGAATCAAAACTCATTTTGATAAAGCAACATTTCTTGAAAAGGTATCCTCTTTGATTGTATAAGGAATCCAGTTAAACTGCAGATAGAATGCATAATGAATGCAGCAGCAGGATTGATATGGGCAGTACTCACCAGTGTTCCACAGCCTGAGTGCAGGTTTGCTCTGCTGTGGTTCCCAGGCCTCTGTGTGGTTTTTCATGTTGGACATTCCCGCTTTGATACTCGCTTTCCAGATCTTACATCAGCCTGTCAGCTCCGTCCACCCGATACCTGCCTTCTTCGGCGAGACAAAAAAAACCAGTAGAGCTTAAAACCTGCAAAAAATTAGAGAAACATTGGTTAGGCTTGACAGGTTTACTCAGGGCCAGCCTTAGGGTAAATTTTAATCTGTGCAAACTTTGTTTTTGGCGCCCCTGTCAGTATTTTATAACCAGAGCGTTACCCAGGTGTTCGGAAGGTTGATAATAGGGCAGCAGTGTGGAGTAGTGGTTAGGGCTCTGGACTCTTGACTCTTGTCCAAAACCGGAGGGTCGTGGTTTCAATCCCAGGTGGGGGACACTGCTGCTGTACCCTTGAGCAAGGTACTTTACCTAGATTGCTCCAGTAAAAACCCAACTGTATAAATGGGTAATTGTATGTAAAAAATAATGTGATATATTGTAACAATTGTAAGTCGCCCTGGATAAGGGCGTCTGCTAAGAAATAAATAATAATAATAATAATAATAGAGCTCTGTAATTATCCAGTAATGAGGGTGGCTGAATAACCGTTCAGCAACCTGTCTTAATTTAGAACAATGCAATTCATCTGGTCATTTTGTCATTGAATTTCAATGAAAACAAGATAGATTCCGAAATCAGATCCGGTACAAAGTAACTTTAATAGGCAGTGGTTTCAAATGGAATGCATCCAAAGCAAAGTCAGGCGTGGTCTAATCCCTGCACCTGGAGCCCAAGCTCTACACATCAGCGTCTGAACAGCACGGGATGTTGATGCCCATTAATGTGCTCAGGGTTTTTATAATTCAGACTGTTTTTCTTTCTGGGTTGAGATCTCCCACGGATACTTGTAACTGTTGTCTAATGGTTGCTTTCCGTCTTGCAGTCCTCATTTTTATGCAGTTTTGTTTGTGTTCATGGGAAGAGTCCTTTGCCACCCAGCTGTTAAATAGTAGCTGTTATTAAAGCTGTTCTCCTGGTCATTTACAGATCAGCCTCTGCCCCTAAGACCCAGATGCTGAAAGCGGATAACTGCTAGCATCTGCTCTTTCTGAAAACCAGGCTGACATGCTTGTTAGAAGGGTAGAAATAATCCCCAGACTAAAACATGTAAAAATAACGATCAGAGCTGGGGGTGAGGTTGATGTGGTGGGTTAATTTCACCTCTGGAGGCCAGGGTTCAAATTTGGCTTAAGCTGCAAGTTAAACAGTCTGGGACTTCCAGTCAAGGGTATGCTAAAGCCACAGGGAAGGACAGAGGGAAGAGTGGCTCGCTTGGTCTTGGGGTTCTGTGAGTCCTGTTTTATATGTCTTTGACCTTCAAAATTAGACTCCCAGATTTACTGAAGCAAACTCACTTGGGGGTGAAAGGTCAGAGCAGCCAGAAGCTAAATGCCGTGTCTTCTTACATAGATTCCTTGTAGCAATCTATTAATACCACACATGCCAATAGACAGGCATTGGGCACACATTCTTGTTAACTTCTGGGGGATTACTGGTTATTGCAGTGTAGTGTACTGGATTTACTTTATAGCTTCATATGCATGTTCACATCTGATTCTCACTTACAAAGCAAGTGTGTCTGCACATTTATCTGTGCACAATATACTGCAGCTTCTATTGGTGCAAATCGCTTACTGTATTCCTTCAAATTTAAGACTCCGTCGAATTTAAGATGCAGCCCAAATTTACCAGCCACAATTTGAGGAAAAAATAAAACCTCAAATAAATATGCATTTACAAAGATACAACCTCAATTATGCTGTTGTATCTTACAAAACTGACATGAAACAGTGTTGTTGTAGATTAACCACAGAGCTTGTTTATTGTGCTGCACACTCTATATATTATAGCAAGCACGACACAACACTCCACGGCATCAAGCAACATGTAACCCAGCAACCACAACAGCATTGAACTGTATTATTGCTTGGCATGTCGAAAAATATGGGGGTCTGATCAGCATTTCCGATCTGTCCAAGCTGGTACTGCTTGTTAGAAATTTTGAAATTGTAAACGTTTCTCTTGGAATTCCTCAGGAAGCTTGGTTTGTTTTTTCTCAGCAGTGTCACGTTGCTGCTTGTCTATTCAGGCAGTGACGCCTTTGTTGTCTTTTCTCTGCAGTCAGTCATATTGCTGTTTGTGTACTCGGATAGTCACGTCTTGTTGCTGATTTTAACACATGCGTCACTATACTGTACTCGAATTTAAGATGCAATCTATTTTTGAGAAGCAAGAGTAAATTCGAAGGAATACTTCACCAAATCATGGCCTCCTGCACACATTGTGGATTGCATGTGGCTGTAATCCAACGAACTCAATTTTTATACAAATATTTTAATCCTTTGCCCTTACATTCAGACTACTATTGAATCCCCTAAACTCTATCGCATTAGAATCCCATTCATGTACTTTGTGACTATGAAGACCCTGTGAATGTGACTGCACTGGTTTTATGTGGACCACTCAGAGCCATATGGGGTCTCCCAAAAGCCAGTCCCAGAGGGTAAGGCAGCCAGTCCTCAGCAAGGACGTTCTCCCTGTGCCCCCAGACGCTAACCGGGCTCATTGTTCCGCTAAGAGCTTATGTTTTGACTGGTATTAATTCCTGTTGACGCAAGAGATGTGGGACAGGATTTTCAAAAAACAGTATTATTGTATCAAACTCATGGTATAGTAACAAGAGCTTTAGCAGCAAGTGATTTTCAAATGAGATGTGTTAATTAAATCAATCCGTTAATGCTTTGAAATTGAGTCGTTAAAAAGCTTAATTGTCGCAGGTCATCACTTCCTGTCTCAACGACTAAATAAGGGGAACTCGTTAATCAAAATGCATGTTAACGAGCTCAAGAAAAATGAATGGAAGCATAATTTGCTATTATGGAAACTACTAGCGTACAGAGAGACGGTTCTCCTACCAATGAGCAGCAGCCAAACGGAAATAAAAAATAATGTGAATATCTATTGTGTGTGTGTGTAATATGTAAATTATAGGCCTTAAATAAATGTAGGCTATAAATAAATAAGTTTGAAGTGTCATTTATGTTTGTAGTTAGTTATTATACATGGATAACACTTAATTATATATTTATTAAGCTTTTAAAATTGCGATAGAACAAGGGGCACCTGAGTGGCGCATCCAGTAAAAGCACTTGCCTAGAGTGAAGGATGCGCCCTATAGTCTGGACGTCGCAAGTTCGAGTCCAGGCTATTCCTTTGCCGACCGGGGACGGGAGCTCCCAGGGGGGCGGCGCTCAATTGGCTGAGCGTCGCCCGGGGGGGGGGGGGGGGGTGGAGGTCTAGGTCGGCCAGGGTGTCCTCAGCTCACCACGCACCAGCGACCCCTGTAGTCTGGCCGGGCGCCTGCGGGCTTGCCTGTAAGCTGCCCGAGAGCTGCGTTGTCCTCCGACACTGTAGCTCTTGGGTGGCTGCATGGTGAGTCCGGGTAGGCTGACGGCACACACTTCTGAGGACAGCGTGTGTTTGTCTTCGCCCTCCCGAGTCAGCGCAGGGGTGGTAGCGGTGAGCTGAGCTTAATAAAATAATTGGCCATTCCAAATTTGGAGAAAATAATAAAAAATAATTGGCAACGACTAAATTTATAAAAAATTTTAAAAAAATGCAATAGAACACCCCAATCCAAAACTCAATTTGTTTATAGTTAATTGTTTGGTGAATTCCTCTAATCATGCATTTTCTCTAGTATTGTTTGCTTGCCTCCGTGATAAATAAACTCAACATGAATAAAAATAGCCACTGAACACTTACAGTATTATAAGAAGATGTTATATGTGTGAAGGTGAGAGTGTACACTGTACATAGTGTGGGGGGAGTCTGACAACATTACAAATAAGTTGGCAAGTTGGTTTGTATACAATCATGCCCGTGGTGATATCTTTTGAAAGCAAGCTCCATATTGCACTTTTTAACTATTGGATGAAATGTTTACAAAATACTTGACAACTGCTATTAGGACCATGCTGCATGATTTGTTTATTATTAATAGTGTTATAATTAAACTATACCAAATCATGTTTTTAATTACAACAAAGGAAAAACATATTTTTGCTGACTTTATAAGCATTGTAAATAAAAAACCTAATTTGGAATAATTTAATGATAACGCTATTAATAATAAATTAATCATGATTATAGCAGCAGATTTTAAGTATTCTGTAAATATTTTGTCTAATAGTTAAAAAGTACAATGTGAGTCTGTCAGGTCTTGTTTTAAAAAAATATTGGCATGGACATTGTATACAAACCAATGGAATACCGTGTGTGTGTATGCATGAATGCGTGAGTGTGTGTGTGTGTTTAATAGAGAGAGAGAGAGAGAGAGAGAGAGAGAGAGAGAGAGAGAGAGAGAGAGAGAGAGAGAGAGAGAGAGAATACATATGTGGTTTTCACGATCACGTCGCATTAAGTTCTAGCCAAATTTGTAGATATTTATTACTGCCATAGCCTTATCTTTTTGCCTATTAATTTGCCACATTGCAACTGTACTTAATGAATCCCTTCCTGCGATGTCATCAGGCAGTGTGTTCTGGGCTTAAACTTACAAATTGTTAGAAAAAGTGAACAAATCTCATTCATAACCACAAGTATATACAAGTCTAAAATATTTTCATAACTACAAATATTATCTAGGTAGTGTCTGTATCATCAGCGTCACAGCCGCGGCCTGTTTAATTATTATTATTATTTATTTCTTAGCAGACACCCTTATCCAGGGCGACTTACAATTGTTACAAGATAACATATTATTTTTACATACAATTACCCATTTATACAGTTGGGTTTTTACTGGAGCAATCTAGGTAAAGTACCTTGCTCCAGGGTACAGCAGCAGTGTCCCCTACCATGGATTGAACCCACGACCCTCCGGTCAAGAGCCCAGAGCCCTAACCACTACTCCACACTGCTGCCCCTATTTCAAAGTGAGTTATAGTCTTTCGTTAATTAAAACCCTCCTTTTCCAAGTGCAAATTAACATAAATTATGACAATTAACACGGATTTGCTTTTAAATTCCCACACGAGCAAAAGGAATAGTCGCAAGAAGCACAGCTCGTTAAGATAATACTATTATTTAGAAAATAAACATAATTTCGTAAAAATCACATTAACTTGATTATTTAATAACGAGATAGGCATAACGACCTCTTGAAAATGCCAAAATCAATGCTACATACCGATTTGTTGATTAACACTGGAGTTATCATTTACAAAAGTTTGAACGTCCTGCCCGTCATATTCCCTGCACGTATTACTGCAGAGCTGTCCAGGTGTTCCATGAATTGTGTTTCTGTTTGCTACTATATATATATATATATATACAGTGCCTATAGAAAGTTTACACACCCTTTCAAAATGTTCACCTTTTGTTGCCTTATAGCCTGGAATTAAAATGTATTACAATAGTTTTTTTTTTTCGTTTATCTACACATCCTACCCCACAACTTCCAAGTGAAAAAAATATTCTAGAAATTTATAGAAAATTAATTAAAAATAAAAAACTGAAATAGCTTGGTTGGATAAGTGTCCACCCCCCTTGTAATAGCAATCCTAAATTAGCTCAGGTGTAACCAATCGCCTTCAAAATCACACACCAAGTTAAGTGGCCTCCACCTGTGTTAAATTGTAGTGATTCACATGATTACAGGATAAGTTCAGCAGTTCCTGTAGGTTCCCTCTGCTGGGTAGTGCATTTCAAAGCAAAGATTCAACCATGAGCACCAAGGCGCTTTCAAAAGAACTCCGGGACAAAGTAGTTGAAAGGCACAGATCAGGGGATGGGTATAAAAAAAGGCCTTGAATATCCCTTGGAGCACTGTCAAGACGATTATTAAGAAGTGGAAGGTGTATGGCACCACCGAGACCCTGCCTAGATCAGGCCGTCCCTCCAAACTGGATGACCGAGCAAGAAGGAGACTGATCAGAGAGGCTACCAAGAGGCCAATGGCAACTTTGCAAGAGCTACAGGCTTTTATGTCCAAGACTGATCAAAGTGTGCATGTGACAACAATATACCAAGCACTCCACAAATCTGGCCTGTAATTTACTCAAGAAAGCCCACCTTGAATCCCGTTTGAAGTATGCAAAAAAACACTCAGGAGATTCTGTAGCCATGTGGCAAAAAGTTTTGTGGTCTGACAAAACTAAAATGGAACTTTCTGGCCTAAATTCAAAGCGTTATGTTTGGCACAAACCCAACACAGTGCATCACCCAAAGAACACCATCCCTACTGTGAAGCATGGTGGTGGCAGCATCATGTTATGGGGATGTTTCTCATCGGCAGGGACTGGGGCACTTGTCAGGATAGAAGGGAAAATGAATGGAGCAAAGTACAGAGAAGTCCTTGAGGAAAACCTGCTGCCCACTGCAAGAAAGCTGAAACTGGGATGGAAGTTCACTTTTCAGCAATACAACGACCCAAAGCACACAGCCAAAGCTACACTGGAGTGGCTAAGGAACAAAAAGGTAAATGTCCTTGAGTGGCCCAGTCAGAGCCCCGACCTAAATCCAATCGAAAATGTGTGGCATGACTTGAAGATTGCTGTCCATCAACGCTCCCCAAGGAACTTGACAGAGCTTGAACAGTTTTGTAAAGAAGAATGGTCAAATATTGCCAAATCTAGGTGTGCAAGGTTGGTAGAGACCTATCCCAACAGACTCACAGCTGTAATTGCTGCCAAAGGTGCTTCCAACAAGTATTAACTCAGGGGGGTGGAGAGTTATCCAATTCTGCTATTTCAGTTTTGTATGTTTAATATATAATCTTTTTTTCAATAAAAACTTTTTTCCCCTTAACAGGGTGGAGTATGGTGTGTAGATAAGTGGAAAAAATCCTCATTTAAATGCATGAAACTCTGAGGCACTGACACAACAAAATGTGAAAAAAGATCAAGGGGGTGTAGACTTTCTGTAGGCACTGTGTATATATATATATATATATATATATATATATATATATATATATATATATATATATATATATATATATATATATGTCAGCATGGGCACCAAAATGTGACCCTCATATGTTTGTTGGGTGGATCGTAAAAAGATTTTTTCAGCAATACCAAGGTAAAATACCTAATATATATTTTATCTATACAGTACATACAGATGTATATGTGTATATACCGGATTCTGCAGAGTCAACACCCCGGTCGAACGATCGCCCCTCACAACTTTTAGCTGAAAGTAACATTTTCACTATTATTTTCCAGTTTTTAATAGCAATGCGCAAATAATGTCTGAGGGGAAATATCGCAGCTCACGTGAATAGAAAAAGCTGCCTAGAAGTAGTTGCTCTGTGCATTAATGATTCAGGCGATAGCTTGCATCATCAATGATGAAGGTTCAAATGGCAAGAGTTCAGCAGTTTCGGATCAGATGATACAGACTCCGCAGTCCGATTGATTTTATTTTTAGACACTGCAAGAGCTTGTAACTCCAGCATTTTTCGTATTGAACATTTTAATGCTATAATATGCTACGTTTATTTATTTCATGTTGTGTTTCCACACTGGACACTCCAGTTTCTTACTTGCAGAGATTATGTAAAGCCATTTATTTTACTGGACCGAAAGTTGTACATGTTTATATATTTTTGTAAATGTAGCGACTTTTATTTTAGTGTTTTTCACCTACAATTGTGGTTTTTCATGATGTGGTGTTGCACTGCACACTGTAGCTTTAAAGTTGAATGTTTGTTTTGTGAAACAAACTGCAGCAGCTGCAGCAGCAGCTTTGAATTGTATTTCATTAGTCAGTAAAGATGAACTGCACTTCTTGATTTTTTAGCGTGACTGTGTGCTGGGCTCTACCTTTGAATTTTAAGCATGCCTAATTGTAAACATAATCTATCTGCATAATGCTAATAATGCCTGTAATTTCACCCTTGCCTGAGTCAACGCCACCCCCCCACCGTCCCCCCCACAACACACTTTTAGCTTAACAACAACTTTACACCCCATGGGCGCTGAATTGGCAGAATCTGGTATATGCACATGGGGTTTTGTGCAGCAGACGAATGTCCCTTGGGAGTTAAGTTGAGACCACCAAAATCAGATTTAACCTGAGCTGCACCCAGGCCTCCAGAGGGGAAGGAATGAAAGGCTAGTAATGTAACCTGCTAGATAGCCAACTAGCCCCCCTACAAAAAATTACTTTTGTTTTCAGTTGGTAACCTAAGTTAAGTACATCGGAAACCTGTAACATCGAATTCATTGGGCTGGCGCGTTTGTTTCTTATTAAGATATTGTATTATTACTATAATAATGAAACAAAATGTATTCATAACTTCATGAAAATATACAAACATGTTTAAAATAAAACGTTTCCTTTAGAAAAGCAAGTCTGTTCAGAACAAGCCCAGCTATTAAGCCAGGTCTAAGAAAGAAAATAAAAAACACATTATTCGATCGATTTCCCAGCTTTCTTATCAAGACTATCATGTCCAAGTCTGCGCAGAACGGAATGGCTTGTGTTATAAGATGCAAATGTTGTTATAGAAATATCCTTTTTATCAGTATGAGAAACAGATAATTAAAAGAGTCTCAGTATGGCTATTACACACACAGTATATAAGGACGCATGTATGCACAGCACATGTATGCAAACATGTGACAAAGATATCACTCTAACTGTCCTACTCTAACATACATGCATATTTATATGAGCTCTCATCATGCTGAATGCTTTCTGTTCTTGTGCTCTTCGTTGCATCACAGCCACTCTGAACATGATAAGAGGCAGGTGGCAGGCACATACAGTACTGTACATGCCAGTTTATAAAGCTATACAATTGAAAAGAAACAGAAGATAGGCTAGTAGTTAATTACATTTTAAATTGCTGACACATTTAAAGACCCTATTGGTAATGACATTTTCAGAATTTGGAGATGTTTAAATATTACTGTAAGAATATTTGTTCTTAGGGGAACATGACTATTAATGTTCACTTAAGAGTTAAGTCACACAAGCACACATGCATTACATATTTTTTTTTTTACCAGCTTCTGTTTAAAATTGTCATTTTGTTTCATATTAACAGGTTAATTATTAAAAGCATCCACTATAGGTCAGCTGTTGTTTCTGTGAGTCACAGACCCACAGAGTAGCCACTCATTCTCAGAACCACAAACGCGCACCACTGCTTTCCAATGTGTCTCTGCACTGCACTGTGCGTTTGTACACACCAATGCACACAGCTGCTGTGCAACATGTACAACATGCTCTACATATACTTATTAAAATCCTTACATGCTCAAATACATTACAGTAGGTGTCTCAGTTAATAGTATTGTTGGATGTCCAGATTGCCACCTGTTCTGTAAAGTCTAGTCCCCGTCCTATAGTTTTGTCTTTGCTGCTTGTTATTTAAAGGAAAGCTATTAATCTGTGATAATCTTAAATAGACAACAATAATGTCTGACAGGCATTCTGTAAAATTATAATATTACCCTCCCATTTCCTACTTTTGAAGATGCATTTAAAAAATAAAAATGCACATTTATATATACGAGTGAAACACAACTCACCGTATCCCATTCATGTCAGTTGACAAAATTGTAGCATCAAACTTTTTCATTAAAATAAATAAATAAAACTTATGTACAGATGTTTTCCAAGAATTCTCTCCCCTCGAAAAAATGTGATATTCCTCCTTGTGTGGAAAATGGAAGACTCCTGCTTTTGGTTCAGTTCATTGTACATGAATGCATCCTGAGACTGCAGAGGAAATGTAGTCTTCTTAGGAAAGGGTGGTCTGACTAGCCAATCTGCCTCCTTAGGGCAAATGGGCACTTGATGTATTTATGATGTCCACTGGCTTCTGCTAGAAAGAGTGTGTGTGTGTGTGTCTCTGTGTCTGTACAGTAGGTCTACATGCATACGAGTCCAGTGCGTTTGCATGTGTATTTATGCATGCATGCCCTTTCTGCCAGTCTGTGTGCGTGTGTATGTGTGTGTGTGTGAGTGTGGATTGGTGTGTTAAAGATAGAAACATGAGAGTGTGCTGCTGTTGCGTCTGATGTCTCCTCTGGTTACACTGAGAGTATCAGCTGACATAGCTGAGGACCTCATCAGCCCAGCAGCTCCCTTCCTTGCAGGGTTTTTTTTTTTTTTTTTCACAAAAGCAAATAAGGGTTTAGATTGTATTTTATTTGAGCTGGCGGGAGAGTCAGAGAGCCTTGTGGGAGTGGGTGTTAGGAGGGTAGTGGATTTGGTAAATTTGTATTTGGGTGGGTGGGTGGGTGGTGGAGGATGGGGGTTGGTGGTGGTGGAGGATGGGGGTGGGCAGGCTTAATCCCTATTAATTTGTGCTGGAGTAATGTCTAAATAGTACATTCATTGGTGCTAATTTGAAGTACAGTACTGGTAGTTAGGGTTTTGTCATATAAATATTGACTGGAGTTTTGAGGCTTATAGTGGAGAAGTGTTGCCCAGAGGGACGAAGTAGTGGCAGTGAGCAAAGCCCCAAAGCCACAGGCTTTATTGCTAACTGGAGGTCCCTAATTCAACCCAAGATTTTCCACTAAAAGATAAAAAATACAGTCAATGACATCTATTCAGTTGATCTAAACAGTGGCTAATGTAATTACTGCCATCATTTAAATTATTATTATTATTATTATTATTATTATTATTATTATTATTATTATTATTATTATTTATTTATTTATTAGCAGATGCCTTTATCCAGGGTGACCTACAATTGTTACAAAATATCACAGTACAAAGTATCAATACAAAATACCACATTATAAAATATCACATTACAGATAAGAGCAGTTATAAAGTACAATAAAATCAATAGAAAATAAGATCAAATTCAAATAAGAGCAAAATAAAGAATACAGTACGTAATTACATTTAAGAGCGAGTTCAACTAAGAGCAGTTAACTTACAGTAAAAAATGTTTGCTCTTACGAGTAAAGTCCATTACGAGCACATAGTAAGTACGATAAATGTTTGAGAACGATTTAAAATAAGAGCAATTAACAAAACATGGATACGGATACCTATAAGAGTAAAATCAAGTATAAGATATAGTAAATAGTTATAATTAAGAGCAGTAGTAGTATACAGCAAGGTATGGAGCAGTTCACTGCAAGTACAAACTGATGCAAGTACTGGTACAATTGGGTGCCATATAGTCCAGTATAGTCGAGAGTTGTGAGGTTTACAGATGCTGTCTCAACAGGTGTGTCTTGAGGAGGCGCCAGAAGGTGGTCAGGGACTGAGCAGTCCTGATATCCGTGGGTAGGTCGTTCCACCACTGAGGGGCAAGGGTAGAGAAGGAGCGGGCTCTGGAAGCGGGGGAGCGGAGGGGGGGTACAGCTAATCTGCTGGTGGTGGAAGAGTGGAGGGGGCGAGCAGTGGTCTAGGGAGAAAAGATAATCTAGGGAGGAGGGAGCAGAAAGGTCAAGACAGTGATTAGGTGAGTACAAGAGTTTTGAATTGGATGCGAGCAGCGATAGGGAGCCAGTGCAGAGAGCGGAGAAGTGGTGTATCGTGGGAGAAGCAAGGAAGGGAAAAGACAAGGCGAGCAGCAGAGTTTTGGATGAGCTGGAGCGGACGGATAACAGAGGCAGGCCAGGAGGGAGTTGCAGTAGTCAAAACGGGACAGTACCAGGGCCTGAACTAGGAGCTGCGTGGAGTAGTCAGTGAGGAAGGGGCGAATTCTGCGTATGTTCCTGAGGAAGAAGCGACAGGAGCGTGCCAGAGTAGAGATGTGCTGAGAGTAGGAGAGGGAGGGGTCGAGGGTGATGCGGAGGTTCTTGGTGGATGAGGGAGAGAGGGTGATGGATTCAAGAGGAAGAGAGTGGTCAGGGGTGGGGGAGAAAGAGGGGGGAAGAAAAGGAGGTCTGATTTGGAAAGGTTGAGTTTGAGATGATGCGAGGTCATTCAGGAGAAGATGGCCGAGAGGCAGGTCATGTCAGGAGGAAATGTCAGACTCAGAGGGGGAAAAGGAGAGGAAGATCTGGACATCATCAGCATAGAGATGATATGAGAAGCCATGGGCGGAGATAAGGGGACCCAGGGAGCTGGTGTAGAGAGAAAACAGAAGGGGTTCCAGGACTGAGCCTTGGAGGACACCTGTCAAAAGAGAGCAAGAGGCAGAGGGTGAGCCACGCCAGGACACCCAGTACGTGTGATCAGCGAGGTAGGAGGAGAACCAGGCAAGAGCAGTGCTGGAGAGTCCCAGGTCAGCGAGGGAGGACAGGAGAATAGAGTGGTCGACTGTGTCAAAGGCTGTAGAGAGGTCGAGGAGAATTAGGTCAGAGGAGAGGGTTAGTGACGTAGAGAAGAGCAGTTTAAATGGAGTGTGCCGGGCGAAAATCAGATTGGAGGGGGTCGAGCAGAGAATGTGTTGATAGGAAAGCTGGCAATGTACCGCTCGCTCTAGGGTACTCTGGGTGTTGTTGAGTGATTGAAAACGAGACATTTTGTGTTTGAATTGAAAGTGATGGTCTTGAGGAGTCAAATGGGTATATTTTCCTCTAGAGGAATTATCACTTTTTGATGTAACTACTGTGGCATTAATAGATTAAACCGGTTTGTTTGCAAACACACATTCCCTTGACAAAAGTACTGTAAAACATACCGAAACTCTTTGGTGTGAACCTTCAAAACATATATAGTAACACAGCCTCTCTCTGGTCACTCTCATTTGCACTTTAATTAGCAGACCCAGACACAAAACTTGCAGTTGAGCACTTTCGTGCACTTTTATTTTTCACACAAAAAAACTAAACAAATCCTAGCTCCCACATGGAGTACTAAACTATACTTAATTTTCTTCAACTCACTATAACTGGATGGCTAAACCGTTTGCCAGTAACCAGCACTTATACCCACAGGTTCACACAGTACCTTGTTCTCTTTACCGACAGTCTCTTGTCTTTACACAGACTGGCCAGTACTAACATTTGGCTCCTGTTAAATACCTGCCTGCTAATTACAGGCAGATGACATCAATCAAATTAACTAAAACAATTATACCTATGGCTGTGCAAACACAGCCACACCCACATTTCTCTGGCAGGTTCAGAAATTAACCCCATCCCTGCCAACCACCAACACATTCTTTACAGGCAGGATTTGCCCTGCCACTATATATATATATATATATATATATATATATATACTCTGAGTGTACAAAACATTAGGAACACCTGCTCTTTCCGTGAAATAGACTGACGAGGTGAATCCAGGTGAAAGCTATGATCCCTTATTGATGTAACCTGTTAAATCCACTTCAATCAGTGTAGATGAAGGGGAGACAGGTTAAAGAAGGATTTTTAAGCCTTGACACAATTGAGACATGGATTGTGTACTGCATGTGTGCCATTCAGAGGGTAAATGGGCAAGACAAAAGATTTAAGTGCCTTTGAACAGCGTATGGTAGTAGGTGCTAGGCACGCCGGTTTGAGTGTGTCAAGAACTGCAATGCTGCTAGGTTTTTCACGCTCAACAGTTTCCCGTGTGTATCAATGATGATCCACCACCCAAAGGACATCCAGCCAACGGCAGGCCAGTGGTCGAAAACGGCTCATTGATGAAAGAGGCCAAAGGAGGCTGACACGAATTGTGCAGAGCAACAGACGGGCTACAGTCCAGTACAACATTGGTGCCGAAAGACCCATAAAAGAATCCACAACTCGTTTGTACCTTGACACGAATGGGGTATGGCAGCCAAAAAGACCTAACAGAGTTCCACTTCTTTCAGCAAAACACAAGAAACTGCGGTTGCAGTGGGCTAAGGAACGAAAACACTGGACACTGGAGGATTGGAAAAACATTGCCTGGTTTGATGAATCCTGGTTTCTGCTGTTTCCTACCAGGTATGGAGAAAACCACATGAGTACATGCATCCATCATGCCACGTGTCAACATTGCAGGCTGGTGGTGGTGGTGTGATGGCGTGGGGTGTGTTTTCATGGCACACATTGGGCCCCTTGATAAAAGTGGAGCAGCGTTTGAATGCCACAGGATATCTGAACATCACTGCCAATCAGGTGCATCCCTTCATGGCAGCAGTGTGTCCATCTGCTAATGGATTTTTTCAGCAGGATAATGCCCCATGCCACAAGGCTAGGATAGTGTACTGGATTTACTTTATAGCTTCATATGCATGTTCACATCTGATTCTCACTTACAAAGCAAGTGTGTCTGCACATTTATCTGTGCACAATATACTGCAGCTTCTATTGGTGCAAATCGCTTACTGTATTCCTTCAAATTTAAGACTCCGTCGAATTTAAGATGCAGCCCAAATTTACCAGCCACAATTTGAGGAAAAAATAAAACCTCAAATAAATATGCATTTACAAAGATACAACCTCAATTATGCTGTTGTATCTTACAAAACTGACATGAAACAGTGTTGTTGTAGATTAACCACAGAGCTTGTTTATTGTGCTGCACACTCTATATATTATAGCAAGCACGACACAACACTCCATGGCATCAAGCAACATGTAACCCAGCAACCACAACAGCATTGAACTGTATTATTGCTTGGCATGTCGAAAAATATGGGGGTCTGATCAGCATTTCCGATCTGTCCAAGCTGGTACTGCTTGTTAGAAATTTTGAAATTGTAAACGTTTCTCTTGGAATTCCTCAGGAAGCTTGGTTTGTTTTTTCTCAGCAGTGTCACGTTGCTGCTTGTCTATTCAGGCAGTGACGCCTTTGTTGTCTTTTCTCTGCAGTCAGTCATATTGCTGTTTGTGTACTCGGATAGTCACGTCTTGTTGCTGATTTTAACACATGCGTCACTATACTGTACTCGAATTTAAGATGCAATCTATTTTTGAGAAGCAAGAGTAAATTCGAAGGAATACTTCACCAAATCATGGCCTCCTGCACACATTGTGGATTGCATGTGGCTGTAATCCAACGAACTCAATTTTTATACAAATATTTTAATCCTTTGCCCTTACATTCAGACTACTATTGAATCCCCTAAACTCTATCGCATTAGAATCCCATTCATGTACTTTGTGACTATGAAGACCCTGTGAATGTGACTGCACTGGTTTTATGTGGACCACTCAGAGCCATATGGGGTCTCCCAAAAGCCAGTCCCAGAGGGTAAGGCAGCCAGTCCTCAGCAAGGACGTTCTCCCTGTGCCCCCAGACGCTAACCGGGCTCATTGTTCCGCTAAGAGCTTATGTTTTGACTGGTATTAATTCCTGTTGACGCAAGAGATGTGGGACAGGATTTTCAAAAAACAGTATTATTGTATCAAACTCATGGTATAGTAACAAGAGCTTTAGCAGCAAGTGATTTTCAAATGAGATGTGTTAATTAAATCAATCCGTTAATGCTTTGAAATTGAGTCGTTAAAAAGCTTAATTGTCGCAGGTCATCACTTCCTGTCTCAACGACTAAATAAGGGGAACTCGTTAATCAAAATGCATGTTAACGAGCTCAAGAAAAATGAATGGAAGCATAATTTGCTATTATGGAAACTACTAGCGTACAGAGAGACGGTTCTCCTACCAATGAGCAGCAGCCAAACGGAAATAAAAAATAATGTGAATATCTATTGTGTGTGTGTGTAATATGTAAATTATAGGCCTTAAATAAATGTAGGCTATAAATAAATAAGTTTGAAGTGTCATTTATGTTTGTAGTTAGTTATTATACATGGATAACACTTAATTATATATTTATTAAGCTTTTAAAATTGCGATAGAACAAGGGGCACCTGAGTGGCGCATCCAGTAAAAGCACTTGCCTAGAGTGAAGGATGCGCCCTATAGTCTGGACGTCGCAAGTTCGAGTCCAGGCTATTCCTTTGCCGACCGGGGACGGGAGCTCCCAGGGGGGCGGCGCTCAATTGGCTGAGCGTCGCCCGGGGGGGGGGGGGGGGGTGGAGGTCTAGGTCGGCCAGGGTGTCCTCAGCTCACCACGCACCAGCGACCCCTGTAGTCTGGCCGGGCGCCTGCGGGCTTGCCTGTAAGCTGCCCGAGAGCTGCGTTGTCCTCCGACACTGTAGCTCTTGGGTGGCTGCATGGTGAGTCCGGGTAGGCTGACGGCACACACTTCTGAGGACAGCGTGTGTTTGTCTTCGCCCTCCCGAGTCAGCGCAGGGGTGGTAGCGGTGAGCTGAGCTTAATAAAATAATTGGCCATTCCAAATTTGGAGAAAATAATAAAAAATAATTGGCAACGACTAAATTTATAAAAAATTTTAAAAAAATGCAATAGAACACCCCAATCCAAAACTCAATTTGTTTATAGTTAATTGTTTGGTGAATTCCTCTAATCATGCATTTTCTCTAGTATTGTTTGCTTGCCTCCGTGATAAATAAACTCAACATGAATAAAAATAGCCACTGAACACTTACAGTATTATAAGAAGATGTTATATGTGTGAAGGTGAGAGTGTACACTGTACATAGTGTGGGGGGAGTCTGACAACATTACAAATAAGTTGGCAAGTTGGTTTGTATACAATCATGCCCGTGGTGATATCTTTTGAAAGCAAGCTCCATATTGCACTTTTTAACTATTGGATGAAATGTTTACAAAATACTTGACAACTGCTATTAGGACCATGCTGCATGATTTGTTTATTATTAATAGTGTTATAATTAAACTATACCAAATCATGTTTTTAATTACAACAAAGGAAAAACATATTTTTGCTGACTTTATAAGCATTGTAAATAAAAAACCTAATTTGGAATAATTTAATGATAACGCTATTAATAATAAATTAATCATGATTATAGCAGCAGATTTTAAGTATTCTGTAAATATTTTGTCTAATAGTTAAAAAGTACAATGTGAGTCTGTCAGGTCTTGTTTTAAAAAAATATTGGCATGGACATTGTATACAAACCAATGGAATACCGTGTGTGTGTATGCATGAATGCGTGAGTGTGTGTGTGTGTTTAATAGAGAGAGAGAGAGAGAGAGAGAGAGAGAGAGAGAGAGAGAGAGAGAGAGAGAGAGAGAATACATATGTGGTTTTCACGATCACGTCGCATTAAGTTCTAGCCAAATTTGTAGATATTTATTACTGCCATAGCCTTATCTTTTTGCCTATTAATTTGCCACATTGCAACTGTACTTAATGAATCCCTTCCTGCGATGTCATCAGGCAGTGTGTTCTGGGCTTAAACTTACAAATTGTTAGAAAAAGTGAACAAATCTCATTCATAACCACAAGTATATACAAGTCTAAAATATTTTCATAACTACAAATATTATCTAGGTAGTGTCTGTATCATCAGCGTCACAGCCGCGGCCTGTTTAATTATTATTATTATTTATTTCTTAGCAGACACCCTTATCCAGGGCGACTTACAATTGTTACAAGATAACATATTATTTTTACATACAATTACCCATTTATACAGTTGGGTTTTTACTGGAGCAATCTAGGTAAAGTACCTTGCTCCAGGGTACAGCAGCAGTGTCCCCTACCATGGATTGAACCCACGACCCTCCGGTCAAGAGCCCAGAGCCCTAACCACTACTCCACACTGCTGCCCCTATTTCAAAGTGAGTTATAGTCTTTCGTTAATTAAAACCCTCCTTTTCCAAGTGCAAATTAACATAAATTATGACAATTAACACGGATTTGCTTTTAAATTCCCACACGAGCAAAAGGAATAGTCGCAAGAAGCACAGCTCGTTAAGATAATACTATTATTTAGAAAATAAACATAATTTCGTAAAAATCACATTAACTTGATTATTTAATAACGAGATAGGCATAACGACCTCTTGAAAATGCCAAAATCAATGCTACATACCGATTTGTTGATTAACACTGGAGTTATCATTTACAAAAGTTTGAACGTCCTGCCCGTCATATTCCCTGCACGTATTACTGCAGAGCTGTCCAGGTGTTCCATGAATTGTGTTTCTGTTTGCTACTATATATATATATATATATACAGTGCCTATAGAAAGTTTACACACCCTTTCAAAATGTTCACCTTTTGTTGCCTTATAGCCTGGAATTAAAATGTATTACAATAGTTTTTTTTTTTCGTTTATCTACACATCCTACCCCACAACTTCCAAGTGAAAAAAATATTCTAGAAATTTATAGAAAATTAATTAAAAATAAAAAACTGAAATAGCTTGGTTGGATAAGTGTCCACCCCCCTTGTAATAGCAATCCTAAATTAGCTCAGGTGTAACCAATCGCCTTCAAAATCACACACCAAGTTAAGTGGCCTCCACCTGTGTTAAATTGTAGTGATTCACATGATTACAGGATAAGTTCAGCAGTTCCTGTAGGTTCCCTCTGCTGGGTAGTGCATTTCAAAGCAAAGATTCAACCATGAGCACCAAGGCGCTTTCAAAAGAACTCCGGGACAAAGTAGTTGAAAGGCACAGATCAGGGGATGGGTATAAAAAAAGGCCTTGAATATCCCTTGGAGCACTGTCAAGACGATTATTAAGAAGTGGAAGGTGTATGGCACCACCGAGACCCTGCCTAGATCAGGCCGTCCCTCCAAACTGGATGACCGAGCAAGAAGGAGACTGATCAGAGAGGCTACCAAGAGGCCAATGGCAACTTTGCAAGAGCTACAGGCTTTTATGTCCAAGACTGATCAAAGTGTGCATGTGACAACAATATACCAAGCACTCCACAAATCTGGCCTGTAATTTACTCAAGAAAGCCCACCTTGAATCCCGTTTGAAGTATGCAAAAAAACACTCAGGAGATTCTGTAGCCATGTGGCAAAAAGTTTTGTGGTCTGACAAAACTAAAATGGAACTTTCTGGCCTAAATTCAAAGCGTTATGTTTGGCACAAACCCAACACAGTGCATCACCCAAAGAACACCATCCCTACTGTGAAGCATGGTGGTGGCAGCATCATGTTATGGGGATGTTTCTCATCGGCAGGGACTGGGGCACTTGTCAGGATAGAAGGGAAAATGAATGGAGCAAAGTACAGAGAAGTCCTTGAGGAAAACCTGCTGCCCACTGCAAGAAAGCTGAAACTGGGATGGAAGTTCACTTTTCAGCAATACAACGACCCAAAGCACACAGCCAAAGCTACACTGGAGTGGCTAAGGAACAAAAAGGTAAATGTCCTTGAGTGGCCCAGTCAGAGCCCCGACCTAAATCCAATCGAAAATGTGTGGCATGACTTGAAGATTGCTGTCCATCAACGCTCCCCAAGGAACTTGACAGAGCTTGAACAGTTTTGTAAAGAAGAATGGTCAAATATTGCCAAATCTAGGTGTGCAAGGTTGGTAGAGACCTATCCCAACAGACTCACAGCTGTAATTGCTGCCAAAGGTGCTTCCAACAAGTATTAACTCAGGGGGGTGGAGAGTTATCCAATTCTGCTATTTCAGTTTTGTATGTTTAATATATAATCTTTTTTTCAATAAAAACTTTTTTCCCCTTAACAGGGTGGAGTATGGTGTGTAGATAAGTGGAAAAAATCCTCATTTAAATGCATGAAACTCTGAGGCACTGACACAACAAAATGTGAAAAAAGATCAAGGGGGTGTAGACTTTCTGTAGGCACTGTGTATATATATATATATATATATATATATATATATATATATATATATATATATATATATGTCAGCATGGGCACCAAAATGTGACCCTCATATGTTTGTTGGGTGGATCGTAAAAAGATTTTTTCAGCAATACCAAGGTAAAATACCTAATATATATTTTATCTATACAGTACATACAGATGTATATGTGTATATACCGGATTCTGCAGAGTCAACACCCCGGTCGAACGATCGCCCCTCACAACTTTTAGCTGAAAGTAACATTTTCACTATTATTTTCCAGTTTTTAATAGCAATGCGCAAATAATGTCTGAGGGGAAATATCGCAGCTCACGTGAATAGAAAAAGCTGCCTAGAAGTAGTTGCTCTGTGCATTAATGATTCAGGCGATAGCTTGCATCATCAATGATGAAGGTTCAAATGGCAAGAGTTCAGCAGTTTCGGATCAGATGATACAGACTCCGCAGTCCGATTGATTTTATTTTTAGACACTGCAAGAGCTTGTAACTCCAGCATTTTTCGTATTGAACATTTTAATGCTATAATATGCTACGTTTATTTATTTCATGTTGTGTTTCCACACTGGACACTCCAGTTTCTTACTTGCAGAGATTATGTAAAGCCATTTATTTTACTGGACCGAAAGTTGTACATGTTTATATATTTTTGTAAATGTAGCGACTTTTATTTTAGTGTTTTTCACCTACAATTGTGGTTTTTCATGATGTGGTGTTGCACTGCACACTGTAGCTTTAAAGTTGAATGTTTGTTTTGTGAAACAAACTGCAGCAGCTGCAGCAGCAGCTTTGAATTGTATTTCATTAGTCAGTAAAGATGAACTGCACTTCTTGATTTTTTAGCGTGACTGTGTGCTGGGCTCTACCTTTGAATTTTAAGCATGCCTAATTGTAAACATAATCTATCTGCATAATGCTAATAATGCCTGTAATTTCACCCTTGCCTGAGTCAACGCCACCCCCCCACCGTCCCCCCCACAACACACTTTTAGCTTAACAACAACTTTACACCCCATGGGCGCTGAATTGGCAGAATCTGGTATATGCACATGGGGTTTTGTGCAGCAGACGAATGTCCCTTGGGAGTTAAGTTGAGACCACCAAAATCAGATTTAACCTGAGCTGCACCCAGGCCTCCAGAGGGGAAGGAATGAAAGGCTAGTAATGTAACCTGCTAGATAGCCAACTAGCCCCCCTACAAAAAATTACTTTTGTTTTCAGTTGGTAACCTAAGTTAAGTACATCGGAAACCTGTAACATCGAATTCATTGGGCTGGCGCGTTTGTTTCTTATTAAGATATTGTATTATTACTATAATAATGAAA
This sequence comes from Acipenser ruthenus, assembly GCF_902713425.1. Lineage (NCBI taxonomy): Eukaryota > Metazoa > Chordata > Actinopteri > Acipenseriformes > Acipenseridae > Acipenser > Acipenser ruthenus. The sequence goes on along the minus strand of NC_081195.1, from coordinate 35,282,459 downwards.
CAAAATGTATTCATAACTTCATGAAAATATACAAACATGTTTAAAATAAAACGTTTCCTTTAGAAAAGCAAGTCTGTTCAGAACAAGCCCAGCTATTAAGCCAGGTCTAAGAAAGAAAATAAAAAACACATTATTCGATCGATTTCCCAGCTTTCTTATCAAGACTATCATGTCCAAGTCTGCGCAGAACGGAATGGCTTGTGTTATAAGATGCAAATGTTGTTATAGAAATATCCTTTTTATCAGTATGAGAAACAGATAATTAAAAGAGTCTCAGTATGGCTATTACACACACAGTATATAAGGACGCATGTATGCACAGCACATGTATGCAAACATGTGACAAAGATATCACTCTAACTGTCCTACTCTAACATACATGCATATTTATATGAGCTCTCATCATGCTGAATGCTTTCTGTTCTTGTGCTCTTCGTTGCATCACAGCCACTCTGAACATGATAAGAGGCAGGTGGCAGGCACATACAGTACTGTACATGCCAGTTTATAAAGCTATACAATTGAAAAGAAACAGAAGATAGGCTAGTAGTTAATTACATTTTAAATTGCTGACACATTTAAAGACCCTATTGGTAATGACATTTTCAGAATTTGGAGATGTTTAAATATTACTGTAAGAATATTTGTTCTTAGGGGAACATGACTATTAATGTTCACTTAAGAGTTAAGTCACACAAGCACACATGCATTACATATTTTTTTTTTTACCAGCTTCTGTTTAAAATTGTCATTTTGTTTCATATTAACAGGTTAATTATTAAAAGCATCCACTATAGGTCAGCTGTTGTTTCTGTGAGTCACAGACCCACAGAGTAGCCACTCATTCTCAGAACCACAAACGCGCACCACTGCTTTCCAATGTGTCTCTGCACTGCACTGTGCGTTTGTACACACCAATGCACACAGCTGCTGTGCAACATGTACAACATGCTCTACATATACTTATTAAAATCCTTACATGCTCAAATACATTACAGTAGGTGTCTCAGTTAATAGTATTGTTGGATGTCCAGATTGCCACCTGTTCTGTAAAGTCTAGTCCCCGTCCTATAGTTTTGTCTTTGCTGCTTGTTATTTAAAGGAAAGCTATTAATCTGTGATAATCTTAAATAGACAACAATAATGTCTGACAGGCATTCTGTAAAATTATAATATTACCCTCCCATTTCCTACTTTTGAAGATGCATTTAAAAAATAAAAATGCACATTTATATATACGAGTGAAACACAACTCACCGTATCCCATTCATGTCAGTTGACAAAATTGTAGCATCAAACTTTTTCATTAAAATAAATAAATAAAACTTATGTACAGATGTTTTCCAAGAATTCTCTCCCCTCGAAAAAATGTGATATTCCTCCTTGTGTGGAAAATGGAAGACTCCTGCTTTTGGTTCAGTTCATTGTACATGAATGCATCCTGAGACTGCAGAGGAAATGTAGTCTTCTTAGGAAAGGGTGGTCTGACTAGCCAATCTGCCTCCTTAGGGCAAATGGGCACTTGATGTATTTATGATGTCCACTGGCTTCTGCTAGAAAGAGTGTGTGTGTGTGTGTCTCTGTGTCTGTACAGTAGGTCTACATGCATACGAGTCCAGTGCGTTTGCATGTGTATTTATGCATGCATGCCCTTTCTGCCAGTCTGTGTGCGTGTGTATGTGTGTGTGTGTGAGTGTGGATTGGTGTGTTAAAGATAGAAACATGAGAGTGTGCTGCTGTTGCGTCTGATGTCTCCTCTGGTTACACTGAGAGTATCAGCTGACATAGCTGAGGACCTCATCAGCCCAGCAGCTCCCTTCCTTGCAGGGTTTTTTTTTTTTTTTTCACAAAAGCAAATAAGGGTTTAGATTGTATTTTATTTGAGCTGGCGGGAGAGTCAGAGAGCCTTGTGGGAGTGGGTGTTAGGAGGGTAGTGGATTTGGTAAATTTGTATTTGGGTGGGTGGGTGGGTGGTGGAGGATGGGGGTTGGTGGTGGTGGAGGATGGGGGTGGGCAGGCTTAATCCCTATTAATTTGTGCTGGAGTAATGTCTAAATAGTACATTCATTGGTGCTAATTTGAAGTACAGTACTGGTAGTTAGGGTTTTGTCATATAAATATTGACTGGAGTTTTGAGGCTTATAGTGGAGAAGTGTTGCCCAGAGGGACGAAGTAGTGGCAGTGAGCAAAGCCCCAAAGCCACAGGCTTTATTGCTAACTGGAGGTCCCTAATTCAACCCAAGATTTTCCACTAAAAGATAAAAAATACAGTCAATGACATCTATTCAGTTGATCTAAACAGTGGCTAATGTAATTACTGCCATCATTTAAATTATTATTATTATTATTATTATTATTATTATTATTATTATTATTATTATTATTATTATTATTATTTATTTATTTATTAGCAGATGCCTTTATCCAGGGTGACCTACAATTGTTACAAAATATCACAGTACAAAGTATCAATACAAAATACCACATTATAAAATATCACATTACAGATAAGAGCAGTTATAAAGTACAATAAAATCAATAGAAAATAAGATCAAATTCAAATAAGAGCAAAATAAAGAATACAGTACGTAATTACATTTAAGAGCGAGTTCAACTAAGAGCAGTTAACTTACAGTAAAAAATGTTTGCTCTTACGAGTAAAGTCCATTACGAGCACATAGTAAGTACGATAAATGTTTGAGAACGATTTAAAATAAGAGCAATTAACAAAACATGGATACGGATACCTATAAGAGTAAAATCAAGTATAAGATATAGTAAATAGTTATAATTAAGAGCAGTAGTAGTATACAGCAAGGTATGGAGCAGTTCACTGCAAGTACAAACTGATGCAAGTACTGGTACAATTGGGTGCCATATAGTCCAGTATAGTCGAGAGTTGTGAGGTTTACAGATGCTGTCTCAACAGGTGTGTCTTGAGGAGGCGCCAGAAGGTGGTCAGGGACTGAGCAGTCCTGATATCCGTGGGTAGGTCGTTCCACCACTGAGGGGCAAGGGTAGAGAAGGAGCGGGCTCTGGAAGCGGGGGAGCGGAGGGGGGGTACAGCTAATCTGCTGGTGGTGGAAGAGTGGAGGGGGCGAGCAGTGGTCTAGGGAGAAAAGATAATCTAGGGAGGAGGGAGCAGAAAGGTCAAGACAGTGATTAGGTGAGTACAAGAGTTTTGAATTGGATGCGAGCAGCGATAGGGAGCCAGTGCAGAGAGCGGAGAAGTGGTGTATCGTGGGAGAAGCAAGGAAGGGAAAAGACAAGGCGAGCAGCAGAGTTTTGGATGAGCTGGAGCGGACGGATAACAGAGGCAGGCCAGGAGGGAGTTGCAGTAGTCAAAACGGGACAGTACCAGGGCCTGAACTAGGAGCTGCGTGGAGTAGTCAGTGAGGAAGGGGCGAATTCTGCGTATGTTCCTGAGGAAGAAGCGACAGGAGCGTGCCAGAGTAGAGATGTGCTGAGAGTAGGAGAGGGAGGGGTCGAGGGTGATGCGGAGGTTCTTGGTGGATGAGGGAGAGAGGGTGATGGATTCAAGAGGAAGAGAGTGGTCAGGGGTGGGGGAGAAAGAGGGGGGAAGAAAAGGAGGTCTGATTTGGAAAGGTTGAGTTTGAGATGATGCGAGGTCATTCAGGAGAAGATGGCCGAGAGGCAGGTCATGTCAGGAGGAAATGTCAGACTCAGAGGGGGAAAAGGAGAGGAAGATCTGGACATCATCAGCATAGAGATGATATGAGAAGCCATGGGCGGAGATAAGGGGACCCAGGGAGCTGGTGTAGAGAGAAAACAGAAGGGGTTCCAGGACTGAGCCTTGGAGGACACCTGTCAAAAGAGAGCAAGAGGCAGAGGGTGAGCCACGCCAGGACACCCAGTACGTGTGATCAGCGAGGTAGGAGGAGAACCAGGCAAGAGCAGTGCTGGAGAGTCCCAGGTCAGCGAGGGAGGACAGGAGAATAGAGTGGTCGACTGTGTCAAAGGCTGTAGAGAGGTCGAGGAGAATTAGGTCAGAGGAGAGGGTTAGTGACGTAGAGAAGAGCAGTTTAAATGGAGTGTGCCGGGCGAAAATCAGATTGGAGGGGGTCGAGCAGAGAATGTGTTGATAGGAAAGCTGGCAATGTACCGCTCGCTCTAGGGTACTCTGGGTGTTGTTGAGTGATTGAAAACGAGACATTTTGTGTTTGAATTGAAAGTGATGGTCTTGAGGAGTCAAATGGGTATATTTTCCTCTAGAGGAATTATCACTTTTTGATGTAACTACTGTGGCATTAATAGATTAAACCGGTTTGTTTGCAAACACACATTCCCTTGACAAAAGTACTGTAAAACATACCGAAACTCTTTGGTGTGAACCTTCAAAACATATATAGTAACACAGCCTCTCTCTGGTCACTCTCATTTGCACTTTAATTAGCAGACCCAGACACAAAACTTGCAGTTGAGCACTTTCGTGCACTTTTATTTTTCACACAAAAAAACTAAACAAATCCTAGCTCCCACATGGAGTACTAAACTATACTTAATTTTCTTCAACTCACTATAACTGGATGGCTAAACCGTTTGCCAGTAACCAGCACTTATACCCACAGGTTCACACAGTACCTTGTTCTCTTTACCGACAGTCTCTTGTCTTTACACAGACTGGCCAGTACTAACATTTGGCTCCTGTTAAATACCTGCCTGCTAATTACAGGCAGATGACATCAATCAAATTAACTAAAACAATTATACCTATGGCTGTGCAAACACAGCCACACCCACATTTCTCTGGCAGGTTCAGAAATTAACCCCATCCCTGCCAACCACCAACACATTCTTTACAGGCAGGATTTGCCCTGCCACTATATATATATATATATATATATATATATACTCTGAGTGTACAAAACATTAGGAACACCTGCTCTTTCCGTGAAATAGACTGACGAGGTGAATCCAGGTGAAAGCTATGATCCCTTATTGATGTAACCTGTTAAATCCACTTCAATCAGTGTAGATGAAGGGGAGACAGGTTAAAGAAGGATTTTTAAGCCTTGACACAATTGAGACATGGATTGTGTACTGCATGTGTGCCATTCAGAGGGTAAATGGGCAAGACAAAAGATTTAAGTGCCTTTGAACAGCGTATGGTAGTAGGTGCTAGGCACGCCGGTTTGAGTGTGTCAAGAACTGCAATGCTGCTAGGTTTTTCACGCTCAACAGTTTCCCGTGTGTATCAATGATGATCCACCACCCAAAGGACATCCAGCCAACGGCAGGCCAGTGGTCGAAAACGGCTCATTGATGAAAGAGGCCAAAGGAGGCTGACACGAATTGTGCAGAGCAACAGACGGGCTACAGTCCAGTACAACATTGGTGCCGAAAGACCTATAAAAGAATCCACAACTCGTTTGTACCTTGACACGAATGGGGTATGGCAGCCAAAAAGACCTAACAGAGTTCCACTTCTTTCAGCAAAACACAAGAAACTGCGGTTGCAGTGGGCTAAGGAACGAAAACACTGGACACTGGAGGATTGGAAAAACATTGCCTGGTTTGATGAATCCTGGTTTCTGCTGTTTCCTACCAGGTATGGAGAAAACCACATGAGTACATGCATCCATCATGCCACGTGTCAACATTGCAGGCTGGTGGTGGTGGTGTGATGGCGTGGGGTGTGTTTTCATGGCACACATTGGGCCCCTTGATAAAAGTGGAGCAGCGTTTGAATGCCACAGGATATCTGAACATCACTGCCAATCAGGTGCATCCCTTCATGGCAGCAGTGTGTCCATCTGCTAATGGATTTTTTCAGCAGGATAATGCCCCATGCCACAAGGCTAGGATAGTGTACTGGATTTACTTTATAGCTTCATATGCATGTTCACATCTGATTCTCACTTACAAAGCAAGTGTGTCTGCACATTTATCTGTGCACAATATACTGCAGCTTCTATTGGTGCAAATCGCTTACTGTATTCCTTCAAATTTAAGACTCCGTCGAATTTAAGATGCAGCCCAAATTTACCAGCCACAATTTGAGGAAAAAATAAAACCTCAAATAAATATGCATTTACAAAGATACAACCTCAATTATGCTGTTGTATCTTACAAAACTGACATGAAACAGTGTTGTTGTAGATTAACCACAGAGCTTGTTTATTGTGCTGCACACTCTATATATTATAGCAAGCACGACACAACACTCCACGGCATCAAGCAACATGTAACCCAGCAACCACAACAGCATTGAACTGTATTATTGCTTGGCATGTCGAAAAATATGGGGGTCTGATCAGCATTTCCGATCTGTCCAAGCTGGTACTGCTTGTTAGAAATTTTGAAATTGTAAACGTTTCTCTTGGAATTCCTCAGGAAGCTTGGTTTGTTTTTTCTCAGCAGTGTCACGTTGCTGCTTGTCTATTCAGGCAGTGACGCCTTTGTTGTCTTTTCTCTGCAGTCAGTCATATTGCTGTTTGTGTACTCGGATAGTCACGTCTTGTTGCTGATTTTAACACATGCGTCACTATACTGTACTCGAATTTAAGATGCAATCTATTTTTGAGAAGCAAGAGTAAATTCGAAGGAATACTTCACCAAATCATGGCCTCCTGCACACATTGTGGATTGCATGTGGCTGTAATCCAACGAACTCAATTTTTATACAAATATTTTAATCCTTTGCCCTTACATTCAGACTACTATTGAATCCCCTAAACTCTATCGCATTAGAATCCCATTCATGTACTTTGTGACTATGAAGACCCTGTGAATGTGACTGCACTGGTTTTATGTGGACCACTCAGAGCCATATGGGGTCTCCCAAAAGCCAGTCCCAGAGGGTAAGGCAGCCAGTCCTCAGCAAGGACGTTCTCCCTGTGCCCCCAGACGCTAACCGGGCTCATTGTTCCGCTAAGAGCTTATGTTTTGACTGGTATTAATTCCTGTTGACGCAAGAGATGTGGGACAGGATTTTCAAAAAACAGTATTATTGTATCAAACTCATGGTATAGTAACAAGAGCTTTAGCAGCAAGTGATTTTCAAATGAGATGTGTTAATTAAATCAATCCGTTAATGCTTTGAAATTGAGTCGTTAAAAAGCTTAATTGTCGCAGGTCATCACTTCCTGTCTCAACGACTAAATAAGGGGAACTCGTTAATCAAAATGCATGTTAACGAGCTCAAGAAAAATGAATGGAAGCATAATTTGCTATTATGGAAACTACTAGCGTACAGAGAGACGGTTCTCCTACCAATGAGCAGCAGCCAAACGGAAATAAAAAATAATGTGAATATCTATTGTGTGTGTGTGTAATATGTAAATTATAGGCCTTAAATAAATGTAGGCTATAAATAAATAAGTTTGAAGTGTCATTTATGTTTGTAGTTAGTTATTATACATGGATAACACTTAATTATATATTTATTAAGCTTTTAAAATTGCGATAGAACAAGGGGCACCTGAGTGGCGCATCCAGTAAAAGCACTTGCCTAGAGTGAAGGATGCGCCCTATAGTCTGGACGTCGCAAGTTCGAGTCCAGGCTATTCCTTTGCCGACCGGGGACGGGAGCTCCCAGGGGGGCGGCGCTCAATTGGCTGAGCGTCGCCCGGGGGGGGGGGGGGGGGGTGGAGGTCTAGGTCGGCCAGGGTGTCCTCAGCTCACCACGCACCAGCGACCCCTGTAGTCTGGCCGGGCGCCTGCGGGCTTGCCTGTAAGCTGCCCGAGAGCTGCGTTGTCCTCCGACACTGTAGCTCTTGGGTGGCTGCATGGTGAGTCCGGGTAGGCTGACGGCACACACTTCTGAGGACAGCGTGTGTTTGTCTTCGCCCTCCCGAGTCAGCGCAGGGGTGGTAGCGGTGAGCTGAGCTTAATAAAATAATTGGCCATTCCAAATTTGGAGAAAATAATAAAAAATAATTGGCAACGACTAAATTTATAAAAAATTTTAAAAAAATGCAATAGAACACCCCAATCCAAAACTCAATTTGTTTATAGTTAATTGTTTGGTGAATTCCTCTAATCATGCATTTTCTCTAGTATTGTTTGCTTGCCTCCGTGATAAATAAACTCAACATGAATAAAAATAGCCACTGAACACTTACAGTATTATAAGAAGATGTTATATGTGTGAAGGTGAGAGTGTACACTGTACATAGTGTGGGGGGAGTCTGACAACATTACAAATAAGTTGGCAAGTTGGTTTGTATACAATCATGCCCGTGGTGATATCTTTTGAAAGCAAGCTCCATATTGCACTTTTTAACTATTGGATGAAATGTTTACAAAATACTTGACAACTGCTATTAGGACCATGCTGCATGATTTGTTTATTATTAATAGTGTTATAATTAAACTATACCAAATCATGTTTTTAATTACAACAAAGGAAAAACATATTTTTGCTGACTTTATAAGCATTGTAAATAAAAAACCTAATTTGGAATAATTTAATGATAACGCTATTAATAATAAATTAATCATGATTATAGCAGCAGATTTTAAGTATTCTGTAAATATTTTGTCTAATAGTTAAAAAGTACAATGTGAGTCTGTCAGGTCTTGTTTTAAAAAAATATTGGCATGGACATTGTATACAAACCAATGGAATACCGTGTGTGTGTATGCATGAATGCGTGAGTGTGTGTGTGTGTTTAATAGAGAGAGAGAGAGAGAGAGAGAGAGAGAGAGAGAGAGAGAGAGAGAATACATATGTGGTTTTCACGATCACGTCGCATTAAGTTCTAGCCAAATTTGTAGATATTTATTACTGCCATAGCCTTATCTTTTTGCCTATTAATTTGCCACATTGCAACTGTACTTAATGAATCCCTTCCTGCGATGTCATCAGGCAGTGTGTTCTGGGCTTAAACTTACAAATTGTTAGAAAAAGTGAACAAATCTCATTCATAACCACAAGTATATACAAGTCTAAAATATTTTCATAACTACAAATATTATCTAGGTAGTGTCTGTATCATCAGCGTCACAGCCGCGGCCTGTTTAATTATTATTATTATTTATTTCTTAGCAGACACCCTTATCCAGGGCGACTTACAATTGTTACAAGATAACATATTATTTTTACATACAATTACCCATTTATACAGTTGGGTTTTTACTGGAGCAATCTAGGTAAAGTACCTTGCTCCAGGGTACAGCAGCAGTGTCCCCTACCATGGATTGAACCCACGACCCTCCGGTCAAGAGCCCAGAGCCCTAACCACTACTCCACACTGCTGCCCCTATTTCAAAGTGAGTTATAGTCTTTCGTTAATTAAAACCCTCCTTTTCCAAGTGCAAATTAACATAAATTATGACAATTAACACGGATTTGCTTTTAAATTCCCACACGAGCAAAAGGAATAGTCGCAAGAAGCACAGCTCGTTAAGATAATACTATTATTTAGAAAATAAACATAATTTCGTAAAAATCACATTAACTTGATTATTTAATAACGAGATAGGCATAACGACCTCTTGAAAATGCCAAAATCAATGCTACATACCGATTTGTTGATTAACACTGGAGTTATCATTTACAAAAGTTTGAACGTCCTGCCCGTCATATTCCCTGCACGTATTACTGCAGAGCTGTCCAGGTGTTCCATGAATTGTGTTTCTGTTTGCTACTATATATATATATATATATACAGTGCCTATAGAAAGTTTACACACCCTTTCAAAATGTTCACCTTTTGTTGCCTTATAGCCTGGAATTAAAATGTATTACAATAGTTTTTTTTTTTCGTTTATCTACACATCCTACCCCACAACTTCCAAGTGAAAAAAATATTCTAGAAATTTATAGAAAATTAATTAAAAATAAAAAACTGAAATAGCTTGGTTGGATAAGTGTCCACCCCCCTTGTAATAGCAATCCTAAATTAGCTCAGGTGTAACCAATCGCCTTCAAAATCACACACCAAGTTAAGTGGCCTCCACCTGTGTTAAATTGTAGTGATTCACATGATTACAGGATAAGTTCAGCAGTTCCTGTAGGTTCCCTCTGCTGGGTAGTGCATTTCAAAGCAAAGATTCAACCATGAGCACCAAGGCGCTTTCAAAAGAACTCCGGGACAAAGTAGTTGAAAGGCACAGATCAGGGGATGGGTATAAAAAAAGGCCTTGAATATCCCTTGGAGCACTGTCAAGACGATTATTAAGAAGTGGAAGGTGTATGGCACCACCGAGACCCTGCCTAGATCAGGCCGTCCCTCCAAACTGGATGACCGAGCAAGAAGGACACTGATCAGAGAGGCTACCAAGAGGCCAATGGCAACTTTGCAAGAGCTACAGGCTTTTATGTCCAAGACTGATCAAAGTGTGCATGTGACAACAATATACCAAGCACTCCACAAATCTGGCCTGTAATTTACTCAAGAAAGCCCACCTTGAATCCCGTTTGAAGTATGCAAAAAAACACTCAGGAGATTCTGTAGCCATGTGGCAAAAAGTTTTGTGGTCTGACAAAACTAAAATGGAACTTTCTGGCCTAAATTCAAAGCGTTATGTTTGGCACAAACCCAACACAGTGCATCACCCAAAGAACACCATCCCTACTGTGAAGCATGGTGGTGGCAGCATCATGTTATGGGGATGTTTCTCATCGGCAGGGACTGGGGCACTTGTCAGGATAGAAGGGAAAATGAATGGAGCAAAGTACAGAGAAGTCCTTGAGGAAAACCTGCTGCCCACTGCAAGAAAGCTGAAACTGGGATGGAAGTTCACTTTTCAGCAATACAACGACCCAAAGCACACAGCCAAAGCTACACTGGAGTGGCTAAGGAACAAAAAGGTAAATGTCCTTGAGTGGCCCAGTCAGAGCCCCGACCTAAATCCAATCGAAAATGTGTGGCATGACTTGAAGATTGCTGTCCATCAACGCTCCCCAAGGAACTTGACAGAGCTTGAACAGTTTTGTAAAGAAGAATGGTCAAATATTGCCAAATCTAGGTGTGCAAGGTTGGTAGAGACCTATCCCAACAGACTCACAGCTGTAATTGCTGCCAAAGGTGCTTCCAACAAGTATTAACTCAGGGGGGTGGAGAGTTATCCAATTCTGCTATTTCAGTTTTGTATGTTTAATATATAATCTTTTTTTCAATAAAAACTTTTTTCCCCTTAACAGGGTGGAGTATGGTGTGTAGATAAGTGGAAAAAATCCTCATTTAAATGCATGAAACTCTGAGGCACTGACACAACAAAATGTGAAAAAAGATCAAGGGGGTGTAGACTTTCTGTAGGCACTGTGTATATATATATATATATATATATATATATATATATATATATATATATATATATATATATATATATATATGTCAGCATGGGCACCAAAATGTGACCCTCATATGTTTGTTGGGTGGATCGTAAAAAGATTTTTTCAGCAATACCAAGGTAAAATACCTAATATATATTTTATCTATACAGTACATACAGATGTATATGTGTATATACCGGATTCTGCAGAGTCAACACCCCGGTCGAACGATCGCCCCTCACAACTTTTAGCTGAAAGTAACATTTTCACTATTATTTTCCAGTTTTTAATAGCAATGCGCAAATAATGTCTGAGGGGAAATATCGCAGCTCACGTGAATAGAAAAAGCTGCCTAGAAGTAGTTGCTCTGTGCATTAATGATTCAGGCGATAGCTTGCATCATCAATGATGAAGGTTCAAATGGCAAGAGTTCAGCAGTTTCGGATCAGATGATACAGACTCCGCAGTACGATTGATTTTATTTTTAGACACTGCAAGAGCTTGTAACTCCAGCATTTTTTGTATTGAACATTTTAATGCTATAATGCTATGTTCATTTATTTCGTGTTGTGTTTCCACACTGGACACTCCAGTTTCTTACTTGCAGAGATTATGTAAAGCCATTTTAGTGGACGGAAAGTTGTACATGTTTATATATTTTTGTAAATGTAACAACTTTTATTTTAGTGTTTTTCACCTACAATTGTGGTTTTTCATGATGTGCTTTTGCACTACACACTGTAGCTTTAAAGTTGAATGTTTGTTTTGTGAAAATATTTGAAATGGTGAAAAAGTGGACATACTGCAGCAGCTTTGAATTGTATTTCACCAGTCAGTAAATATGAACTGCACTTCTTGATTCTATATCGTGACTGTGTGCTGGGCTCTACCTTTGAATTTTAATCCAGTCTAATTGTAAACATAATCTATCTGCATAATGCTAATAATGCCTGTAAGGCTAGTAATGTAACCTGCTAGCTAGCCAACTAGCCCCCCCACTAAAAATTACTTTTGTTTTCAGTTGGTAACCTAAGTTAAGTACATCGGAAACCTATAACATAGAATTCATTGGGCTGGCTTGTTTCTTTCTTATTAAGATATTGTATTATTACTATAATTAATGAAACAAAATGTATTCATGCTATGGATGTATTTGTAACTTTGTGAAATAAAACGTTTCCTTTAGAAGCAAGTCTGTTCAGAACAAGCCCAGCTATTAAGCCAGGTCTAAGAAAGAAAATAAAAAACACATTATTCGATCGATTTCCCAGCTTTCTTATCAAGACTATCATGTCAAAGTCTGCGCAGAACGGAATGGCTTGTGTTATGAGATGCAAATGGCTTGTGTTCAGTATTTTGCTGTATCAGCTGTATGTTTTAATTATTTAGATACTCAGGGAGACCTTTTTGTAAACACCTAATTCTCTTGTTAATAGGTTTGTGCAAACAATTTGTATTTAAACAAGCAGCCGGCAGGAACTGTCTTTCATATTATCTGGAATCCTGTATCTGTTTTTGTTTTCAATTATTTTATTCTGTACTTCATGTAACCTACAGCTATGGCCACAAGTTTTGCCTCACCCTATAGAATGAACTCATTTTGCTTCATAAAGTCGAATGAAACCTGCTGAATAATGTTACGTTAACATATTGAATTACATACCATTTTGTAGTTTTCCATATACTTAACAAAAAACTGACAGTTAAAAATGAGACATTTCAAAATCTTACATGAAGAACTGTACTACTATTATGGCTTCCGGTAGACTTTTACGATATCATTTTGTAGTTTCTTTTGATTCAATTATGTTCATATGTTGTGTTGTTTTTTTATTTGTTTATTTTTGTTGTTTGTTTAATTGTCTCAATCCTAAAATTCTAGGAGATGCTAAACTTTTGGACATAGCTGTAATAACCGTCAGTGTTTTACATGTTGGAGCGTGTCAGTTTATGGCCTTGTTACACCAGTATAGCAATACAAATTTCAGCGCCCCGGATGAGAGGAAAGTAATGGTCCAATCTGCTTTTAAAAAACTCAGTGCGGAAGTTAATTGCCATTGATTGGTACTCAATTGTAAACATGAGGGAAGGACGTTTTTCTTCTTTTCAGCAGGTATTGAATAAAAGGCAATTACGAGTTTCTGCACAAATAATCCTATACCGGACTTGGTGTGTTTTTTTTTTAAATCACCCAGTTGTATCCCCATACTACCCATATCATTGGAAACCACATTGTTTGGAACCCATTTATTTTGTAATATTATTTGCATCTGATTAATTTGAAACCCGTCCCGTAAACTTGTGATTTGATGCATGGTCAGTGGAAACAAAAGCACAAATAAGTTAACCGGTATGCTGTATGTATAAATACTGCGATTTCATCTGCAATAGAAATAATACAGCAATTTGGATTGTTATAGAAATATCCTTTTTATCAGTATGAGAAACAGCCTAGTATTGGGCTGTGAGTCTCAGTATGGCTATTACACACACAGTATATAAGGATGTATGCATGCACAGCACATGTATGCAAAAATGTGACAAAGATACCACTCTAACTGTCCTACTCTAGCATACATGCATATTTATATGAGCTCTCATCATGCTGAATGCTTTATGTTCTTGTGTTCTTCGTTGCATCACAGCCACTCTGAACATGATAAGAGGCAGGTGGCAGGCACATACAGTACTGTACATGCCAGTTTATAAAGCTATACAATTAAAAAGAAACAGAAGATAGGCTGGTAGTTAATTACATTTTAAATTGCTGACACATTTAAAGACCCTATTGATAATGACATTTTCAGAATTTGGAGATGTTTAAATATTACTGTAAGAATATTTGTTCTTAGGGGAACATGACTAATAATGATCACTTAAGAGTTAATTAAGTCACACAAGCACACATGCATTACATGTTTTTTTTTTTTTTACCAGCTTCTGTTTAAAATTGTCATTTTGTTTCACATTAACAGCTTAACTATTAAAAGCATCCACTGTAGGTCAGCTGTTGTTCCTGTGAGTCACAGACCCACAGAGTAGCCACTCATTCTCAGAACCGCAAACGCGCACCACTGCTTTCCAATGTGTCTGCACTGCACTGTGCGTTTGTACACACCAATGCACACAGCTGCTGTGCAACATGTACAACATGCTCTACATATACTTATTAAAATCCTTGCATGCTCAAATACATTACAGTAGGTGTCTCAGTTAATAGTATTCTTGGATGTCCAGATTGCCACCTGTTCTGTAAAGTCTAGTCCCCGTCCTATAATTTTGTTTTAGCTGCTTGTTATTTAAAGGAAAGCTATTAATCTGTGATAATCTTAAATAGACAACAATAATGTCTGACAGGCATTCTGTAAAATTATAATATTACCCTCCCATTTCCTACTTTTGAAGATGCATTTAAAAAATAAAAATGCACATTTATATATACGAGTGAAACACAACTCACCGTATCCCATTCATGTCAGTTGACAAAATTGTAGCATCAAACTTTTTCATTAAAATAAATCAATAAAACTTATGTACAGATATTTTCCAAGAATTCTCTCCCCTCGAAAAAATGTGATATTCCTCCTTGTGTGGAAAATGGAAGACTCCTGCTTTTGGTTCAGTTCATTGTACATGAATGCATCCTGAGACTGCAGAGGAAATGTAGTCTTCTTAGGAAAGGGTGGTCTGACTAGCCAATCTGCCTCCTTAGGGCAAATGGGCACTTGATGTATTTATGATGTCCACTGGCTTCTGCTAGAAAGAGTGTGTGTGTGTGTGTGTGTGTGTGTGTATGTGTCTCTGTGTCTCTGTGTCTGTACAATAGGTCTACATGCATACGAGTCCAGTGCGTTTGCATGTGTATTTATGCATGCATGCCCTTTCTGCCAGTCTGTGTGCGTGTGTGTGTGTGTGTGTGAGTGTGGATTGGTGTGTTAAAGATAGAAACATGAGAGTGTGCTGCTGTTGCGACTGATGTCTCCTCTGGTTACACTGAGAGTATCAGCTGACATAGCTGAGGACCTCATCAGCCCAGCAGCTCCCTTCCTCGCAGGGTTTTTTTTGTTTGTTTTTTTTCACAAAAGCAAATAAGGGTTTAGATTGTATTTTATTTGAGCTGGCGGGAAAGTCAGAGAGCCTTGTGGGAGTGGGTGTTAGGAGGGTAGTGGATTTGGTAAATTTGTATTTGGGTGGATGGAGGAGGAGGATGGGGGTGGGTGGGGGTGGAGGATGGGGATGGACAGGGGTGGAGGATGGGGGTGTGCGTGGGTAATCCCTATTAATTTGTGCTGGAGTAATGTCTAAATAGTACATTCATTGGTGCTAATTTGAAGTACAGTACTGGTAGTTAGGGTTTTGTCATATAAATATTGACTGGAGTTTTGAGGCTTATAGTGGAGAAGTGTTGCCCAGAGGGACGAAGTAGTGGCAGTGAGCAAAGCCCCAAAGCCACAGGCTTTATTGCTAACTGGAGGTCCCTAATTCAATTCATTCAAGATTTTCCACAAAATGATAAAAAATATAGTCAATGACATCTATTCAGTTGATCTAAACAGTGGCTAATGTAATTACTACCATAATTTAAATCATTAAAATAATAATAATAATAATAATAATAATAATAATAATGATTATTATTATTATTATTATTATTATTATTATTATTATTATTTATTTCTTAGCAGGCACCTTTATCCAGGGTGATCTACAATTGTTACAAAATAGTAACAGTACAAAGTATCACAATACAAAATACCACATTATAAAATATCACATTACAGATAAGAGCAGTTATAAACCACAGTAAAATCAATAGAAAATAAGATCAAATTCAAATAAGAGCAAAATAAAGAATACAGTAAATAATTACCTTTAAGAGCGAGTTCAACTAAGAGCAGTTAACTTACAGTAAAAAATGTTTGCTCTTACAAGTAAAGTCCATTACAATAGTAAGTACTATAAATAGATGATAACGATTTCAAATAATGTGCAATTACAAGAAATGTGTGATACGGATACATATAAGAGTAAAATCAAGTACAAGATACAGGAAATAGTTATAATTAAGAGCAGTCGTAGTATACGGCAAGGTCAGGGGCGTCATTTGCTCCTGCCAAGCTTGCCAGGGGGGCCCAAATGGTAGTTTCTGTGAGAAGTTAAAAGGCTTAAAGGAAAGTGTTCACACTTCAGGACATCGAAAGTGCAGCGACTTGCCTGACAATGTAAAGTTGTTGAATGAAACATTCCCTTTTTTCTTGCCAAAAGCTGCAATGATTCTAAGTACTAGGTTTTAAAATAGTTCTGCCTAAAAAAAACATCATAGAAACAGGGTGCGTTCACGGAGATCATTATGCACAGATTCTGTGCAGAATCTGACCAATTTAGCCAATGATCTTCTAAGAATGATCTCCGTGAACGCTCCCACAGCCTCTCCCAAGTTATCGTGATAATTTGCATTTGTTGAAATTCAAAATTAACGATAACAGCTATTGTGTTGCAAAAAGCAAAAGAGAAAGGTACGTTTTACTAATAATTCTGTTCAAGTGTTTAAGATGTATTCTGGGAACTTGTCAGTAAAAGTGCTTAGCTTATAACATCTATCACGTCACAGCAACTAAGCAAATAGCAAAATAATAGCCAGGGCTGGCGACAGCACCAGGGCAACCCGGGCAAGCGCCCGGGGCCCCGACGCCAGAGTGGGGCCCACACATACATACAGAAATAGAACTGGAAATATTGTATGAGTAAATGTACTATTTCTGTGTCAGCTATCCTACTCCAGCAGCCACTCAACTAAACTAAACCGTATGCATGCAGTGAAACTTTTCAGATCTCCCCCTTTTTTCCCTCTTTTCCTTTGACAAGCGTTTTGTCGAGCTTCACTATCATAAAGTCTATTATTATCATAACGCCTGAACGCCTGTTATAATTATATGATTTTAAACCATCAAAAATGAAACCTGCCAAACCTCTGGAACCTCCAAATAAAAAGAAACTCAAATCTGAATGTCAAAAACAGAAGGAAAAGACTACAAAAAAAACTGCAGTAAGTACACTGTCAAATTTTCTATATGTAAATTTAAAGAATATTATTTCTGTAAAGTGTGTGTTCTGTTTTTTGTTGTCTGTTAACTGTGTACAAAGTAAGCTACAGTAAAAAAGAAAATGTGCTAAAATCATATACTGGTGGTTTTAATTAAACATATATATATTTTTTTACTATTTTCACACTGTACAGTAATGTGTAAAATGCAGCAGCATGATTTATTGTGTGTAACAGGTAGGCTAAAGTAAAAAGAAAGTGTGCTACAGGTATTAATTTGATTTATGTATAGACCTACTGTACAGATGTATTAATTTTTTCTTTTTTTTTCTTTTAAATCAGACAACTTATGTCACCAGACATGTCTGGTTTAGCGAGGGACTACTGATTATGAAAACCTATTTGATATAAAAATATTCTATTTGGGGGTGAAGGTGGGGGTCACTGGAGGTCCATTGCCCGGGGCCCACACAAACCTGGCGCCTCCCTGATAATAGCCAGTGCCATGTTAATGAATTAAGAAGAGCGGAATGAAAAGCTAAACGAACAGAAGTACTTGACTGAATGGCGTGAGAAAAGATTTAGATCACTGTCAGCACTAGTTTATGAAAACCTTTTTATTTTCTTGACAGTAATGTGGGAATCTAAAACTTGGAATGTAACTCCTGTCCTTTTATAGCAATGCAATTTACTTAATGTGTTGGGAATCGGAGACCTCTGTGGAAGTCCAGAGTTGCACCTGTGGTTGATTCACGCATCTGTCTTTTGGAGTTTTACTTATTTGAAGTTGGAGTTTTACTTAAGTGTACTTTTATATTTAATTTCCTAGTTGGCGACTGAAATAGAAAAAGAGGAAATATTCCATGAGAATGTAAGCCTTCCTTATACTTATATATTACTAAAAATCATCAAGGTAGTCATCACTCTTCCAGTAACCACTGTTTTCTGTTTTAAGTTTGGTTAAAAACTATTTACGAACTTCCATGACCAATCCTCGTCTGAGTGATTGCAACTGAAAAATAATTGGTAAAAAAATTAATAAATTGATTTTGCTGTCCTGGTTGATATCTTTGCAAAAATGAATCCTAGACGATATCTACTGCTTCATCAGGTTTATTCATGCAATGCCAGAGATTTTTTCTTTTTGGGGGGGGGGGGGTAAGTTTGTTGCAGAGTTTTATCATTATGGAGAGGGGCCCCTAAATGCATTCTTTGCCCCCCCCCTTCCCCCAAGCTTTTTGTGAAGTGACACCCCTGGCAAGGTATGGAGCAGTTCACTGCAAGTACAAGCTGATGCAAGTACTGGTACAGTTGGGTGCCTGTGACAAAGATCGAATGAGTCTTAGTGTTAGATCTCCCTCTCGACCTGTGAGAGCACGGTATACGAGGAACAGAGTACCCTTAATGAAATGGCACGAAAATTTATTCCGTAGGGTAGATGGAAGTCGGTCAGTTCGGGAGGGGGCGGAGCCATGGCACCCGAGCTCAGTGACCCAGACGGTAAGCGGCGTGGCATCCGAGGACTGGAGGAGCGGATGCGCTCGTTAACCTCGGGGTCATGGGCGAGGGTATAAATAGGGGGCATGGCTTGAGTGATCTGTTCCTTTGCATATGGTTAAAACATATAACCGAGAAGGAGCCTGAAACGTAAAAGCGACCGTGAGTGTTTTGTGTCTGTGTGATTATTCTGCACTGCACTCACCTGCACGTCATTACCACTTTGCCACACGTGGTGTCAGAAGTGGGACATGGACTACGCAACACTGTCGGCGCTGCTGGAGCAGCTGGACAGCAGACGGGAGGGGGAGGAAAGACGGAGAGAGGAGAGGTACACCGCGCTGATCGAGAGGGTCGGGCTGGCAATACCTCCCACAGCATCAGCGGAACGCGGCTTCATAGCGCCCAAAGCCAGGACGCATAAAATGACGGCGGAGCTGGTGGCATTTGAGCGGCTGGCTACCACCGCGTCATGGCCCCGACAGTTCTGGGCAAGCCAGCTGGGACCCTGCCTGATTGGGGAAGCGCAGGCAGCATACCAGGCAATGGGGGATGACGACGCCGCTCAATATGACCTGGTAAAGCTGGCTATTCTCCGCCGTCTGAATATTACGGAGGAAACACACAGAGTGAGGTTCAGGGAGTACAGGAGGTCCCCGAACGTACGCCCCAGGGTGGTCGCGCAGAAGCTCTGTGACCACATGATACACTGGCTCACCCCGGCGCTAAAAACAACTGCCCAGATGGGGGAGGCCATCGTTATCGAGCAGTTTTGTCATGTGGTCGGCGCCGAGACCCAAGGATGGATACGGCGCCACAACCCCGACACCCTGGAACAGGCAGTCAAGCTCGCTGAGGACTTCGAGGACTCCCTGGTATCCGCCCAGACCGGGCTACTCACCCCGCTACCTCAACGGAGCAGCCAAGCCCCACCTCCTCTCTCTGCTCCATCAGCCCCACCACCAGGACCGGGTCAACGACCTCCGAGAGCACCAACCCCAATGGGCGACCTTGCCTCCTCTTCATGGAGACCAAGGTTGGCCCCCAGCTGGGGTAGAGGTGCTGCCCCTGCCCCGTTGCCACACCAGCAGCGGGACAGACCATTTAATACTGTGCCCTCCTTTCCCCCTACCTGTTTTAGGTGCCGCCAGCCGGGACATCAGGCTAGGTCATGCCCATCTGCGATGGAGTGTGACGTGGCCGTCTGTAATCTGGCATCTGAAGCGGGTAAGCGAGGGAAAAATGGTCGGGAGGGGCCTTGTATTGTTAAGGTGATTTTTGGAAATGTGAAGACCCATGCATTAGTGGACACAGGGTGTGGTCAGACCTTAATTAGAGCATCTCTCTTGGGCGGTATGGTGTGGCAGCCACAAGGTCAGGTGGCGATCTCCTGTATCCATGGAGACACGGCAACATACCCCACAGTAAAAGCATATTTATCGGTCGGTCCGATGAAACGTTCCCTGGTAGTTGGGGTAGCGGAAAGGTTACCACATCTCATTATTCTGGGTCGGGACTGGCCCAACTATAAAGATTTATTGAAATTAAGGGCTGTCCTGGCCATACACGCAAATGTGGCAGAAAAAGTGGAAGGGGAAATAATTGGTAATGTTTTTCCCTTTCAAGCGGAAATGTTCTCTTCCCTGTTCCGGCCGAAAAAAACAAACAAAGAGAGAAGGCTGCGGAAATGGGAGGGAGCGTTAATGAGACAAGGCTGGGGGCTGGTGGGAGCCTGTTATAACGGTGAAAAACGTCAGTCGAAGGGGGTCGGAACGCAGTGTGACAGAGAGGGCGAGGTTACTGGGCCATCAAGGGCAGATGTTACTCCCGCCCCGCTCAATATACCGGACATGTGGCACTCGAATGTGAACCTAGTGTGGGAGCAGGACAATGACCCATCACTGGTGCACATTCGGGGACAGGTCCGGTCCATTGAAGGTAAGGATGTTGAAGGCGCTGGGGCACTAGTATTTCCACACTTCATTATCAAGGGGCAATTACTATATAGGGTAAACCTGGCCGCGGGCACAGGACATCCTGTAACACAATTATTGGTCCCCCCGTCTTGTCGGCTGGAGGTCATGAGGCTGGCGCATGATATCCCTTTTGCGGGGCACCTCGGAGTTGACAAGACAAGGGAACGGATATTGGCTCGATTCTTTTGGCCAGGTGTTTATAAAGAAGTGTCGAAATATGTAGCCACATGCCCAGACTGCCAGCGAGTAGCGCCGGGTCGAGTGCGCCCCGCCCCTTTGGTCCCACTGCCGATTATTTCCACCCCCTTTGAACGCATCGCAGTGGACATAGTCGGCCCTTTGCTACCTTCTGACTCCGGGTATACGCATATATTAGTGGTGGTAGATTACGCAACGCGATACCCAGAGGCAGTTCCATTGAGGTCCACTAGTGCTGCTGCGATAGCCAAAGAACTAGTGCAGATTATGGCAAGAGTAGGGATCCCCAACGAGATATTGACTGATCATGGAACTAATTTCTTGTCAAATACGCTACAGCAGGTATATAAATTACTAAAAATACGTCCCATCAGAACGTCGGTTTACCATCCACAGACGGACGGTTTGGTGGAACGTTTTAATCAGACTCTAAAGGCGATGCTGAGACGATTTGTGAATCAGGAGCAAAAACATTGGGCATCGCTTCTCCCCTACCTCCTTTTTGCAGTGAGAGAGGTGCCGCAGAGTTCGACAGGGTTCTCCCCCTTCGAGCTCTTGTACGGCCGACAGCCTCGCGGCATTCTCGATCTGCTGAGAGAGGGGTGGGAGGAGCACAAAGGCTCGTCCAAAAATGTAGTGCAGCATGTGCTCCTACTGAGAGATCGTCTAGATTTGGTCGGTCGTTTGGCCCAAGACAATCTCAGATCGGCTCAGCATCGACAACAGCAGCATTACAATCAAAATGCATTAATCCGAACTTTTCGACCTGGAGACAAGGTAATGCTGCTACTTCCCTCAGCGGAATCCAAACTATGTGCTAAATGGCAAGGGCCATATGAGGTGATTCGGGCTATAGGAAAGGTGAATTACGAAATTAAACAGCCCGATCGCCGTAACAAAAAAGAAATTTATCACATAAATTTATTAAAGCCCTGGCAGGCAAGAGAGGTGTTATTTATAGCCCCAGGCAATATAGAGGATGATTTAGGGCCCGAGCTAGAACCCTCTAGCACAAAGAACATTTCGATGGGGGAACAGTTACTTCCTGATCAGCAACGTGAACTACGTAGGTTAATTGAGGAATTTAGCAATGTTTTTTCTAACACGCCCGGTAGAACTAACCTCGCTGAATATGACATTATCTCTCCCCCAGGTGTCACAGTGCGAGAGAGACTTTACCGGATCCCGGAAAGTCGACGGAGTGGCGTTCGCAAAGAGGTATGGGACATGCTCGAACTTGGGGTGATTGAACCTTCCAGGAGCGAGTGGTGCAGTCCAATTGTGATAGTGGCCAAAAAGGACGGCACCAACCGCTTCTGCGTTGATTTCCGCAAGGTAAACGCTATTGCCAAGTTTGATGCGTATCCCATGCCTCGGGTCGACGAACTCCTAGATAGACTGGGGACGGCGAGGTTCATCTCCACTCTGGATCTGACGAAGGGATATTGGCAGATCCCGTTAACTCGTAGTTCTAGAGAGAAAACCGCATTTTCAACACCAGAGGGGCTGTTTCATTTTACAACCATGCCGTTTGGGTTACATGGTGCGCCTGCTGCCTTCCAGAGACTGATGGACCAGGTTTTACACCCACATCGTGAATATGCGACAGCGTATATTGATGATGTGGTCATTTACAGCTCCACCTGGCGAGAGCATTTGGCTAGGATCACAGCCGTCCTTCAGTCTCTAAGTCGCCCGGCTGACAGCTAACTTGCGAAAATGTGCGTTTGCCAAAAGAGAAACACAATATTTGGGATTTGTAATGGGGAATGGCAGGGCGAAACCCGTTGTCTCCAAGGTCCAGGCCTTGGTAGACACGGCAATCCCCAAAACCAAGGCTCAAGTGCGGTCGCTACTGGGGTTAGCCGGTTATTACCGCCGCTTTATCCCCGAGTATGCCACAGTGGTTAATCCCTTAGTTGACCTCACCAAAAAGAGCGCACCAAATTTAATTAAATGGTCAGAAGAATGTCAGGGGGCGTTTAATACTGTTAAGCAGAGACTTTGCCAGGCCCCTGCTCTCATCACTCCAGACTTCACTAAGAGATTCATCCTCCACTCCGATGCTTCGGATGTCGGTTTGGGTGCAGTCCTGTCTCAAATGGTAGGCGGAGTAGAACACCCTGTTCTGTACATAAGTAAAAAAATGCTCCCTCGGGAGTGCAACTACTCCGTCGTCGAAAAAGAGTGTTTGGCCATTAAATGGGCTACTCACTCTTTAAGATACTACCTGCTGGGACACTCATTTGATCTTGTCACTGACCACGCCCCACTCAAGTGGTTAAGCACAATGAAGGACAGCAATGCCCGGATAACTCGGTGGTATCTGGCATTGCAGCCCTTCATGTACCATATGGTACACCGTGCAGGGAAAGACCACCAAAATGCGGATTATTTTTCCCGGGAGGGGGGAGTAATGGGAAAGGTAGGTTTAGCCGAGTGTTCCTTCGGCTCCACTCTGAGCGGTGGGATATGTGACAAAGATCGAATGAGTCTTAGTGTTAGATCTCCCTCTCGACCTGTGAGAGCACGGTATACGAGGAACAGAGTACCCTTAATGAAATGGCACGACAATTTATTCCGTAGGGTAGATGGAAGTCGGTCAGTTCGGGAGGGGGCGGAGCCATGGCACCCGAGCTCAGTGACCCAGACGGTAAGCGGCGTGGCATCCGAGGACTGGAGGAGCGGATGCGCTCGTTAACCTCGGGGTCATGGGCGAGGGTATAAATAGGGGGCATGGCTTGAGTGATCTGTTCCTTTGCATATGGTTAAAACATATAACCGAGAAGGAGCCCGAAACGTAAAAGCGACCGTGAGTGTTTTGTGTCTGTGTGATTATTCTGCACTGCACTCACCTGCACGTCATTACCACTTTGCCACAGTGCCATATAGTCCAGTAGAGTCAAGAGTTGTGAGGTTTACAGATGCTGTCTGAACAGGTGTGTCTTGAGGAGGCGACAGAAGGTGGTCAGGGACTGAGCAGTCCTGATATCCGTGGGTAGGTCGTTCCACCACTGAGGAGCAAGGGTGGAGAAGGAGCAGGCTCTGGAGGCGGGGAAGCGGAGGGGGGTACAGCTAATCTGTCGGTGGTGGAGGAACGGAGGGGGCGAGCAGTGGTCTAGGGAGAAATGATAATCTGGAGAGGACGGAGCAGAAAGGTACAGGCAGTGATAGGCGAGCAGCGATAGGGAGCCAGTGCAGAGAGCGGAGCAGCAGTGTGGCATGGGAGAAACGAGGAAGGGAAAAGATAAGGCGAGTAGCAGAGTTTGGGATGAGCTTAAAGTGGACAGATAACAGAGGCAGGGACACCGGCCATGAGAGAGTTGCAGTAGTCAAGACGGGACAGTACCAGGGCCTGAACTAGGAGCTGAGTGGAGTAGTCAGTGAGGAAGAGGCGAATTCTGCATATGTTGCTGAGGAAGAAGCGACAGGAGCGTGCCAGAGTAGAGATGTGCTGAGAGTAGGAGAGGGAGGTGTTGAGGGTGATACCGAGGTTCTTGGTGGATGAGGGAGAGAGGGTGGTGGATTCAATAGGAATAGAGATAGAGAGATAAGTGGTGGGGAAGGAAAAGGGGAAAGAAAAGGAGGTCTGATTTGGAAAGGTTGAGTTTGAGATGATGTGAGTGCATCCAAGAGGAGATGGCCGAGAGGCAGGTAGAGATACGGGAGGAAATGTCGGATTCACGGGGGGGAAGGAGAGGAAGATCTGGGCATCGTCCCCATAGAAATGATACGAGAAGCCATGGGAGGAGATAAGGGGACCCAGGGACCTGTGTAGAGAGAAAACAGAAGGGGTTCCAGGACTGAGCCTTGGGGGACACCTGTCAAAAGAGGCAGAGGGTGAGCCATGCCAGGATACCTGGTACATGCCATCAGAGCGGTAGGAGGAGAACCAGGCAAGAGCAGTGCCGGAGAGTCCCAGATCAGCAAGGGAGGATGGGAGAATAGAGTGGTCGACTGTGTCAAAGGCAGCAGAGAGGTCGAGGAGAATTAGGACAGAGGAGAGGGCGTCAGCACGAGCAGAGAGCAGAGAGATACTGACGTAGAGAGAGCAGTTTAAGTGCCGGGCAAAAATCAGATTGGAGGGGGTCGAGCAGAGAATGTGTTGACAGGAAAGCAGAGAGCTGGCGATGTACCGCTTGCTCAAGGGTTTTAGAGAGGAATGGGAGAAGGGAGACAGGACGGTAGTTCTGAAGGGATGACGGATCAAGGGAGGGTTTTCTTAAGATGGAGTAATGCAAGCCTGTTTGAAGGTAGAGGGGAACAGCCAGAGCAGAGAGGTGTTAAAAAGAGAGTAAATGAAAGGGAGTAGAGCAGGGGCAGCAGTCTGGAAGAGGTGAGTGGGGAGGGGGTCCAGAGCACATGTGGGTTTATGGCTCTGGAGCAAGGAGCCAAAATTGGAGTCCGAAAGGGGCAAGATGGAAGAGAAAGAGGGTAGATTAGTAGGGGTTGCAGAGGGTGATGGGGAGTGAGTGAGCAGAGGACAGGAGGTGGGTGGGGAAGGAGGTGAGGTATTGAAGAAAATGTGACTTTGACAATATCAAGATGCTGTGCGGGAGCCTCGTAAGTGTATTCTTTCCCTTAAAGTAATTGAAAGTCTAAGTATGGTCCTGATTGAATTTAAATGGTGGTGGTATTGTGATCTGTCACTCTTTTATTAAACATGTGATGTCACAGGGCAATGGACTTTTGACTACTGACTGCTGAGTAACATCAGAGGACAATAATTCCTTGGCTACTGCCCGCTAGAGTGACTATTGGCTGGTTTGTAGGTGTGAGAGGGAAGGAATCTAAGGGAGGGGGTTCATTGCTAGGTTGAGAGGAGAAGCCAAGTGGCTTTGACTGCAAACATGAAGACTGATCTTCCCGTGTTTTAGTCAGTGTAGTTTTCCAGTTGCGGGATGCCTCACTAGGAGGGTGGTGCACAGCCCTTGAACTGCAAACCTTCGTTTTGTTAGGATTTTCTTTTGGTTTTGACAGTTTCTGTGAAAGTCTGATTTGAGTGAAACTGTATCGTGCAAGCGACAACCAAAGCTGGTACCCTTGAGCCTCTTTGTTGTCTTGGGATCTATTATTGTGTGAATTGACAAATCCCAGGCTCCACTGCCATTTCAGCTGCAATCCCTCTGTCTTTCTGCTCTATCACAGGATCCCGCACTCTTGTTCTGCTGTGGGTCAGGCGTCCCAGAGTGAATTAACAGAAACCCAAGACTGTTGTTAGCATTGTCTGTACAGTATAGTGAGTATTCGACTCCTGTACAGTAATGTAAGATGATGTAAACTTGGCTCTGTGTTGCTGTACCGAGGGACTGGATGTTGCACTGCTTAGAATATGGGAATATCGATAGGGAGGCAATTCAGGGTGTGAACGGGAATCATATATTTTTCTGGGAGGGGGCACATATATTTCTTGGGGGGCCAGTAAGATGCAAAATCCGTTAATCAAATGTGTAGAATTTTTTTCAATACATTTTAAATTATTTTACAATGTAAAACATTTTATAATATGCAAACTATTCTGTATCATATTTCATACCATATCGTAGCGTATGAGTTATGATAACTCAATTTTGACTTTTTAGCCAAGCGCCAAATTATACACAAAACTAATCGTAATGAGCTGTGTGAATATTGTCAGATATGCATTCAGATATAAACACTCTTAAAACAAGAAACCACCTTTCTTTCAAGCATAACAAATTAGATCACACTGCTTATTTTGATGCTAATCACACCAATAAGTAGTCAATCAATTAACTGTGATTTTCTAGGTCAAGCTTGATCATGGGTGACATACAAGAAAAAATGACCCCCTTTGTGCCAGTAATTTTACAAAGCTGCCACTGCCACACTTCCAAATCCTCAGAGACTGTACACTAACTCTGTTAGTGACCTTGGCATTGCCTGTCGTGCTGAGGTCATGTGGATTAGAGTAAGTAGCGGAGTTACAAGTCACCATGTGTTGCTACAACTGTTCAAATAACGTACCTGTCATTTTTTTTTCATTGTTAACATCCTGACAACTTTTTACACTTATAACTATAAAGCTGGTTTCAAAATGGCCGCTCTAGTGCACTGATAGTGTATTATTATTATTATTTATTTCTTAGCAGACGCCCTTTCCCAGGGCAACTTACAATTGGATACAAAACATATTCGGGCAGTTCAAGAGTAGATAACAGTGTTGATAGTTACATCAGGGTTAGATACGGGTGCAGGTGAAATACAAAATACTACAGATTGGGTTAAGTGCAGGATTAAATACAGTAAAATAGGGAGCAGATAAATTAAAGTGGATTAAAGACAGAGTGCTATATTGTCCAGAAGGGAAGAGTTGAGTTTTACAGGTGTTGTCTGAAGAGGTGTGTCTTGAGGAGGCGCCGGAAGGTGGTCAGGGACTGGGCAGTCCTGACATCCGTAGGAAGGTCGTTCCACCACTTCGGGGCGAGGGTGGAGAAGGAGCGGGCTCTGGAGGCAGGGGAGTGTAGAGGAAGTACAGCCAGTCTTCTAGTGCAGGCGGAGCAGAGAGGTCGGGTAGGGGTGTAGGGAGAGATGAGGGTCTGGAGGTAGCTGGGTGCAGTCTGGTCAAGGCATCTGTAGGTGAGTACAAGAGTCTTGAACTGGATGCGAGAGGTGATCGGGAGCCAGTGGAGTGAGCGTAGCAGTGGAGTAGCGTGGGAGAAGCGAGGCAGAGAGAACACCAGGCGAGCAGCGGAGTTCTGGATGAGCTGGAGCGGACGGGTGGCGGATGCAGGGAGGCCGGCCAGGAGGGTAGACAGGAGAGTACCAGGGCCTGGATGAGGAGTTGCGTGGAGTAGTTGGTGAGGAAGGGTCAGATTCTTCGTATGTTGCTCAGGAAGAATCGGCAGGTGCGTGTGAGTGGAGATGTGCTGGGAGTAGGAGAAGCAGTGGTCCAGGGTTACTCTGAGGTTCTTGGCTGAGGAGGAAAGAGGGTGCGTGGTAGATTCCAGAGGAATGGAGATGGAGAGAGATAGAGGAGGGGGAAGATGAGGAGGGGAAGAAAAGGAGGTCAGATTTAGAGAGGTTGAGTTTGAGGTGATGCAAGTGCATCCAGGAGGAGATAGCAGACAGGCAGGTAGAGATACGGGATGGGATGGTGGGGTCAGAGGGGGGGGAAGGAGAGGAAGATCTGAGCATCATCAGCATAGAAATGGTATGAGAAACCATGGGATGTGATGAGGGGGCCCAGGGAGAGAGAATAGGAGAGGACCCAAGACTGATCCTTGGGGGACTCCTGTTGAGAGAGGGTGAGGTGTGGAGGTTGAGCCGTGCCAGGTTACCTGGTAGGTGAGGTCAAAAAGGTAGGAGGAGAACCAGGCCAGAGCAGTGCCAGAGATTCCCTGGTCAGCGAGAGAGGATAGGAGAATAGAGTGATCGACAGTGTCAAAGGCAGCAGAGAGATTGAAGAGAATTAGGACAGAGGAGAGAGAGGCAGCACGGGCAGAGTTTAGCAAGTTAGTGACAGACAGGAGAGCAGTTTTAGTGGAGTGAGCAGAGCAGACACCAGATTGGAGAGGGTCAAGCAGAGAGTGGCTCGAGGGTTTTGGAGAGGAAGGGTAAGAGGGAGACAGGATGGTAGTTCTGGAGGGAGGTGGGGTCGAGGGTTGGTTTTTTGAGGAGGGGGGTGATAGAGGCTTGTTTGAAGGCAGAGAGAAAGAGGCCAGAGAGGAGAGAGGTGTTGAGAAGGGAGGAGATGAAGGGGAGTAGAGCAAGAGAAGCAGCTTGAAAGAGGTGAGTGGGGAGGGGGTCCAGGGTGCAGGAGGAGAGGTCAGAGTCTGCGAGAGGAGACAGAGGGTGTTGGGGTTGGAGTGGGAGTGGGTGGGGGGGAGGATAGGTGTTAAAGAGTTTGCAGATATCAGATTTTAGAGGAGAAGAAAGAGGCAAAGTTGTCAGAGGAGATAGAGGAGGGAGGAGGGTTGAGGAGGGAGGAGAAGGTAGAGAATAGTTTCTGGGGGTTGTTAGTGGAGGATTGGATAATAGATTGGAAATAGTAGCATTTAGCAGAGGAGAGAGCAGAGGAGAAGGAGGAGAGGAGGGAGCGGTAGAGGTCTAGGGCAGCAGGGAGTTTGGTTCTCTTCCATTTCTTTTCAGCAGAGCGTAGTTTGGTTCTTGCTGAGCGGAGCACAGAGGAGAGCCAGGGTTGTGGAGGGGAGGGGTGTGCAGGTCAGGAGGTGAGGGGACAGAGGGAGTTGAGGGAGGAGGTGAGGGAGGAGAAGAGGGTGGAGATAGCAGAGTCTACGGAGAGTTGTGAAAAGGAGTCGATAGGAGGGAGGTGAGAGAGAGCAGTGGAGGCAAGGACAGAGGGGGAGAGAGAGCGGAGGTTACGGCAGGAGGTGACTGGGGGTAGGTGGAGTAGGGAGAGAGGAGAGACAGAGAAAAAGAGATGAAATAGTGATCAGAGAGGTCCAGAGGGGTGACAGAGAGGGTGGAGGGGCAGCAGGCCCTGGAGAAGGTGAGGTCCAGTTGATGGCCAGCTTTGTGGGTAGGAGGGGATGGAGAGAGTGAGAGTTAAAGGAGTGAAGGAATCCTACAGAGTGAGTGGGGTTGGCGAGATGGATATTGAATTCACCTAACAGGACAGTTGGGGTAGGCAGAGAGGGGAGGGGGAAGAGGAGACAGTCGAGTTCGAGAAACTGAGTGAGAGGTCCCAGGGGGACGGTACAGTACAATTAGCAGAAGTTGACAGGGAGAGGTTAGTTGGACAGCGTGAAATTCAAAGGTGTCAACAGAGAGTGAGGATAGGTCAGAGGGGACAGAAAAAAGTAAGGAGGCAGAGAGGAGAAGACCAGTCCCACCTCCCCGTCCAGTGAGACGCGGAATATTGGACAGGACGTAGAGAGAGGACAGGGCAGCAGGAGTTATAGTGTTATCAGGAGAAAGCCAGGTTTCAGTGAGAGCAAGGAAGTCGAGAGAGAGGTGGAAGGCAAAGGCAGAGATGAAATCAGCTTTGTTAGCAGAAGAGTGACAGTTCCAGAGGGCACCAGAGAGAGTGGGAGGGGGGGAGAGGCAGAGGGATTAGGTTAGAGGGGTTAGGGGAGCAGCAGCGGAGAGAGGATAGAGGATGGGAGTGAGAGGACAGAATAACAGGGATGTGAGAGACAGTCATAGCAGGACAGGTGAGACAGATAGGTACAGTAGTAGTGGGAGCAGGAGCAGTGGGTGGAGGGTACAGACTTGTCTAGTAGTTGGCGTCTTCCAGAGCGCTGCTAGGTTCGGATTTTCTCCAACAGCCTCTCTTCGCAGGTCTCTCCTTAATGGACTCCCACAGCTAGACTCCCGGCTCTTTGGTAGAGAGGCTCTTCGGTTGGCTGGCACTTCATGCTGGTGCACAAATAGGCTAGCTGTCTATTATACTAACTAGATGGTGGATAGTGTAAGGATTATTACCCACATTGTAAAACAGGTAACACAGCAGTAATGATCCATGATGTGGTAGGGAACAGAAAAAGTCAATGCACGTTATGGTTTTTTTTTTTTTTTAATTGCTCTTCCTGCAGTGATTTAGAGGACAGATCTCAAACCCCAGTGCACTAGAGTAGCTATTTTTAAAACAGCTTTGAAACACTTTAAAGTTATAAATGTAAGAAGTTGTCAGGATGTTAATAATGAAAAGAAAAATTACAGCTACGTTATTTAAACAGTTGTAGTAACACGTGGGGACGTATAACGTTATATTTTTACACTATAAAACATGTCACTTATTTAGCCCCGCCCATTTAGATTGTTCGGGACTGGCTGATACAGTTCGACTCAGTCTAAGAGAACCTAAACCATTTTAACGTAAACCATTTATTTGATTAAAATGTAACCAGCATTTCTCAGATCTGTGTGGGAATCTTGTCTCTGACGCACATCACCTCCTAAACTTGTTTTGGATCATGGTTTTCATCCGGCTCCCTAAATATTTAAATTCATTAAGAGGGCTGTGCCTTGAGGGAAACACTGTGTTAGTTTCTTTGCCAATCAGAACTGCATATACAAGTCTAATTTTGGGCTGTTTCTAACTATTTGAAGTAAAAAAGTTTAATGGTATCTCAATTAAAGGTGACTATAATACCAAAACAAGTCTACTTCTTAATTGAATTGTTTTTGATAGTTTAAACTGTGAACAACCATTTACATAGGTTTAATCATTTGAATCTATTAAACGTAGATTTTCAGCCTTAGGTATAATTAATTGATAAATCGGTTTATGGGCTGATAAGGGTTTTAATTGGTTTGATTTAATGATTAAGGACACGGTTGGAACAAAGACCTGGACTAGAAGTGCCAGTGTTGGCTAGTCTAGGATAAGCATGAGTAACAGGGCAGAGACTGGGTGCAAACCAGTGACCCCACGCGCCGCAAACCAGTGTCTTAACCACAACGCAAAAGAGCCAGGATCGTCGGCTTTCATTGGCTCTTTTAACGTCATCTCATCTCACCAACAGGGGGCAGAATCTGAAATGGCAGCATATCACACAACACTGCCCATTACACATGAGAATTATAATGTTACAAAACCAATAATAAACAACTTGTGGCCTAAGTTTGTTCCTAGCTTTGTACCATTAACAATTGTCCTGTAAAAGACTGGTGTAATTACAACCCTATCTTTTGTTCTATAATTCAACAAGGCACTGCGTTAGCCACAAAATTAGTTTTAAAGAGTGTAAAAAGCTATTACTTTCAGGTAAAGTCAAAATGTTTTAGAATGCCAGGGTTTATCTTTAACTGTACAGCGACCCGATTACGTTTTATTTGGCGATGTAGAAAACAAGTGAAATAGCATATTTGGAAAACTGATACCATCTTACTGTATACCCTTTTAAAAGTTTACAATAGTAAAATAATACCAAAATGTAATAAAGCATAGCTAGGAGTCATCTGTGGATGCCTGAAAATCTAAATGTGTATGGTGCTTTATCGGCCAGATGCCATCTGCCAGATTTCATCACTTCAAAAGGTGGCTACCCTGGTCGTCTTAATATCTGCATATCTGAGGCAAGCCAGGTCTATCTGATCTCTGTCTGGAGCAGGTGTGCTGCTGGCAATGGCTGTGACACTCTGCATACATTCTCCCTGAGAGCTGCGCTTCAATTAACAAAATGACCTGAATCAGCCCCCTAAAAGAAACAGGACATTCTAATTAGAAGAAAAAACTATTTAAAGGAATGTGTGCCTCTGGGCTTGTGCATGTGCGTGGGAGTGTGTGCTTGAACATGAGCGACATGGTGTATGCTTTGTGTGTCTGTAGCCTGTTCTGATAAATGCTGTGGCTTAAACTTTTAGAATTCTTTGTCTTTGACATTCTGAATGCGAGCTCTACACTCTGAGCGAAATTATCAGTGTAGTTGTTGCTAATAGGCTCCAGTGGGGATGTGGCTTACAGTTTTTATGTATTTAGAAAAATTTTAATAACACAATGATTCCATAAATCCTATGTACTTATTTGTGTTACTATATAAAGGTCTGAAATGTGCAGTTTTGAAAGAAACACATATTTTAAAACACGATATCTGGTACTAGATTCAATGAAGTTCTCAGTTTGCGTGCCTTCTTTTTAGGAAGTCTGTTACTGTTCACTTCCTCTGTAATTTTTCACCTCCACAGTATATCTGGGGTCAAAGCATGTCAGCCAATAGTGGAAGCAGCTAGTTGGTTAATGACAGGAAAGAAGCGTTGGAGACAATTTCTGCAGGTGAGATAATCAAGGAAGTGTAGGTCTGCCCTACAGAAATCCTTGTGTGATAAAGCTGACATTTTCTACATGGCTTAAATGGTAAACCACCTTAAATATGCACAAAAAATGTTTTATTAATTTGTATATGACTTTGTGCTTTTAAAAATTGAGTGAGGAATTCTCCAAGTACAGTAGAACATTCAGTAACACTTTAAAATGTGTCTGTAATTCCAATGTGACTAACACTTGATTTCCTACTGATTTCAAATGAAATTCCTATTGAATTCAAAAGTCACATGACATACTTTTCATGACTTCATAACATTTTCGTTAATACACATGAAATAATCATGAACAGACACTTATTTTAAAGTATTACCGAACATTCTAGCCAGTAGTAACACCACCTGCAGCAGCAGCTTCATTCCCCACAGAGATGTGTTCATTCCAAGTGGGGTAAACCAACAAAACGAGAGTGGCAAGACTATATCAATCATGTGAAAACTCAGAAGCTTTCGCGAATCTCGTGCGTTGTCTGGGTCTGGGTTTCCTCACTGAAATATCTTCTACATCGTTGTCTGGATTTGGTTTGGCAACATTAACTATTGTATTACACAAGATAGCTCACCCCTCCTGACAACAAAGTGGAACGTGCCTGTCACAGTATTCAGGCACTTGTTTGTGTGCGCAGGATTGTAAAGTCTCTCAATTGAGCATTTTAATTGGATCAGAGTGTGTTGAATTTGCCGGAATCATTAAGCCAGTCAGATTGCAAGTAGAGACGTGTTGCCAAAGAGCCTTCATTGAAATACTGTGCAAAGAAATGCATCATTTCACATGGGTCTCTGTTGCCAAGTGTTGTTGCCGAGCAACTGAGTACACACGTGTAAAAGGAAGCTCAACATCCTCTTAAGAGGGAGAGTGACCGGAATTAAACTGCAGATGCTTAATCTAAACAAATACACATTGTAATGTTTAATAACCAGTATTTCTACTGGTGAAGATTCATCCAAAACGTTATTTATCCTTTTACATGTTTAACATGGTAGGGGTAGGCAAATTCATTGAGATTTATTTAAGTGATAAAAAAATGCAATTCTTTAGGTTCTTTTTCTAATATGTCTAGTTTTTTTATCATTTGGGCCAAGCTTATTATAATTGGGATTTACACACACACACAGGTTTTGTTTGTAAACCGACAAATCCCTTCCACAATACTGCCCTCCAGCTTCTTTAATTAATCCCCTTAATTGCTGTGTATATGATCCACGTGCTCAGCTGGCTGACTACACATTTTAAACAGGGCTGGTTTTGTGTTTGCTTTTTTTCCCTTGTAATTTCCTAAACTACCTGCACTCTCACTGTGGTTGCCATGGAATCGCCCTGGATTCCAATGAGAGGGAGAACTCTGGCTACCAAAGATGAGCTTTTAACCGCTTATCAGCAGTTTGCCAGCCTGAGATTTAAATGACCTACCTATTAACGCTTATTAGGCCATGTGTGGCCGTTGTCAGTTTCCATAAGAGGATAGAGACTTAAGGGACCCTGTTTGGGTGCAAGTGCAGAGGCAGAAGCACATTCTGTTACAGGAATATGAAGCTATAAAACTAGCAAGAGATAGCTTACTTACATTCTTATTCTGAGTAGTTTCTTGTAAATTTTATGCAGCTCAAATGATTTTATTCCTCTTTGAAACAGGACGGAGGCTGGGTGCTAACCAGCGACCCCACACACCGCAAGCATCTGAACCACGATGCAAAAGAGCCGGGCTCATCTGCAATCATAGTTATAGAGCTGTTACCGTCACGTCATCTCACAGAGGACAGAATCCTTAACAACAGTGCATCACACAACTCTGCCTGTTACACTTGCTGAAAAAATAGGGTTCAAGGTTTGTTACATTTGACAATTATTTGCAGGAGTTATACTGTACTAGTTATATTCCAGTTCCAACTAGACATGGCAAATCACACAAATGTGCACTCACACGGGACGATGCTAATAGATCTGTTAAAAGCCAGCGGGCATGTTTTAGGTGACTGGTTTGATTATAAACCTGTATAGTTCCCCGACCATTATTAATTAATTAATTATTTGTTTATTTAGCAGACGCCTTTATCCAAGGCGACTTACAGAGACTAGGGTGTGTGAATTATGCATCAGCTGCAGAGTCACTTACAATTACGTCTCACCCGAAAGACAGAGCACAAGGAGGTTAAGTGACTTGCTCAGGGTCACACAATGAGTCAGTGGCTGAGGTGGGATTTGAACCGGGGACCTCCTGGTTACAAGCCCTTTTCTTTAACCACTGGACCACACAGCCTCCCATTATGAAGCAATTTATCATTTTTCTGATCCTGCAAGGCATTTAGCGGTTTTAAGCCTCACAAGCATTTTGCATGGTAGTTTTTTGATGTGGTCTCCTTAATTTACTTAGGAGCTAAGATGCCTTCACGCAGTAAAAACAATGCATTGACCCACTGCAACACATACTGTATGTCAGTGAAATCTGTACTACAGCAGGTTGATAATGAGCCAGTACACAATGATATTAGTTGAGTTTGAAAAACAGGATCATAAACCTTAAAAAGCAGGGGAGCTGTCAACCGAAATCATTATCTTGAACTGCCTTCAAAAAACATAGCATTGTAATGCTCTAACTATTGGGAAACTGCTGGGGACTGATGTAATTGGGAGACAGACTGTTAAACGCTTTTAATGTCTCTTCAAAGGGACTGAGCACAACTGATGACAATGCACTTTGCTGTGGAACTCAAAGTATAGGACTATGGATTAATAAAAATCGTAAATACTATATAGGGTGCTTCATAATCCTCGCAACATTGTCAGAGCATCACGGAAACTGGAGGGTACGCAGAGGATGATAAGCAAAAGGAAAATGTCAGTGACAGAGATGCTATGTGATGCACCGTTTGGCCAGAGAGGGTTGTACAGTAATGTCAACGTTTAAGTAGAATTGAAAACAACAATGTTGCATGAATTCTGACACACATTGTAATAATCAAATACAAATAAAGATCTACACATGCACATTGTTCTGTGTGCCGCATTGTGTTACTGTACTTTATGTGCTGGGACATTTCCATACAGCAATGTACATGTAAGTCTTCGAAACGTATTGATGTAAGTAATATATAATGGGGTGGAATGGAAATCAGTTGCATGACTGATAAATGTGAATGATACTTAGCAGAATGTGATAATAACCAAAGTGATATTATGGAGTTTGTCATCATTGGCACCCATTGTATTCTGGCTGGGACATTGTGACATGGTGGCAATAAGCGGAGGGTGACACTAACAACTTGAAAAAAATTAACACATGGTGGGCATGTGTTCATGTATGAATTGACACCTCACAATCTGTTTATTCATGTATAAATGCATGCCCACACGTGATCAACAGCATTTGTTACAAAGGAGCATGGAATGAACTAAATTCACATGAATTACCAGGGCATTAATTCAAAATGAACTCAGAGGAAGTGCAAGATATTCAGGTGTTATTCATCTGGAATTCAATATGACTTTGCATTCATTATTTTGAAGTGTTACCAAAATATGCATTGAATAAACATGGGAAACTGCTTTCAGACAGTGGAGACCCTAATAAACATGAAAAGGGTAGGCAGAAGAGATATTAAACAAGATTAGCACTCTGCATCAAAAGCAATTTTGAGGAATGTGACAGATGCTAGAAATCAGCCGTTTCCGCTGGCAATTAAGAGCATTTGGGAAAAAATTGAGGACAAAGCTTTAAAACAAATCTGCCATCTCCCCAGAGGTGAACGGTTGAGAGGTTTGTGGAACAGAGACTAAAATTAAAAGACGTGATGCCCCTACAGCTCCGGAGCAGCTGAGACTGACGGCTGTTAAATGGAAACTTTTTTTTTTATTTAGTTGTCGCCAATGATTTTACCCCAGTTTTCTCCCCAATTTGGAATTGCCAATTGTATTTTTGTTAATCCCGGTTCACCGCTGCAACCCCCCGGCGAATTAGGGTACGACAGCTGACACACGCGACCTCTGAAACATGTCCCTGCCTAGCCATCTTTTTTCGCACTGCAGATCCACAGCGAAGCCATCAGACCTATAGTGCCGGAGGACAACACAGATCTGAATGGCTCCACAGCAGACCTGCAGGCGCCCTATCAGCCACAGGAGTCACTGGTGCGTGGTAAACCGTGGATAGCCCAGCCGACCTAAGCCCTGCCTACCCGGGCGGCTCTCGGCCAATTGTGCACTGCCCCCTGGGAACTCCCGCTCACGGTCGGCAATGACTTAGCTTGGATTCGAACCCACGATCTCCAGGCTATAGGGCGCATCCTATACTCCATGTGGAGTGCCTTTACTGGAAGTGCCACTCAGGAGCACCATGGAAAGTTTTCTGATCTATAGGTTTTTTCAGTTCTTGGCTCGGGAGATTGGGAATAGCCAGGGATACTAACGTGACTGCAGCCCCTTCTGTGTGGCTCTGATCCCCTAAATATGTCTGGACTGATTGCTGTAGCATCTGCTCACTGGGATACACAGAGATAGGAAATCAATCTCATTTAGCTGTGACAATTTTAAATGATGTGAGCAGGAAGACACACACGGCTGTCCTGATTCCCCCCTCCCCTACCCTCCTTAACCATCCTCAAAGGCAGCAAGGTTGTCGTCACACATGCAATCATTCAAGATGCCTTGGAATTCGTGGCTTGATAGTGCAGTGGGTTGATGCATATGCCAATTCCATGTGGAGGCTTGGGGTCAAATCCATCTTAGTACAGTATAATCACCACAGAAAACCCCACAGTCTAATCGTTTGTTGTTGTTGTTGTTGTTGTTGTTGTTGTTGTTGTTGTTGTTTATCCCTTAAACTACTAGATATTTGCCTCACTTATTAGGGACCTGTGTCTGGACCCTGATCTCAGCCTCGATGTGTCTCTGGGGATCCATTCAGTCGTTAATATTTCACGCAGTTACTGCAGAGAAGTAGTCAGAGGATCGTGATTAAGAGTCGTTCAAAGTCTTTCCCAAACATGCTCAGTTGATCCAGGGATTGTGCTGATGCCTGATGTCATGCTACTCAAAACATTCACGCACTATTCTGGCACAGTGGCTGGGTGCAATATAGTCTTCAAAGTAGCCTTCGCCATCTGGATACAAGTGTTACATTGTTGGGTGGACTAGATCCACAATGATGCTTAAGTAAAGTACAGCATTCGTGTAGCCTTCCTGGGTAATGAAGGGATCCAGGGTATACCAGGAGAACATGCCCCACACCAGGGCGAAGCCATATCCAATTGGATAGACAGGTCCTAATAAAGTGACCAGGCAGTGTATACAAATAAACATCATTTACACACACTGGGTGGTGATTACTGAAGACATTGCTGAGATACTGAAGGGTTTCAAGCTAGCATTGGCTAGAGTTCCTCACTGGTTCTGTGATATTTTTTATAATATCTATTTAACATGATTAGCAAATTTATCACTTTGTGATTTTAGTATAAAATATATACAGTATTTTTTGTGAGCTGTGTCTCCGAATTTTTCCTTTAAACCTGGTAAACTGGAGATAATTTGTCATTTTATTAATGAATGAATGGATTTATTTATAATTTGTGGAAAGAAGTCTTCGGGAGTTATTTTAATAATGGTTTATTTTAGGTTGATGGCAGTCGTAGCGAGGCTAAAACTAGACAGGTTCTAAACATGAACCATTTCTGTTGCCGAGCACGTATTTGCTATCCTGAGCACTGACAGCTGCTCTCTGGCTTGATATGCCTGCTGTGGATTCACAGGGAACTAGTGAAGTTCATCTGTGGAGGCTCAAGCCTTTGAAAGCGTTTTGATTCAGATTAATACTGCGTGGAGTTTATCTCCAGCAAACACCACCCTACGGGGAAGCTTTTTCATTTCAGCAGGAGTTGCGAAGGCAATGGTTTTATTGCACATGTTATTTGTGTGATATATTTCTTTAAGCCCTTTACGCAGGGTGTATACTATTTCATGAGTGAATTATCGATTGCCCTCATACAGACATTTAGCACCTGTGTTGACATCACTGTGTATCTGTCTGTTGTGCAAAGAAACAAAAACATGAAATGAGTTCATTAGGAATCACAGCCCTCAAAATATGCTAGCTATCGTGTGTGGTGATTGGCAGTTGAATGTTCATGTGACAACCATGTTCTTAAAATAACAGCTTATTCACAGGCTGCAGGCTCGAGGTGTAATTGCGTTGAGTCGTATGATCCTTAGCCAGTTCTGAGATATCTGCAATTAGAAATGAGCCTTGGAGAATCATGTGGTCCTATTCACACAACTTTAAGACATAACTTCTTTGAAAACTAAGAATAAACTTACTGCACCAGGTAAACAATAGGAATGTGTACAGTGAAAACTCTCTACGAAGGTGTCACAAAGACGGCCAGAGTGGGTGGCGTCAGACCAGAAAAGGAATACACAGAGAGTGGTTGTGATGAGCTGAGTGCAATGGCTGCACTCAGCGTTTATTAACAAATAAAAAGGTTTTAAACGGTACACAAAACAGGACACGGCACTACACGCCAAAATAAAAAGACAAACAAAACGGACTACACAGTAAACAGACAGACAAACGAAACACGGTGAGTGAGACAGTTATTCACTTTTATATTTACGTTCTTTCTTATTATTTAATTTCTCCTTCTCCACACTCGTTCTCCACTCACCGAACACCTAACCCTGAGTGCAAGAAATGTGCGTCTATATATACTATTGTGCTGGGATTCAATTACTAATTAATTATTCACTTGAATCCCAGCACGTGAATTAATTCTGTGCAACCCCATGCTCACATATTACATTTAAATGCACGTGCGTGATGTGCAATCCCGTGCCTAAATACAAATATACAATTTAAACACACGTGAAACACAGACCTGTTTATATCCCGTGTACCAATCTATACACCAACATTAACATACGCACCCATACATACATACACAGAACACACAAATGCACACAGGGGCGGGGCACTTTGCCACATATACCCCCCCTTGTGCGCAGCACACATGGCCTCAACGGCCACCTCCCCCCTTAAATACCCAGCAGT
The DNA here is from genome assembly GCF_902713425.1 of Acipenser ruthenus. Classification (NCBI taxonomy): domain Eukaryota; kingdom Metazoa; phylum Chordata; class Actinopteri; order Acipenseriformes; family Acipenseridae; genus Acipenser; species Acipenser ruthenus. Next base: position 35,242,715 of record NC_081195.1, on the reverse strand, counting down.
CCAGGCCAAAGTCTCGGGCTGGGAAGGGAGGCTTCAGTGGGCCCATGGCTGGAAATGCTGTCAGCTCCCCTGCCGGTAGTGGCACGGCTGACAGCATGCTGGTCCCGTCCTGCAGCGAAAAAGCTGCGGGGGCAGGTGGTCCCCCGACCTCCCCCTTCTTCATAGCCGGCAGCTCCCTCCTGTGGGGCTCCGGCCACAAGAACTCCTGCAGCGAAACTGCTGCTGGGGAAAGTGGTCTCCAGACCTCCTCCCCCTTCTTCGTGGCCGGCAGCTCCCCTTTCTGGGGCTCCGGCCACCGTACTCCCTGCGGAGGTACAGGCAGCAGAGGCAGCTTCTGCTTCTCTGCTCCGGGCGGTGTCGGAGGCAGAGGCAGCCCCTGCTCCTCTGCTCCTGGCGGTGGTGGAGGCAGAGGCAGCTCCAGCTCCTCTGCTCCTGGCGGTGGTGGAGGCAGAGGCAGCTCCAGCTCCTCTGCTCCTGGCGGTGGTGGAGGCAGAGGCAGCTCCAGCTCCTCTGCTCCTTGCGGTGGTGGTGGCGGAGGCAGGGGCAGCTCCTGCTCCTCTGCTCCTTGCGGTGGTGGTGGCGGAGGCAGAGGCAGCTCCTGCTCCTCTGCTCCTTGCGGTGGTGGCGGAGGCAGAGGCAGCTCCTGCTCCTCTGCTCCTGGAGGTGCTGGCTCCCTCTGCTGTGGCGGCTGGGCATGTGCACGCCGTGCTGCCTTCAGCAGCATAGCGAGAGGCTGCTGGGGGACACCAGCATCCTGCCCTTCTCCCCCCAAAAAATTTTCAGGGGGTTGAGCCTGTAACTCCTCCCCTTCTGGCTCTTGGGGCTGAACCAGCAGGCATTTTCCCTCTGCTGGTGGCTTGGGTCCCAGGGCTGTGGAAGCCCCGACTTGCCTCCCTTTGGGCTGTGGACGCCCCGACTCCTCCCTTTTGGGCTGTGGACGCCTCGACTCCTCCCTGTTGGGCTGTGGACGCCCCGACTCCTCCCTGTTGGGCTGTGGACGCCCCGACTCCTCCCTGTTGGGCTGTGGACGCCCCGACTCCTCCCTGTTGGGCTGTGGACGCCCCGACTCCTCCCTGTTGGGCTGTGGACGTTCGGGCTCCCCCCACTCAGGCGTAGGACGTTCGGGCTCCTCCCACTCAGGCGTAGGACGTTCGGGCTCCTCCCACTCAGGCGTAGGACATTCGGGCTCCTTCCGCTTGGGCTCCTCCCATTTGGGCTGTGGATGCTCAGGCTCCTCCCATTTGGGCTGTGGAGGCAAAACCAGCAGGCATTCACCCTCTGCTGGTGGAGATGGGGACAGCAGGTACTCACCCTCTGCTGGTGGAGATGGGGACAGCAGGTACTCCTCTGCTGGTGGTCCTGCTACCTGGGCTGCTGTTCCATTTATGGTTGCCTCCAGGTAGTTGAGGACAAACTCCACACCCTCCTCCAAGGTGTTTGGGGTGTGTTCCTGCTGATATGCCTCCCATCTCTCACTGTCCATCATCCACAGGACCCGGACGACTATGGGCAGAGACTGGGCCTCCAGCCCAGCATTCTCCAGGAACCAGTCCCGCCATTTTGCGGCGTCTTCTGCCATTATATATATATTTATTTTATTTTTTTATTTTTTTTTAAACAAAACCCCTCCTGGTCTGACGCTTGGAGGCGCGGCTGTCCCACTTCTGACACCACGTGTCACAAAGACGGCCAGAGTGGGTGGCGTCAGACCAGAAAAGGAATACACAGAGAGTGGTTGTGATGAGCTGAGTGCAATGGCTGCACTCAGCGTTTATTAACAAATAAAAAGGTTTTAAACGGTACACAAAACAGGACACGGCACTACACGCCAAAATAAAAAGACAAACAAAACGGACTACACAGTAAACAGACAGACAAACGAAACACGGTGAGTGAGACATTTATTCACTTTTATATTTACGTTCTTTCTTATTATTTAATTTCTCCTTCTCCACACTCGTTCTCCACTCACCGAACACCTAACCCTGAGTGCAAGAAATGTGCGTCTATATATACTATTGTGCTGGGATTCAATTACTAATTAATTATTCACTTGAATCCCAGCACGTGAATTAATTCTGTGCAACCCCGTGCTCACATATTACATTTAAATGCACGTGCGTGATGTGCAATCCCGTGCCTAAATACAAATATACAATTTAAACACACGTGAAACACAGACCTGTTTATATCCCGTGTACCAATCTATACACCAACATTAACATACGCACCCATACATACATACACAGAACACACAAATGCACACAGGGGCGGGGCACTTTGCCACAGAAGGCCAGACAACTGAGGGTCCATAGATTTTTACCATTTTCTAGGTATTTTTATTTTAGTTTTCTGAAAACCCAGAAACCTTCTCTAAAAAATGTAAAAAACACTGTGAAAAACATTTTAAAAACAGTGAGACATCCTCCTGCGTCAAATAAAAACTGTATACCATGAATGGTCATTCAGTGTCCTATATATATGCATCGTGCATTTTACTCCATTATTATTTTAGGTCTCAGTTGGAGATGGGATGTGTGCGTCTTACTCGGATGCTCTGCTGATATGTCCAGAAATGTGTATGTGATGTAAATGTGCCCAAAGCTGTTTCCACTAGAGTAAGTCAACATTAATGCAACTGAACTTCATGTTAATTCAGCTGTAGCTTCGTTATCATCTTGGTGATCAAAGAGATGCTCACAAGAATAAGGTCTCACACGTTTAAAGTGATTTTAGCTGACAAAATAAATCTTACCTGTTTTACACTTGCATTCACTACATTTGTCTCAAATGTGCAGTTTTCAAAGAAATAGCAAACATGATTTTTCATTATTAAACACATGGTACTATGTCAGGTAAAGAAAGTTCTTAGTTTATGTGCTGTATTCTCAGGAAATCTGTTACACTTGCAATGCCTAGGTTATTTCACATCTGGGTGAAAGAATGTTACTGGTTGAAAGCAGGTCAGTTAATAGAGGAAGCAGCTGATTGGTCAATGACAGGAAAGAAGTCGTTGAAGGGCTGGGACAATTTCACCCTCCAGGTGAAATGACCGAAAGCCTTTAACCTCAAACAGCAGGGGCCTTAAATTAAGCACTGAATTTGCCATTGGAAGACTTTATTATTCAGTCCTTTTGAACAGCCAGTTGCAAAGTACTAAACAACTGCATAGTGTCCTCACGGTTTGCAATCTTCAATGTAAACTGAATGGTCAGCATGTGTTTATGTGTTTGATTTGGAGGCTGTTCTGCTGTTTGTCATTTGCTATTTCCTCTGTTTTGAACTGAGTAGAATTAAAAACAATAAACAACATGAATTAACTGTACACATAGAGCACTGGCAGACAATGGTCCTCTTAAAAAAAGAAAACAGATCTGTGTTGTTTCCTGCCTTATATTTATCCTTACTAAACAGAGCAGAGCTAGGGGACTGCAGATGTCTTTCCACATCTGGTCACATGAAATGTCACATGACTGTACTACTTCTATCTGCACTATTAAACCAATCGGCACAATGTTGCAATTAGTGGTGTGCAGGGCCCAGATTCGGAAATGGGAGGGATCAAATGGGAAGTGGGCGGGTCAAACATAAGTGCGCATTGTTACATCAAATGTAGGTGTAACATTAAAGGTGGGCGGGACCAAACATGTTTCTGACTCATTTTACACAATGGTGGGGATTGTTTTGCCTGTTTCTCTTATGTTTCTACTGTAGTTGGCACCACTTTCTCAATACAAATACTGCACACCGGTGGTTTTAATATCAAACCGGGCCTACTGCCTTGAAAACAATTTGAAACCATACACCCCATAAGGTCACTGCTATATGTACCATATTGCGTGGAGTAGTGGTTAGGGCTCTGGACTCTTGACCGGAGGGTCGTGGGTACAATCCCAGGTGGGGGACACTGCTGCTGTACCCTTGAGCAAGGTACTTTACCTAGATTGCTCGAGTAAAAACCCAACTGTATAAATGGGGAATTGTATGTAAAAAAGAATGTGATATCTTGTAAGTCACCCTTGATAATGGCGTCTGCTAAAAAATAATAATAATAATAATAATAATAATAATAATAATAATAATAATAATAATAATATTGTTGTATAAAGGACTTCACCTATACATGCAATTTTTCCCTGATAGAAGCATTTCTGTGGTTCGATGTATTAACTTGGGTGCTCTAGCTTCCTCCCTCGAACTGGCCATTTTCTGCCAGCAGGAAATCCTAGCCAGGGCTGACAATCCCAAATCAAACTGGTTTAATCTTGGTCTCTGTGCTGCTGATGGAAACAAACTGGACTGATTACAAACTACATTACTTTGCTCCAATATTCAATTATTATAATTTTTCACTAAGTCAGCCTTTAAATGGTCTTGGGCTGCTTTGAGCTTGTGTGGAGAAGGTGGCCTTTCAACCACCAGCCCTCCCTGTAGACAGAGTAGGTGGGGCTGGCAGAGTACAAGGTCACATTGTCAAATGATTGGTATGGAAAAAGGAAGCCTTACCTGGCACTTAGCATCTCTACTGCAAGCTCAAAGCAAGTTCAAAGCAGATTTAGAGAAATTATAATAACTCAATATTGGAGCAACCAAACCCCAAAAAACTCAATTTCATCAGTAGTCCCCCTCCCTCCAGGGTCTGCTCACTTAGACCCATTGCACATGCTACAGACCACCCTGTAAGGTCAGACTTTGCCCTTCATCTCAGCTACCTTCCTGTTGCCCAGCCGCAGTGATTTGCACAATAACTTTTTGAGAAATGTCACAGCCTGCAGCCATGGGCCCTGGTACAACTAGTTCAGACAAGGCAATTTAGGGGGCTGGAACCCCTCAGGGTATATCTCACCAGTCTCCCTCGCTCATCCACTATGGTGTTTTGTAGACACTGCAGTCCTGTCATTTAACCTTGGTGCAGAGCACTGCGAGGCTTTGGCAGCTGCTGTCAGAATGATGTTCGGACCTGACAGTCCTGGAGACAAATTAAAGCACACAAACGTGTCTCTGAACATCCACATTGATCAGGCTTGCTTCTCCCAAAACTGCACTGCCAGTCCATTTCCTTCAGGAGTGCAGACTCGTGCTGTGTTTCAGGTGATGCCTTCATCAGTGCCGACCCAGACTGTAATGGAGAGTGCTGGAATTGTATTAAGTGTTTTTTTTTTTTTTTGCATTACCCCTCTAGCATGCCTAAAGCTGTGGATACAGCTGGTTTTCTTAGAAAGCTGTTCAGTCACAATATCCATCCAATCTTTTGTTGCAATGATAACTGAGCCACATAGCATGGTGGTTTGGATGTCCCATAGGGTGCTAAGTTGAGACACAGACCCAAGTCAGATTCAGACACAGACCTCCTGAGGTGAAAGGCTGGTGCAGTGACCCACTTAACCTGCTTTGTAATTGTGTTCCTGACATTTGGATTTCATGGATAGGACAGATACAGATCTCAGCTCTACCACTGGCTCACTGGATCTCCCTGTACTATTTCTGCTTAGGAAATCGGGAGGAAATACCCTGCTGAAAACCTGCTGTAGTTTGTATATTTTGTCTGTTATATTTTCTTTATATTGATGAAATGTTATCCCTCTGCTAGGGATGCATACTGTAGTGCATATCATGTCTATAGAGAAATGCTTATTCAGAGATGAGAACTGTTTTTGCTCAAGTTCATTGAGAGTGTCAGAATCTGGTGGTATATAAGGAGACATCTGTCTTTTCATGTTGCATTTTTACATGTATGTATGATGGATGTAGACCATGGTGATCCACTTTCTCACGATACAGACATGCACGCACACACTCACACTCACGCAGACACACATGCATGCACACATTCATGATAACATTGCTACCCCCAGCACTGTCCTTGCTGGGGCAGCACACTCATTAAAGCCTAATTAAATGGTGCAGTGAACGTCAGACAGGTATTTCATTCATATATACAGTACTGTGCAAAAGTTTTAGGCAGGTGTGAAAAAATGCTGTAAAGTAAGAATGCTTTCAAAAATAGACATGTTAATGGATTATATTTATCAATTAACTAAATGCAAAGTGAGTGAACAGAAGAAAAATCTAAATCAAATCCATATTTGGTGTGACCACCCTTTGCCTTCAAAACAGCATCAATTCTTGTAGGTACACTTGCACAAAGTCAGGGATTTTGTAGGCATATAGTCAGGTGTATGATTAAACAATTATACCAAACAGGTGCTAATGATCATCAATTCAATATGTAGGTTGAAACACAATCATTAACTGAAACAGAAACAGCTGTGTAGGAGGAATAAAACTGGGTGAGGAACAGCCAAACTCAGCTAACAAGGTGAGGTTGCTGAAGACAGCTTACTGTCAAAAGTCATACACCATGGCAAGACTGAGCACAGCAACAAGGCACTTATACTGCATCAGCAAGGTCTCTCCCAGGCAGAAATTTCAAGGCAGACAAGGGTTTCCAGATGTGCTGTCCAAGCTCTTTTGAAGAAGCACAAAGAAACTGGCAACGTTGAGGACCGTAGACGCAGTGGTCGGCCAAGGAAACTTACTGCAGCAGATGAAAGACACATCATGCTTACTTCCCTTCGCAATCGGAAGATGTCCAGCAGTGCCATCAGCTCAGAATTGGCAGAAAACAGTGGGACCCTGGTACACCCATCTACTGTCCGGAGAAGTCTGGTCAGAAGTGGCCTTCATGGAAGACTTGCGGCCAAAAAGTCATACCTCCGACGTGGAAACAAGGCCAAGCGACTCAACTATGCACGAAAACACAGGAACTGGGGTGCAGAAAAATGGCAGCAGGTGCTCTGGACTGATGAGTCAAAATTTGAAATATTTGGCTGTAGCAGAAGGCAGTTTGTTCGCCGAAGGGCTGGAGAGCGGTACACGAATGAGTGTCTGCAGGCAACAGTGAAGCATGGTGGAGTTTCCTTGCAAGTTTGGGGCTGCATTTCTGCAAATGGAGTTGGGGATTTGGTCAGAATTAATGGTCTCCTCAATGCTGAGAAGTACAGGCAGATACTTATCCAACATGCAATACCATCAGGGAGGCATCTGGTTGGCCCCAAATTTATTCTGCAGCATGACAACGACCCCAAACATACAGCGAAAGTCATTAAGAACTATCTTCAGCGTAAAGAAGAACAAGGAGTCCTGGAAGTGATGGTATGGCCCCCACAGAGCCCTGATCTCAACATCATCGAGTCTGTCTGGGATTACATGAAGAGAGAGAAGCAACTGAGGCTGCCTAAATTCACAGAAGAACTGTGGTTAGTTCTCCAAGATGTTTGGGCCAACCTACCTGCCAAGTTCCTTCAAAAACTGTGTGCAAGTGTACCTAGAAGAATTGATGCTGTTTTGAAGGCAAAGGGTGGTCACACCAAATATTGATTTGATGTAATTCTTCTTCTGTTCACTCACTTTGCATTTTGTTAATTGATAAATATAAACTATTAACATGTCTATTTTTGAAAGCATTCTTACTTTACAGCATTTTTTCACACCTGCCTAAAACTTTTGCACAGTACTGTATGTGGCAGGGTTTCATTCAATATTTATTTGATCAGTTTTAAAAAGGGGGCATTTGCAGTAATCAAAGCTAGAGGTCTTTTTTTGCATGTAGTGTTACAAGTTAAACAATAAAACCCACAATATTTAGTATTTTAATCATAGCAAACAAGGAACTATATAAATTATATAGCATCCTCTTGGAATACAAAACACACAATAAATAATCATGCAAAAAATACAATATATTCATTCAAGTGTTCCTAAAAATCAAAACTACATTATAAATACACACATTTCATTTTAAATGCACACATTTCATTATAAATATACACATTTATTTATCAATACACACATTTCATTTATAGGGTTCTTCTAAGCAATGTGACACCATAAATTATGTGGTTAATATTAGTATTAAAACAAACACATTGAACAATAAACATGACATGTAAAAAGCCTTTTCCAAAATCTCAACTACAAATTACATCCCCATTAAAATATCTAAAACTCATTCTCTCTAAAAAAATAAGAGATAATTCAGCACTTACCTGGAAAAGTGTGCAGTTAAACTAATAAAGTGTCTATCAGACCGTTCCAGATAACCCTTTTATAACAAAGAAAGGGGGGGGGGCAATGGGTGCAGATTGCTATCAACAAATGGCTGGTGTGCAATCACTATCCCCACACGTTTCTTTAAGCCTTTTAAACAAGCGATTTAAAACATTTTCATTTCACCTGGTTACATATAGAAAGCTGATTCAGCCTGCCACGAGCATCCAGCTTTCATTCAGATCTGATTGGCTGTGTGGGTTTGCAGTGGTGTCACACTGTTCTTTTCTTGTTTTCAGTCAGATCTGATTGGCTGTGTGGGTTTGCAGCGGTGTCTCACTGTTCTTTTCTTGCTTTCAGCCGTAGGGATTCAACTCAGGCTGGAGCTGCTGGAGAAGAAGTTCTGGACAGCCACGAGACAGGTGAGCAGAATCTAACTGCTCTGACACACACATACAAACAAACACACACACACACACACACACACACACACACACACACACATACCCGAACACACACACACACACCTTTGCAGTATGAAAAGTTCTACACATTTCTTTCAGAACTGCACATTTTAGACCTATATATTCAATGGATGTGCATGCCGTGGAAAATGAATACCATTATTTTGTTTGCTACAATCACTGTAAGAGACATCTGAACTTCTGAAAAAAGGTTGAGTTAGAAATGACCTATAGGACTGTAGCTATTTCTGTCCCCTCTAAAACTGTGGGAACTGGTGGTTTGTAAAATCTCTACAGAGAATCACAGGGGACAGAATGACAGTTTAAACCACTTGACTTCAGATATTTAGCTCATAGGAGTCTTCAGAAGCATACCTGGTTTAATTTGTGTGCTGGAATAGTTAGTAACCATAGTTAACGCATGAAGCAGAAAAATCAACAGAGCATGACAGAGGTAAAACAGAGAGTAGACGGTAAATATTATAATTGTAGATTATATAAAGTACCCATTTAAAGGGTAACTTGATATGGGTATAAAAGACTGGCGTTATCATAACGGATTTCTTCGTCTTCATTTTTCACATCATCTTCTGTTTCAGTCCTCACATCCTGGTGACTTTTTTTTTTAAACTCACACCTTTAAGGCACCCTGTGGCCTAAATACACATCCTCTCTAAGTACTGGTGGTACACCAGAGTGTAACCCTAACCCTGGCCCTCTTAAACACCCTGCCCTTGTGGATATAACAAATACACCAGTAAGAAATGCCACATCCAATGGGGGGGACAGGTTAATGGTTACACTGTGGTGTACCAGCTGCACTTAGAGAGAGGACATGTTTGAGAGCTCTATTGAGGCCACACTGAGGTTTAAAAAGTCACTGATGAGGTGACTGAAACAGACAACAAGAAGAATGCATTGGTTAAGATAAACATGATATTTCATACCTGTACCAAGCTGCTTAAAGACTGTATATTACAGATTGTTTTGCAGGCTGCTCCATGCTCTTATATTCAATAGGAATGGAGATGGAGAGGATGTGGATGTCTCACCGATTTCAGTCTGCAGGAGTGTGCCTCCCTTTTAGTAATGCAGAGCTCTCCCTGTGCAGAGGTGTATTGAAATGACATTAACCAGCCTTATCTGTATTTTTCTGTTTTATTTCTTTTCCCTGCATGCTGTGTCCGCACTCTGCATGCGTCCCCTCTCAGCCCAACGACACCGATGTAAGTAGACAGCAGGGAGTATTTTATACAGGATAAAAATAACTTTACCAGCAGCTTCTGAACTGAGGAGTGTGACATTGAAGATACAGATTGGCTTTTCAGATATCAAATAAACACTAAATAGATACCGATCCTATGTGTGTGTGTTTGAGACTATAAGGTAACACATCGATATTGTATGTTTTGTGGTCTGTGAGTGGGTGATGTGTTTTTATGGACACAAATGTACATTAATAAGTGTTCTGACAAAATCTAAATACTCTCTGACTAGTGATGTTCTTGGCAGGCACCCAGTCCTGTTTTTTCCCATTAAAGTGCAATCACACTTCCGATAAAGTTGCTCTTAACTTCCTAGACTTATTATTAAGCATTCCAATGAAGGGAGTTTTCAAATCTGCCGTCGACCATACTAATGCTTGTATCTCCGATAACCATTTCAACTTTATATTTTCAGTGTCAAGGAAACTAATGACACCCTTCACTTATGCCTGTATCCTAACAGCATCCTTCACTTAGGGCTGTATCCTAACAGCATCCTTCACTTAGGCCTGTATCCTAATGGCATCCTTCACTTAGGCCTGTATCCTAACAGCATCCTTCACTTAGGGCTGTATCCTAACAGCATCCTTCACTTAGGGCTGTATCCTAACAGCATCCTTCACTTAGGCTGTATCCTAACAGCATCCTTCATGTAGGGCTGTATCCTAACAGCATCCTTCACTTAGGCTGTATCCTAACAGCATCCTTCACTTAGGCCTGTATCCTAACAGCATCCTTCACTTAGGGCTGTATCCTAACGGCATCCTTCACTTAGGCCTGTATCCTAACAGCATCCTTCACTTAGGGCTGTATCCTAACAGCATCCTTCACTTAGGGCTGTATCCTAACATCATCCTTCACTTAGGCCTGTATCCTAATGGCATCCTTCACTTAGGCCTGTATCCTAACAGCATCCTTCACTTAGGCTGTATCCTAACAGCATCCTTCATGTAGGGCTGTATCCTAACAGCATCCTTCACTTAGGCCTGTAACCTAACAGCATCCATCACTTAGGGCTGTAGTCGCCATATTGAGGTCATATGACTTTTTGGCTTCCTTCAATTCAGTTTCATTACATGGGGTATGCAGTAGACAATAAACATTTGACTGCCACATTATTTCAACCTCAAGAACCCAAATGACATGCTAAGCACAATTAATAAGAGCTAGAGTTGTAATAAAGGTTTTAGGATGGTAAACAGCTTTGGTCTTGGCTCCAAATGTCTGAGATTACTAGCAGAAGCATGTCACATATACCAGCCAGTAGAGAAATTAACTGAATGATAAAACCACACCAGCACATCAGTGAAAACTAGGCCTGTGCCGAGCAACGAGTACAAACAGACAATCGTAATGATTATAGCCATTTTTCTGAATACAAGTAATACATGTGTAATTTTGCTATTACTCATTGTTTGGAAATAAATTGTTAAAACAATGCTACTGAGTAAAAAGTTATGACACTTTTAGAGAGCTTAAAATATATGCATGCCTTCCTGAAACAGTACTGCAGACACCAGAGCGCATGATGTTTTACTTTTGGTTGAGAAAAAGGATCCTGTTAGAACACTTTTCATTCACACAGTGCACTGGGAGAAAAGAATTTAAAAGGCAGCTGCAAAAACCCAAGTTTCCTCCAGTCAGTTATTTCTGTTTGTTCTTCTCCTTTCTTTCTGCAGTGCAGCACAATAGACGGAATGTGCCCTATCAGCTGTGATGATGATGTAAGTATTTTAGTTGGCCTCTTTGTTGTTGAGATCATAAACATGGCCATGAAGAATCCAATTACTGTACAGTCAGCTTGACAATTAATGAAATGTAACATATATAATATCACAATACATACCTCTGATCATGTTTCAAATGTGTTCCAATACTGATGCTATAGTATATTGACCAAATGAATTTAAAAGGGAAACTGAGTTGCCTTGCTTACCTTTAAATGCTTTTTTGTCTGTATCCTCCATGTTCCCTTTTCACCGCACTGCTAGGCATGAGACAGTAACATAAAGGCTTGTAGGCTTACAGTAATGCACAATTGAGCAATTTAAACTAGTTCAACGTGATACTGAACAGTATTGTGATCCACTTAAATGTAACAACCAACATTCTGGTAAATCTGCATATAAAACCATTCACATGGATATTGTACTCCAAATACATAGTAGTTTGATGAAAAAATATAATTCTGTTAAATGCATAAATAAGTCATTTAGGACCTTAGTTTTATCAACAGAAATTTGGTTATGACACCAAACGCCACAAAGACAGGCAGTAAATAGATATATTTACTTATTGCAGCATGGTAAACTCTTGTGGCACTTGAAGTTAAACAGGACTCCTGAATACAATAGTACTTTTTATTGCACATTTTCATAGTTACAGCTGTACATCTGTAAGTGAGTGTGAGCAAGATGGCTGCCAATACTTAATTTAAATTCTGTGAGGAACCTTGCTCCACCAATCACATTGCTTGTTTCACGTTCCGTTACGAGCCCTGGATTATCAGCTATACTGAATAATCGTATGTAATGGGAGTGCGCTTATATGCAGGACTACTTTAGAAAAAGAAAACAAAAGGTGAAAAACAGTGGTCTTCTATCAGCGTTACTGTCACAACTTTTCCTTATTATTTATTTCTTAGCAGACGCCCTTATCCAGGCGACTTACAATTGTTACAAGATATCACATTATACATTATTTCACATTATACAGATATCACATTATTTTTACATACAATTCCCCATTTATACAGTTGGGTTTTTACTGGAGCAATCTAGGTAAAGTACCTTGCTCAAGCCCACAACCCTCTAGTCAAGAGTCCAGAGCCAGAGCCAGAGTCCAGAGCCCTAACCACTACTCCACACTGCTGCCCTTCTAGTGTACAGTGATGCACATTTATAAACATCTTGTTGGGGCACTTATACTTGGACACAGGCACATGGGTTTATATGTGAAACCAAATCGCCATGATTATACAGAGGCAAGGGCCCAGCCTGGGAAGTCTGTCCCAGTAGGGGTGAAGCTAAAGTATGTACAGACAATCTACTTTCCAAGCCACGAGAGGGCAAACGGTAACTTGATGCAAACAGGGTATCAAACCGTGCTCGCAACTCACCCACAATTAACATATAATCCCAGGTACTAGTGGTCTTGATGACTGTATATCATTTGCGTTTTGAAGCTTGTCCTTCAAGCATGATTTTAATACCCTGTGAAGGCAATAAACACTGCAACACCCATAGCACTGTGCAGATTGTATTGTGAGTTTCTAAACATGCTCCCCCCTGATTTCATTCTTTCCGTTTCTCCACACTCTCCAGAATCTGAACTGCTATCTCATTGACAGCAATGGCTTCATCCTGGTCTCCAAGGACAAAAAAGAGGTGAGGCCCTGTATTATTTCTTTTTTGGGCTGTTTGCTTCTTATGGCTATGGGTTGGCCTAAAATTTGGTATGGATCTGAAATGTCACAGCTATGTTAACTAATGTATTCTTTGTTTTATGTTTTTATTAATTTCAAAGACAATACAATGGATAGATTATATATGTGTACATATATATAAAATAGAATGCAAAAATAAAAATAAGAACATCTAAATATTACAACCAGTTCAAATCATAGTCAGCAACCCTTTACTTTAGCGGTGGCCAATACGTGGATCGATCTTCGGTGGATCTCGGGACAAATCAGAACGAGCACGAGCATATAAGCATGCAACAGTTTTTGTTTCGGCTGATGGGCAGAGCCTTCTGTGTTGTCCAGTAGCACAGATGAAATTATCCCAACAGTTTCTGCATATGAGACTAACAAAATGCTTGTGAGAACGTACATTTAATTTAGGTGCACATATGTGACTAGAAATTCCTAAAGATTGACTATAAACAATAAATGTGATTTATTTTTTAAGATGAATAAAGATAAAACAAAACAAAAAAAAAACTCAGTCGGATCTAAACTCATAGCTCAATTGTAATGTACTCTGGGAATGTAGTTTATTGGTGTCCATTGCCCACTGTTAATCACACATTAAAAACTACAAATCCCATACCCCGCCAATTTCACTGATTTATCAGGGCGATGGCTGCTCGTTTCCAGACAGTCTGTCAAACCAAGATGAGGAAAATAACAAATTCATATACTGTATGTCGGCGTCTTTACAAGAAATGAGCAATGCAGGTATGTCAGAAGATGAACGCGAACAGGGAACTTCGAGTTAGTTACAGAGTGTTCACAGTTGTAAAATACAAGTTCAACCAACAGTGGCTAAAAGATTTCCCCTGGCTTAAGTTTGACAATGTTAAAAAAGATCCATGTTTTGCACGTTTTATCAGGATGCAGGGGAACTGATGGCAGGCAAGACTGCATTTTTAACAGAGAGCCAGAAGTTCAAACATGAAAATATATTAAACACAGTGCTTAATATATGCAGAGAGGCAGACCAGCCCTGTTGTTGTGGTTGATTTGTTTTATTATTGCTATTACGTATTGGACACTATTATATGAAATCCCACTAATAATTGTTGGTCATAGCTTACTGGTGGATCGCGGAGCCCGTTGAGATCCACCAAAATGGATCGCAGTGGCCACCACTGCTTTACTTGAACACATTACAAGCAATATAGAGTTAATATAAATACAGTATAAATATGAAGCTGGTAACATCATAAATGCCAGTGTTAGTAGGCTAAGTTGAGGCCTTATACCAGTGGTTCCCAGCCTTTTTCAATATAGGGACCACTTTGGTGTTTGGATTTTTCCCGCGGACCACTTGCCACTTGCCATGCATTTTTTCACTACAGCATTTTGAAACTAATTTGTAGGCTTATATGCATAAGTACAGGTAGACAGTAAAGTATTTATATGACGTACCTAACTTAACAAGATCCCTGGGCTTGAATCTTCGCTACCAGGAATGTTGTCATTTTGCACATTAAATGTTGCTGAAGGCAAAGTTCCCATTTCTTCGCTCGATGTACATATAAAAAAAACACTGGAATACGAAGACCGGGTGGGTGGGAAGCAATTTGAAAAATGTAATTATTGGAGAGTGTTTCTAGAAGAAGTGTTAAGACAATTTTCTTTTTGGCATATTGTCTTGTGAGATATTAAACCTGGCTGAATAAACCAGCTGAAATAGATCATTCACACTACAGTGGTACAGTTCACAAGTCAAGCAACAAATATAGCCTATTTTTGTTTGACATTGGCTTCTATTACTATATGCAACTAACCTCTCTAAAATGTTAAATATGGAAATAGGGATATTCCTATCCCTGGAAAACACTGTGGCACATTTTATATTGTTGAAAAGGTTTGTTTTAACTTAGTCATTCCAACCAAGTTAAGAATATTCAATGCAGTGCTCTACTTTTACGTAGATTACGTTTTTGTTTCTTTCCTGTGCAGTGAAAACAAGCAGTAGAATCACCACAGATTAGAAACATGTGCATTTACGTGACTGCTACATTTATTAATTTAAATAAAGCTGGTTGGAAAAAAAAGTGTAATTTGGCAAGACAAACATGGCTTCATAATGTGTAACAGTTATCCAGTTAGTATTTATTTCACATTAGAAAGCTGTTTCAGTTAATGTCGGCTTTCAAGGCGGTGCTTGGTATTGCATCATTGGTAGCTGTAATATATATTAATTTATAAACACACCCGTAATAAAAGAAAAAGATAAAGGGGGAAAATGCAGACTACATACATATCGTATTATATATAATGTGGTTAAAGCTGTGTGTTGTGTTGCTCAGTAATACATATTGTAGTAGCACATGTGATTGTGTAGAAATGTTTTTTTGCAAGAACTGCGTAACCGAATTTTGGGAGTTGTTTGCGGACCACCTGGAGTTTACTCACGGACCACAAGTGGAAACCACTCCCTTATACCATGTGTTTGAAAATTCTCACATCGGTTATTTAAAGAACAGGAGATTTTTTCTCGGTTTATATAATCTAACAATAAGTTCTTCCATAGTTGCAAAGCAGGTGGCTTGGAGTCTTTCCATGACAGTACTATAGCTTCTTTAGCGACCACAAAAGAAGAAAGGTTTTGTTAGTGCAAGTAGTGAGTAGTGTCTCCAAGAATTACAAGTCTAGCTGAAAATGAAATATTATAATGAAGGCCCTGTGAAAATCGCTGAAATTCTTTAAAATTCACAGCAGTGTCACAGGTAAAATATCGTATTTCGCGGAATGTGCATGGAACTATTTTATAAATTATGTGTACAGATTATTATTATTTTTGTAAACATCAAATATAGAGATAAATGCACTGACATCATCAAAATCAACGTCAAAGTTATTCAAGCACTTTACAATAGCTTGTGAAACGGTGTTGTAATTAACAGCCTGTAGGTAAAGTGTATCTGCAAGGACAGCTTTCAATTCTAGTATGTCAGATGCATGTTCACCATTTGTGTAACCCCAGGGGCGTCACTTCACAAAAAGCTTGGGGGGGAGGGGGGGGGGGGTAAATAATGCATTTAGGGGCCCCTCTCCATAATAATAAAACTCTGCAACAAACTTAAAAAAAAAAAAGAAAAAAACTCTGGCATTGCATGAATAAACCTGGTGAAGCAGCAGATACCATCTAGGATTCATTTTTGCAAAGATATCAACCAGGACAGCAAAATCAATTTATTAATTTTTTTACCAATGCTTTTTCAGTTGCCATCATAAGCAGATCACTCAGACGAGGATTGGTCATGGAAGTTGGTGGTCATGGAATAGGTTTTAACCAAACTTAAAACAGAAAACAGTGGTTACTGGAAGAGTGATGACTACCTTGATGATTTTTAGTAATATATAAGTATAAGCAAGGCTTACATTCTCATGGAATATTTCCTGGAGCCCACCCCCCCCCCCCCAAAAAAAAAAAAAAACTGGATCATTTGAAGCAATTACATTTATTTTATTTTAAACCAAAGCATTTTGTTCACAGGTTTTATAAGCATTTTTTACATGTTTTGTTTTTCTGTTCGCCAACTAGGAAATGATATACAAGTACTCTTAAGTAAAACTCCAACTTCAAATACTTAAAACTCCAAAAGACAGATGCGTGGATCAACCACAGGTGCAACTCTGGACTTCCACAGAGGTCTCCGATTCCCAAAACACTAAAAAAAATTGCATTGCTATAAAAAGACAAGCATTACATTCCCAGTTTTAGATTCACACATTACTATAAAGAAAATAAAAAGCTTTTCATAAACTAGTGCTGACAGTGATCTAAATCATTTCTCACGCCATTCAGGTCTGCCGATAGTAGTGACTTATTTCAATCAAGTTTACACTGCAGTTAACTCGTTTACAGTTGCACGATATACGCACGCACATACAGCACTAGCAACAACCAGGGAAAGGAAGGACAGACGCACACATACAGAAGTGGCGCTCCTGTTACGCTGCCCTCCATATACTGTATGTAAATATTTTCAGTTGTAATAATTGCCATGAAAATAAATTGCTACAGTCCCTGTGAAAATAAATGCTCATAATTATTTATGGTAAAGTTGTATTTCGTATTGTTTTCACTACTGAACAGCTGCAGGCTGAAGTCAAGATGCAGAAATATTTACTGGAGCTCAGCTGAATTTAAGCCCTGAGTATAAGACTATACTATAAGTAATAGCAAGTATCCTTTTAGAGTTGTACCAGCTCAGAAAGAGAATACAATCTACCGGTGGCGCGAGTTCCGCTCTTCTTAATTCATTAACATGGCACTGGCTATTATCAGGGAGGCGCCAGGTTTGTGTGGGCCCCGGGCAATGGACCTCCAGTGACCCCCACCTTCACCCCCAAATAAAATCATATAATTATAATAGGCGTTCTGACGTTATGATAATAATAGACGTTATGATAGTCTATTATACGTCAAAGGAAAAGAGGGAAAAAGGGGGGAGATCTGAAGTTTCACTGCATGCATACGGTTTAGTTTAAAAGTGGCTGCTGGAGTAGGATAGCTGACACAGAAATAGTACATTTACTCATAGTGTTTCCAGTTTTATTTCTGTATGTATGTGTGGGCCCCACTCTGGCGTCGGGGCCCAGGGCGCTTGCCCGGGTTGCCCTGGTGCTGACGCCAGCCCTGGCTATTATTTTGCTATTTGCTTAGTTGCTGTGATGTGATAGATATTATAAGCTAAGCACTTTTACTGACAAGTTCCCAGAATACATCTTAAACACTTGAACAGAATCATTAGTAAAACGTACCTTTCTCTTTTGCTTCTTGTAAGACAATAGCTGTTATCGTTAATTTTGAATTTCAACAAATGCAAATTATCACAACTTGGGAGAGGCTGTGGGTGCGTTCACGGAGATCATTCTTAGAAGATCATTGGCTAAATTGGTCAGATTCTGCACAGAATCTGTGCATAATGATCTCCGTGAACGCACCGTTTCTATGACGTTTTTTTAGGCAGAACAATTTTACAATATAGTACTGTGGCAAAGTGCCCCGCCCCTGTGTGCATTTGTGTGATCTGTGTTGTATGTTGCGTGCGTGTGTGTGTTAATGTTGGTGTATAGATTGGTACACGGGATATAAACGGGTCTGTGTTTCACGTATATTTAAAGTGTAGATTTGTATTTAGGCACGAGGAGAGCACAAATCACTTCACGTGCTGGTTAAATGTAATATGTGAGCACGGGGTTGCACAGAATTAATTCACGTGCTGGGATTCAAGTGAATAATTAATTAGTAATTGAATCCCAGCACAACAGTATAAATAGGCACATTTTTAGTCACTCGTGGTTGGTGTTCGGTGAGTGGAGAACGGGAGAGAGAGAAGGAGAAAAGAAAGTCTAAAGTAAAGTAATTAGTGTTATCTGCTCACCGTGTTTGTCCGTTTGTCTGTTCACTGTTTAGTCCGTTTTGTTTATATGTTTCTTTTGGCGTCAAGTGCCGTGTCCTGTTTTTTGTACTGTTAAACCCTTTTATTTGTTAAATAAACGCTGAGTGCAGCCATTGCACTCAGCTCCTCATCACCACCGTCTCTGTCTGTGTATTCCTGTCTGGTCTGACGCCACCCACTCTGGCCGTCTTTGTGACACGTGGTGTCATCGTGGGATAACAGCGCCTCCAAGCGTCAGACCAGGAGAGGGGGTTTTGTGTTTAAAAAAAAAAAAAAAAAAAAAAAAAAAAACCACAGGACTGGTTTCAAAAAAAAAAAAAAGTGAAAATGGAAGGCTGGAGAGACGGCTGCCGGGACCTGGAGGACCTCCTCGGGGGCCTCGAGGACCAAGGCTGGTGCATGGCCTGTGGAGTCTACGGACACACGGTGGCGATCTGCCCCTTCCAAGGTGAGGAGGAGGAGGAACCGGATAAAGAGGTGAAGGACAGGGAGGAGGAGTGCCGCCTAAGGGCCAGGCATCCACGGCGATGTAACAAGCCATCGCCGGGGTGCCTCCTCTGCGACCAGGATCACCTGTTCGCCCACTGTCCCTTCCGCAGCTATGGGGAGGAGCCTGAGCGTCCACAGACCAAGCGGGAGGAGCCTGAGCGTCCACAGCCCAAATGGGAGGAGCCTGAACGTCCTACGCCTGAGTGGGAGGAGCCCGAACGTCCTACGCCTGAGTGGGAGGAGCCCGAACGTCCTACGCCTGAGTGGGAGGAGCCCGAACGTCCTACGCCTGAGTGGGAGGAGCCCGAACGTCCTACGCCTGAGTGGGGGGAGCCCGAACGTCCACAGCCCAAGAGGGGGGAGTCGGTGCGTCCACAGCCCAAGAGGGGGGAGTCGGTGCGTCCACAGCCCAAAAGGGAGGAGTCGGTGCGTCCACAGCCCAAAAGGGAGGAGTCGGTGCGTCCACAGCCCAAAGGGAGGCAAGTCGGGGCTTCCACAGCCCTGGGACCCAAGCCACCAGCAGAGGGAAAATGCCTGCTGGTTCAGCCCCAAGGGCCGGAAGGGGAGGAGTTACAGGCCCAACCCCCTGGAAATTTTTGGGGGGGAGAGGGGCAGGAGGCTGGTGTCCCCCAGCAGCCTCTATTCATGCTGCTGAAGGCAGCACGGCGCGCACCAGCCCAGCCGCCACAGCGGAGGGAGCCAGCGCCGCCAGGAGCAGAGGAGCTGCCTCTGCCTCCACCACCGCCAGGAGCAGAGGAGCAGGAGCTGCCTCTGCCTCCACCACTTCCAGGAGCAGAGGAGCAGGAGCTGCCTCTGCCTCCACCACCTCCAGGAGCAGAGGAGCAGGAGCTGCCTCTGCCTCCACCACCTCCAGGAGCAGAGGAGCAGGAGCTGCCTCTGCCTCCACCACCTCCAGGAGCAGAGGAGCTGGAGCTGCCTCTGCCTCCACCACCGCCAGGAGCAGAGGAGCTGGAGCTGCCTCTGCCTCCACCACCTCCAGGAGCAGAGGAGCAGGAGCTGCCTCTGCTGCCCGTACCTCCGCAGGGAGTACGGTGGCCGGAGCCCCAGAAAGGGGAGCTGCCGGCCACGAAGAAGGGGGACGAGGTCTGGAGACCACTTTCCCCAGCAGCAGTTTCGCTGCAGGAGTTCTTGTGGCCGGAGCCCCACAGGAGGGAGCTGCCGGCTACGAAGAAGGGGGAGGTCGGGGGACCACCTGCCCCCGCAGCTTTTTCGCTGCAGGATGGGACCAACAGGCTGTCAGCCGTGCCACTACCGGCAGGGGTGCTGACAGCATTGCCAGCCAAGGGCCCACTGAAGCCTCCCTTCCCAGCCCGAGACTTTGTTCTGGACTGCTGGGTTTTTAAGGGGGGAGGTGGCCGTTGAGGCCATGTGTGCTGCGCACAAGGGGGGGTATATGTGGCAAAGTGCCCCGCCCCTGTGTGCATTTGTGTGATCTGTGTTGTATGTTGCGTGCGTGTGTGTGTTAATGTTGGTGTATAGATTGGTACACGGGATATAAACGGGTCTGTGTTTCACGTATATTTAAAGTGTAGATTTGTATTTAGGCACGAGGAGAGCACAAATCACTTCACGTGCTGGTTAAATGTAATATGTGAGCACGGGGTTGCACAGAATTAATTCACGTGCTGGGATTCAAGTGAATAATTAATTAGTAATTGAATCCCAGCACAACAGTATAAATAGGCACATTTTTAGTCACTCGTGGTTGGTGTTCGGTGAGTGGAGAACGGGAGAGAGAGAAGGAGAAAAGAAAGTCTAAAGTAAAGTAATTAGTGTTATCTGCTCACCGTGTTTGTCCGTTTGTCTGTTCACTGTTTAGTCCGTTTTGTTTATATGTTTCTTTTGGCGTCAAGTGCCGTGTCCTGTTTTTTGTACTGTTAAACCCTTTTATTTGTTAAATAAACGCTGAGTGCAGCCATTGCACTCAGCTCCTCATCACCACCGTCTCTGTCTGTGTATTCCTGTCTGGTCTGACGCCACCCACTCTGGCCGTCTTTGTGACAAGTACTTAGAATCATTGCAGTTTTTGGCAAGAAAAAAGGGAATGTTTCATTCAACAACTTTATATTGTCAGGCGAGTCGCTGCACTTTCGATGTCCTGAAGCGTGAACACTTTCCTTTAAGTCTTTTAACTTCTCACAGAAACTACCATTTGGGGCCCCCCCTGGCAAGCTTGTCCAATTTTTCAAGAGGGATATTTGTGCAAACAAACAACTGTCAGGTCAAAATGTAATGTGTTTCGTGCTTCGCGGCTTTCAGTGGACTTTTGGAACATGGAAGTCACCGTTTTTTGTTTCTTTGCAAGTAAAGCAGTCGCAGTACTGCTCTGGATTTCCGCCTTTCTCTTTCGGTGAATACTTAAATCTAAGTGCCGTCAAAAGCCGATTCTCAGTAGTGATCTAAAGTGACGTTGCAGGACGTACAGAAGAGCTTACCTCCATCGCTGTGTAAAACTCCTGCTGGGTACTGCTTTATGTGAGCTACTGCAGACATATTTTTTGTCTTTTTAGAGACATCCATTTTCTTGTTTACAGTGTGTAGTATTTTAATTTCACACCTAGATTGCATATAGTCACATGACATAATCACTGCACAGCACTATGTGCATGGCGAATAGTACACGCAGGCACACAGCAGAGCTGTACAGTTTGTTAATACAAACAATAATTATGAAGTTATTTATTTTTATTTCTTAAGAATATTGGAAAAATCGTGGTATTGGGCTAATTACATGATTTCTGCGCAGCCTGTGAAATCCGCAATTTACAAAGGGCCTTAATCATAATCTAGTATTTTATATAAATGGAATAAAAGGTTTTCCCAATAAGATTTTAATTTGGAGCAACTACATAAGGTATGTATTAGGGATCCTGTCAGGTCCACTCCTCCAGCATTTGAATAATTTAAGCCACAAGTATACATTCTTTTACAGGTATAATATACTCAGTGTAATAATTTAAACTGAATTGACCTTCATTTTGCATTAGGAGAAGAACATGTTATGTTACTCCAAACTCTCTGGCAGTTCTCATCAGAAAGTGTAACTAATGGATTCCTCTAGTTCAGATGCACTTTATACAACATGTTCTGTTCCAATCATCACATCCAGCTGGTACACCAGAGTTAAGGTTACCAGACGTCCCGGGA
The DNA here is from genome assembly GCF_902713425.1 of Acipenser ruthenus. Classification (NCBI taxonomy): domain Eukaryota; kingdom Metazoa; phylum Chordata; class Actinopteri; order Acipenseriformes; family Acipenseridae; genus Acipenser; species Acipenser ruthenus. The sequence continues at coordinate 35,220,418 of NC_081195.1, read as the reverse complement.
AAACTGGCATTGCCTTTGTTTTTTGTCCTGTTCAGAAACAGTAAAATTGTTAAATCGTCCCACTTTTGCTATTGTAGTCACATTTTTTCTTTTAAGTACAAAACTGTAGCTCAGCAAGTTAACAATAATTTATTAGGCTGTGTTAGTGCCATTCAAACATAAAATAAACAATCTTATGGATTATGTGTTTAATAATTAATGTTCTGTTTAACTTCCTGGGCCATGTCCAGTTTTTTTTTTTTCAAGTTAGCCTTTTAAGTTAGTCCCAATTGTGTCTTGATAAACAGCTGTTTTTATTTATATATATATATATATATATATATATATATATATATATATATATATATATATATATATATATATATATCTCACATGATTAAACGGTAATAGCTGCTCTAATTTATGTTCTAATAGCTGATCTAAAAATGTCACTGGCAACCCTAACCAGAGATTAACCATTAACTTGTTCCAAGTTTGAGCTTTTAATTTCCGTACAGAATGGCTTTATTTATTTACTTCATTTATTTATTTGAAGACTGATGTACTGCCCCTATTGACAGGCATGGGGGAACTAATCCGTTTTTTTTAATTCGTTGTCAGCTGGTCTCAGTTGTCTCGGTGCCCTGGCTGCTGCACTGGGAAAGGGATCTCCACTGTATTACTTGCTGGGGAGCAGTGGGTGGAGGCAGTAATTTTAAAGTCTTTAAGTCTTAAAAATCTTGCACAACAATAGTGATTTTATGTAGCTTTTGCCATATACAGCCAGTCTGAATTGGCTGTAGGCATGTGTCATATGCAGCCAATTCAGATTCAGATACAATGTGTAGTTGCATGATAAAATAGGTGAACTTAAATTGTTGTAAAGGGTATCCAATTTATGCAGCAGTTTATGCAGTAACCTGGTCTTAAACAAAGAGCTAACAATATAATTCCAGTCAATCTCACCCTAGTATTGATTACTGTTATTTCATAGATCTTACAGCTCTGGTCTATACAGTGAGCTGGTCTTTATAAGGAGGTAGTGATTTTTGTGCCTGGGTAGCATCTTACACAGTGCACTGAAACAGACAGGTTCTCCCTAGTTCGTATTTCTCCCTCATTCTTATTCAGGCACTCCTTTTCTTTTTTCTGTCATTTTTTTCACTTGTTGGCTTTTTAAAATAGTCACGCCCATTTTTTCTCCCTACTGTATTACAATCCAGAATGATTACTAACAACAATGAACAGTATAGGAAATTGTAAAAACAAAAGGATGACATTTGAGTTTCTAGCTGTATATTGAGTTTGAAACCATTGAATGGTATCTGAGGTCACCAGATGGATTCCATGTGTACCTCCTCCAACAACATGTATTGGGCAGTGATCAGTGATGTGAGCAATGGATTGCACTTCACCGCAGTCACAATTAGGAGACTCCTTATTTCCACACTTATGGAGGAGGTAGCCGCTTCTCCCATGTGTTGTTCTAACAGGGTTCAGCGGATTCCAGTGTCTTTGAGACAATGCTAGTTCCTTCATTGGATCTTCAATAAGTGTCTTGTCAATGACATCGTAGGATGACCACACTGATCGTCACTGGCTGTCGGTGTGTTTCCCGAGGCATGGGTCCAGAAAGGTTTCCTGGACATTAGGTGGCTGGGTGGTGGCAATTTAACTGGTTTGACTTTGTCTCTCATTGACTTCCATTAAAGAACACAGCAAATGCTCTCAGTTACAGGGCCCCCAGCTATCAACATCCAGATCACCCTCGAATTTGGAGCGTGATGTATACTACAGTGAGATAATGAAAAACGTGAGAGGTTGAAGTTGTTTAATACTACTTGGCTGTTTTTGTTCTTTCTCTCCAGGCAGCTAAGTTCCTTGGGGAGGTGGATGGCTCAGTGATGCAGCAGCTCCTCAATACAGGAATGTTCAAACAGTAAGATTCTCATTTGGGAAATAGGATAGCATACAGAATCAAAACAAGATTTATATGGTTTCAGAATAGGTAATAGCATTCTCTGTAATATACAGTTAACCCTCAACACCCTGACAACTTTACAAGAAACGCATTAAGTTACCTTCTCTGTGTCCTGTGTTGTCCATATCGCAGCGTTATATTTTTAAACATACTCTATTGCAGATTCTTTCAAACTGTAATCAAGTCATGGGTTATAAACTGGGCGATACATTTTGCAACATTTACTCGTGAGCGTTTGCCAGGAGAAAAAAAAAATCTTTTAAGGATCGCAGTGTATCCAGATCACGCTCCCTCCTGCAACAATGTATTAATTATGAATGATTATTGATATTTACACATGGAAAGAGATGACCAGGATTCTGCTCTTGACTTTGCATGAACCCTTTTGTCTCTGTTCCCTGCCGCCGCAGAGTGACGCTATACGATTACCAGGCGATGTGTAAGATAGGCTACCACCACCACAGCGGAGCCAGACCCCTGCTCAGCGTACGTCTTCTCTTCTATCTCCCCAGTACAACCCTAATCCACTCCTGAACTGGTACTGTCTGCCCCAGATACTCTGCTTGGCTTCTTTGTTACACTTCAGATGCAGTCAGTACTGTTAGAGGACACAAGTGCCCCATTTAAAAGAAGGAACTCATGATTTGGTGATAGAATTGGTGCAAATTGCAAAATATATTATATATTGTTTGGAAATGGTGTCAAGCTGTTGTCATTGCTCTCCTCCAAAAATATGAATAACCACGGGTAGCCTTTGAATGGTTTATTAATTATGGTTAGCATTTCAATTATTCATCATACAGCTTGAAATATACAAGCCAGTTTACAAAACGTTAAGGACAGTTTTAAGGAATACTTTGTTAAGGGATGTTGATGAATCTGTTGATTAGGTCTATTTCCCCACTTCCATCTATCTCTGAGGTCAGATACAGGGTTAGACCACACACATTTTTTTCCACTACTTTCTACAGAAAACATTTTGTTTTTGTTAATTATATAAATGAATGTTGTAAAAAAAAAAAAAATGAAAAAAAATGAAAAAAAACGAACAAAAAAAACCTTAAAATACTTTAATTCTTTACCTTGTCATCCACTTAAAAATCTGGCATACTAGTAAAATACAAGTCCATCCACCACAGTACAGATCAATAAAATAGGCCGTTGTGGCTACTTACAGTATTTGTGTCAGGTAATGTGTCACATTTTACAGTTGCATTGCTGAAACGTTTGTTATACTTGGCATCAGTCAATACTTCCAGCAAGTTTACAAATCCCACTTCAGCTCTTTGTGTAGGGAGCTCCGCAGAGTATTTAAAAACTACCTGACTGAAAGCCAGCGTCTCACTCACAGCTCTTGTTTTCTTCCCTCTCAACAGCCTTTCTATGGTCTGCTGGTGGCTGTCAAGTGGTTCCTCAGCAATGTATTCCTGTAAGTGTGAAAATGCAGGGTGGCATGTGGGGTTAGGATCCTACGTTATAGTCACTATGCTTTAAAAGCAGTGCTTGGTTTCAACTCATATCATCTCCTTTTCATTTAGAAAAGGTATTGTGGTCATTTTACAAAGCTTTAACCTTATAGTGGCAGACTGGGCTTTTGTCGACCCAGTTACTATCAAAATGTACCCAGGGTACATTTTAGTGTATCAAAGCGTACCCTGGTTTTCAAATTTCACAAGAAATAGCAGTAGTATGCCTCAGCAAATTGTTTATTATCTCAAACTTGCTTCCAATTGGCTTTTAAAACACTCAATGCAGAAGTTAATTGCCATTGATTGGTACTGCATTGTAAAGGTGAGGGAAGGACAGCTTTTCTTGTTTTGAACTCAACACATTAACGAATGGATGGGCAGCAGTGTGGAGTAGTGGTTAGGGCTCTGGACTCTTGACCGGAGGGTTGTGAGTTCAATCCCCAGTGGGGGACACTGCTGTTGTACCCTTGAGCAAGGTACTTTACCTAGATTGCTCCAGTAAAAACCCAACTGTATAAATGGGTAATTGTATGTAAAAAAAAAAAAATAATGTGATATCTGTATAATGTGAAATAATGTATAATGTGATATCTTGTAACAATTGTAAGTCGCCCTGGATAAGGGCGTCTGCTAAGAAATAAATAATAATAATAATAATAATAATAATAATAATGCCGATAGATACTTCTTAAAGGCAATTCCGAGTCCGAATCTCAGTATCAGCACACCCTTAATGATCATGTTTTACTATTCTGTTTTAGGTTTCTGATGGAGTTTAATTTCTGTGGGTTTTGGCATTCAGACAGCATCGTGGACGGTGAGGAAACGGTCCTTCTTTCATATCAGTGTCAACACCATGATCACCATGATCAAAATCCAGACCTTGCAAACATACAGATGTTATTAAGCCAATAGCTAGTCACATTAAAAATATTTTTAGATGCAGGTGACCATTTATTTTCAAAAGACAGACATCACAACTTAGGAAGGGTACCGCACAGGTTGTGGAATCATGGGAGAGTCATGGGGATACCAATAAGAGACGCAGCGATTGCTTGTTTGCAACTAAAGGGGCGTTCACACCAGACACGACGCGCATGCTGCCTCCTTAAGCTATTATTGAGCATTATACACATGATTAAAAAATGCAACTACTGCCATCCCATCATATCAGACTTTTAGAGGAGAACTGTAATAGCGGCAACAATCAGTGGTACTGTGCATCTGAAAACACAATACCTGGAACAATGAACAGCAAACAAAAAAAGACAAATTGCGATCACCCTGCTCTACCGGAGAAAGAAAAAAAATGTAAGATCGCTGTGGGTCCATGACATCCTCAAGAAAAGAAAAAGGTACGGCGAATATCATCGGCTGATACAGGAGCTCCGGTTTGAAGAAGGCAGATTTCAAACCTACCTAATGTTGTATTATACAACTCTGGAAAATCTGAAATCAGAACCACAAGCTTTTCCTCCGTTTTATTTTATTTTTTTATTTCTTCCTCGCAAAGGAGCCACCTACTTTCCCCTGATTGGCTGCTGGTAGTTTACGTCACGGCACGGCGAAAGTTGAAAATATTTTATCTCCTGCACGCCGCTCCGCGGTGCTGCTTGAGTACCGCTTCTATCTGCCGCTGCGCGTGACCGCCTTCATTGAAAACAATTGCTTTTGCCGCATGGCGTCTGGTGTGAATGCGCCTTAATGCTTTGAGAGTTCCACAGAACTACATCTCCCAACAGCCTTTGGAGCTTCCACCAATGGCTGTGTCTCCCTTGAGTCTCATGACTGCATAGCTGTCTCAGGATTCCATAAATCCAGGAATGAGAACTACAAGCTAAAGATATGAGGCTAAAAACACAACCTCATACAGTAAACAAACACCAGGCAGTGTACTCAAACGAGCTTCTTGGTCTTGCGAGGCGCCTTCAGGAAACTAAATTTGCTGTCTGACATTATTTCAAAGAAGGCATAACATTTCATGATGTGTGACATGACTGGGAATGACACATAGCTCATCGCCCTGTCAGCCATAAACATACATTCCATAATGTCAGCCTCCCCTGGTAACCAGTCAGAACACATCATTCTGTTACCCTCATCGTCCCCTCAGTGAAGGATCTCCTCACCCCCACCCCCCAACTCTGTCAGCAAGGGACACAGGCAGGGGACTGGGTTTTCAAAGAGATATGTGCAGGCAAGCACATTGTGTTTCTATAGGCTTGAATAGGCATTTAAAGATCAAGACCGATGCTTCATCATACTGTTTCCTTTCTTGGATATTGGCAATGAAGTTCACCTTACATTCTTGTGGCTTCAGTTGCCATAGTGACGGTTCCAAACCACTTTAGTGAGCTTGACCGTCATAATCTGAGCAACTTGGTACAGGTATTAAAAGACATTCTTATCTTAACTCATGTATTTTTCCTCTTGTGTAGATTCACTTTATGTAACAATTTAATTCAATGTATTTTCACGCAGTTGTCAACCCTGTGAAAGCAATTCTAGTACCATGCTTAGCGCCTGAAGAGGAAAAAGGAGAAATTTGGGATCTAACAGTTAATAAAGGAAAGTTCAAGTGACAGCTGTGTCTGTGTCTGGCACTGCGTGCTTATTAAGGAACCTGGTATTCCTCAGGAATCTGCAAGTCTTCCTGGAGATCTGCACAAGCTGTAAACTTTACAACATGTCTTCCTGGAGACCTATACAAGCTGTAAACTTTTAAACTTTACACCACAACTTCCTGGAGACTTGTACAAGCTGTAAACTTTACAGCTAGTCTTCCTGCAGACCTGTACAAGCTGTAAACTTTACACTGTCTTCTTGGAGACCTGTGCAGCTGTAAACTTTACACCCTGTCTTCCTGGAGACCTGTACAAGCTGTAAACTTTACACCACGTCTTCATGCAGACCTGTGCAAGCTGTAAACTTTACACCAAAAGGTTCTGCACTCAAGGAGAAACTCGATCTATAACTGTAATCTTACCCTTTCTTCACATTTCTTTCTCCCTCCATTGCTCGTGACGAATCCCCACCATTGCCATCTTCATTCCAACCATCATGTGATACATGTGCCTTGGTCATGTGACTCACCAACCATCAATCACTCTGTGGCTGACCCCATACAGCCAAGTCTGTCTTCCATGCATGTAAGTATATGACCTTCAGCATCCTGGGACATTGGCATATTAATGTGGTCAAAAAGACAGGGATTCACAGAACCAAGGTGTTGAACCACAACATCATATTTACAGGCTGTGAGTCCCACTGTTTAATTGTGTGTTTAAAGCTATAGGCTTGGTCACAATAATAGGAACAATTAGGGTCTAGTTTTCATAGTTTTTCTTAAGTATTTAAAATCTTGATATTGCACATATTACTTTACTTTGTTGATCCTGCTATTTATGTTAATCCCGACTGTCCCACACATCACATGCCTTTAGAAACTGTAGCGCAAATTCTAACAAGGGGGTAAACCGGTACAAGGCAGAACACTTTATGATAATTATTCTAATATTTATCAACTATGTCATTTATGGCAGACACTGACGTGGATTTTTGCCTTCAAATGAATATTCAGGTAGTTCCTCTGCACTAGTGAAGAAAATAATATTACTCCGTGCCGCTGTTTTCACGTCGCACTACTAAAGTCCTCTCTAGTTGATCAACCAATGAGCACTAACATAAAATTAAATCCGATCAGAATGAAAGCTCAGCCAATCAACATGCAGTTATTATACTGGCAGTAATGCTGTCCAATAGCAGCTAGCAGAAACAGAATTTCTCCCCTGCTGAGGTAGACCGTGTTCTGCAATTCTAACATCCAGATCAGGGGTTTTCAACCTTTTTTTGAAACTGTACCCCTTCTGTCAGGAGGTTTCAGCTAAAGTACCCTTTACCATTTTCACTCACTGAATGGTACTACAGTTGCAATGAATGACAGAATCATCTGATTAACACATTGTTTCCCGTTTATTTAATATATAATTTTAGTCTGGGGCTAACTGCGGGTTTAAGACAGAATACCAAACAGCAGGCTTAATTCTTAACTTAATTACATGTCTTTAGATGCACAGAATTAAAAGACAGTATTTAGGAATCTCTCGTATTCACTTTGTATTCGGCAAAGACATTATACAATATAAATAGTCTGCACGTAAATGTTTATCACGTCACCATTTACTTCCCACCTCAGCAAAATTGTGTGTGCCGTTTAAAATGTTTACAACATCAAACACTTTACCTCAAGATAAAACTATAATACCTGCTTAATAAAGCCATCATAATTATCCAAAGGGTCTCTGTATAACTTTCTGTCGCGTTACACCTTCTGTAGACTCTTGTGTTTTCTTCCTTAGTTTTTGTTATGCAAGTAAAAAAATGCTTCCATTTCAAACACCGACAACATAATCCACCAGCCGCTACTGCTGTTACTAAAATGCAGCCGCAGTAATAAAAACAAAAACCGTCAAAGTATGAGCATTGTGATTACTATTTATGTTTAGCGGAGCATTTATACTTCTAAAAAAATCAGAAACACTGTGCTTCACTGATACGACAAGCTGAAAACAGCAAAAAACACGAGCAGCACAGAGCGCTCACACAGGCACAATCGGCAGACGCCTCCTCTCCTACATAAGCCACGCAATCGAAATCGCACGTGTGTACAGGTGGAAAATGTATTTGTTTTCATCTGCGGTTCACTTCGAGCTGTTAAACAAAGATTGCATAAAAATGCACGATGTTTTAGAGAATATATAATACCGTTAAAACATCGTTTTCTTTTACTTCATTTTTTATTTGTACATTTCCGAGTCGTCCTGCGTCCTGACCCTTAGAAGTACCCCCGGTTGAAAGACCCTGATCTAAACAATACTGATACCTGAGAATCAGAATCAGTATCTCTTAAAACAAGAACATTTCAGAAATTAACCAGTCCATTCTAAGAGGACCCCACTGTCTGGAAAGCGACTAACTGTGTCACCTCCTTCACTCCTCTCCCAGCTCACAAGCAGAAGAAACAGGACATGCTGCAGCCGTGTGACACTGAGTATCCAGCCTTCGTGTACGAGCCTTCCGTCAAAGAGACCAACAGCCTGATCGAGTGCGGGACCTGCCAAAAGTAAGAGTGCCTCCCCTAGTGGCACAGCTGCACCATAGCATGCAGTCTAGCAGCTTTCCGAGATTTGTATTTTCATTTCCACTGGGTAGGGGAGCACCCTTTAATAAAACAGAGCAGCTTCGTGCAGTGGTTCTCAAACAATGTATGGAATTGTTTTATAGACTAGAATCCCTTCATGGTGTCCTGGCCATTGGTTGGCCAAAATATTCTGAGATCATTTTTTTTGTGTGTGTCGAACAGAATAGCAGCATCGCCATCTTCTGGTAATATTGTGGTACTACAACAAAAAAGTGTGTGTCATTCATGCTATTTAGTTTCCAGTTCTGTCTTCCATCGTGTTTTTTTTTTTTTTTTTTTTTTTAATTATTATTATTTTTTCTTACATCCTTAAAACTAATCAAGTCAGTCACACCTTCAACCTGTGTGGTCTTACCTGCTGACAGTTGCATTGTTGCAGTGCTGTTTAAGTCCATTGCTGTTGTTAATGATAACTTCTAACTGACAATATGTAACAGGGCAGAGGCTGGGCCCAAACCGATGACCCTGCACACCACAAGCGAGCATCTTAACCACAGTGCAAAAGAGCCAGGCTTGTCTTTATTCATGGTTATAGAGCTTTTAAAGTCGTCTCATCTCACCGACAGGGGGCTGGATCTGTATCGGCAGTGTATCACACAGCACTGCCCATTACAAATACAATGCAGTACAATTTGGTTTTATATAGTCCCTTTCATCAGTATAATCATCCATCCCATAGTGCTGCACAGAATAAAAAAAACAGAAGAAAACGTTTTTAAAAGCAAAGCAGAGTTCAGCCCTGCAGTAAGCCTGTGGACACCCCACGAAAGCATTGCTCATCTGAGACTCAGCTAACCTGAGGGTACAATGACCCCCCACCTGTACACAGAGTAATAAGGAGGTGTGGCAAAGCTGTTAGTAGTGTGCAGGTGTAGAGACAATAACACAGTGTTCACGGTCCAAACAGTTCTTTTAATTGTCACGGTTTGGCACCATCAAATAATAATGCTGGCAACTACACAGCAATGTGTAATTGCACAGCTAAGCAAAACAGGATTTTAGTCCTGAAATAATAATACAATAATACAAGCATGGCTCTGTGTCCTTTCTCGCGGTGCTTCAGTGCTGGTGGTGAATACACAATTATTGGTGACTAGTGCAGTATTTGGAATCCAGGTTTAATGCTGGCTGGAACAGTGGTTAACAAAACAAATAAAAACACTCACGGTTTCATTTTTACTCCTTCCTGGTCCTTTCCTAAAACCATAACAAAGGAACAGATTGCATTGTCACATCCCCTAAAATACCCTTAGTCACGCCCCCTCCGATAGCTAGTTCAATCACATCTCCTCCAATCCATGACTGACACATCGCTTACCATACTAGGGCGATGACTTCTGATATTGTGACTCCGCCCCCTTCCTGGATTTCCAGCTTCCGACTGACCCTGGAATGAACTGCTGAACCATCCAGTCTGGGGCACTCTGTTCCTCTTATACAGCGCCCTCACAGGTCGGGAGGGAGATTGTTGACTAGGATTCATTCGCTCTCTGTCACAGGAGGTCATTTCCACTGAGGGGTTCTAGTGACAATATAAACCAGGAGAACATAGCTTGATGGGATTGCAGCCATATGAAAATTATTAAGCCTCTTCTTTTGTCTTTGTCCGTTTTTTGAAATGCAGGGCCCTCCCCATAAAAGCTTACTGTGGTACATGGTGGTAAAAGCATAACAAAGTGTAGTAAAGAATAACAAAAGCATGGTAAAAAGTACGCTTGCATGTTCTTTTATGAACTGTGGTTTTTTATATAACCTTTGCAATCATTAAACAAAACTTCAGTAGTCTCTGCAAAACCGGATTTTAATAAAGCTAAGACCCCGTTCACACTGGTGATTTGAGATGGCCCAGGGACGGAATTTGTGTTGATACAAATTTTTTTTTTTTTTTTAGTAGTTCTATATTTTTTTTTTTTTTTTTTTTTTTTTTAGTAGTTCTAGTTTTTCTTAGTTAACCTGGTGGGGATAGGATTCTAAAATTCGATTTTTTTTTAATATATACCATAAATTTGCTACTGTGCTACAAAAGGATTACTGTATATCCTGGTAGCTCTTCCATTCTGAGTGCAGGCTATAGTTCCATTAAAAAAAAAATAAAGCAGTTTGCCACATTTTAGGCCTGCTTTTCAGTCACATATGTGAACACGCAAAGGCGCCTTAAAAACACAAATGTGAACAGGGTTGCAGACCTAAATATGGGGCCCAGTAGTGTGAACGGGGTCTGAGTTATGTGAAAAAAAGTCTTGTCTCACAATCCTGTTGTGTAATGTAATAAGTTGACTACCACTAGAGGTCAGTGTTTCCCTAAAAATAAAGCAGAACTGCTCTCCATTGAAATGACTAGTGCCTGAGACAAAAGACCTGTCTGAACCTCAGTGCAGCTGCTCATCAGTTTAAATTATACAAGTCTGTTATACAGGGGTGCCCATGAATATGTCATCTCCTTTTTCCAGTCATCCTTTACAAGGTTAACCATCAAAATACAGTGTAACAATTGCAGGGTTAATAAGGTGTATTCAACAACTCTTATCAGTTCCTTAATTGAATGATGAGAAATAATCATTTATTCCAATGCAATTCAATGCAGTTGCTTTGTGTTCCAAACAGGTCACTTTTTAAAGCAGCACCAAAGATTGTTTGAAATATGCCACTGGTTGTTTCAATATACCTTCCCATACACAAGGCAATAAAATACAATACAAGACAAGACAATGGGGGACCGCTGGGGGCTGCAGGATGCAGGATGGCTTCAGGGGAGCTGCAGCACATACAGAAATGTTTTCTCCCAGATGACCCTGACAGAGCGATGTCCCCCACACTGGGGGATCAGTGCATTTTTCAGAATGTAACATTGACGTCAGCTTGTGCCCGTGCTAACAGTATGTTCCATTATACAACAAAAGGGGGTGATTGTAAGGAGATCAGAATAGGCAACTAACATTTGTGAACCCTTACAATACAATACCGTACAATACAATACAGTTTTATATGGCACCCAAAGGGCTGCTCAGAGAGGAGGAAAAAAAACAGGTAAGAAAAGGTTTTCGGCCAAGAGTATCTGACTGACTGATTGATTTGGGGAGTGATTTCCACAATCTTGGAGCATAATGACAAAATGCTCCTCTGCAAACCAGCATTAGGAGATGACAGTGAACAAGCTGGGAAGCATGACACTGCTAGATCAGACAGAAAGAAGCAAGATTTTACAGTAACATCAATTCTCTTCTTTACTGGCAAACAAGGTAACGACGCACAAACTGATCGTTCTGCAGAGTTTGAACATCTATGCACAGTGGCGCCAGGAAGGCCTGAAAACAAAGAGTTATCGATTCTGGAAGAAATAAAAACACAATCAAAAGTGCTGCTTCTTTTTGGGTCAGCACAGGTCGAATCAACTTGAACTTGGTGCATATGCAGTCTCGGCCTTGCTTTCTATGTTCCTTCAGTTCCTTTTAAAAATATAGGAGTTAATTAAAGACTGGAGTAAATACTTTGAAAATATGGCCCATATAGAGAATTGCACAAAACACACAAAATAGGATATTACATAGGCCATTAAAAGTGTAGAAAAAAGTAATACTCGGAAAAGCTGGATGTTTTAAAGTTTAACAACATTAACAAAGAGCTGTGAAAGTAACAATGAGGGTTCATCCACCATATTTATTCTGAGATGCAGGACCTCTACTCTCGATAGAAGAAGGCACAGCTTTTTAGACACGCTGTATGTTTGTGTGGCATCTAATAGTACAATACCAGGGTGGCCTCTTGAATTCTTAAGAAAAACAAGGCTGATCCCATACAGCTTCCCAAAACCCCTGCTGTATTTGTGTAGAGAGTTTATTTTTGTTTCATATAAACATCTTTTATACAGCTCACACTGTAAAGGTAAAGCTTGTGTCGAAGACAAACCAAGGATCTCATAAGCTGCAAAGAAAGAGCTCTGGACAGTATCTGTTCTGGAAGCTGCTGGTGTTTTTGTTTGGTGTGGAATTTGTTTGGCAGGGCTGTCTCGCTCCATCAGGCCTCACACATGCACAGATATACACACAGCACCCAGCAGGGAACAGACACACACACACACACAGATATACACACAGCACCCAGCAGGGAACAGACACACACACACACAGATATACACACAGCACCCAGCAGGGAGCAGACACACACACACACAGATATACACACAGCACCCAGCAGGGAACAGACACACACGCACAGATATACACACAGCACCCAGCAGGGAACAGACACACACACACACAGATATACACACAGCACCCAGCAGGGAGCAGACACACACACACACAGATATACACACAGCACCCAGCAGGGAACAGACACACACACACACAGATATACACACAGCACCCAGCAGGGAACAGACACACACACACACAGATATACACACAGCACCCAGCAGGGAACAGACACACACACACAGATATACACACAGCACCCAGCAGGGAACAGACACACACACACACAGATATACACACAGCACCCAGCAGGGAACAGACACACACACACAGATATACACACAGCACCCAGCAGGGAACAGACACACACACACACAGATATACACACAGCACCCAGCAGGGAACAGACACACACACACAGATATACACACAGCACCCAGCAGGGAACAGACACACACACACACAGATATACACACAGCACCCAGCAGGGAGCAGACACACACACACGCACAGATATACACACAGCACCCAGCAGGGAACAGACACACACACACACAGATATACACACAGCACCCAGCAGGGAACAGACACACACACACACAGATATACACACAGCACCCAGCAGGGAACAGACACACACACACAGATATACACACAGCACCCAGCAGGGAACAGACACACACACACACAGATATACACACAGCACCCAGCAGGGAACAGACACACACACACACAGATATACACACAGCACCCAGCAGGGAACAGACACACACACACACAGATATACACACAGCACCCAGCAGGGAACAGACACACACACACACACAGATATACACACAGCACCCAGCAGGGAGCAGACACACACACACGCACAGATATACACACAGCACCCAGCAGGGAACAGACACACACACACACAGATATACACACAGCACCCAGCAGGGAACAGACACACACACACACAGATATACACACAGCACCCAGCAGGGAACAGACACACACAGATATACACACAGCACCCAGCAGGGAACAGACACACACACACACAGATATACACACAGCACCCAGCAGGGAACAGACACACACACACACACAGATATACACACAGCACCCAGCAGGGAACAGACACACACACACACAGATATACACACAGCACCCAGCAGGGAACAGACACACACACACACAGATATACACACAGCACCCAGCAGGGAACAGACACACACAGATATACACACAGCACCCAGCAGGGAACAGACACACACACACACAGATATACACACAGCACCCAGCAGGGAACAGACACACACACACACACAGATATACACACAGCACTCAGCAGGGAACAGACACACACACACGCACAGATAGACACACAGCACCCAGCAGGGAGCAGACACACACACACGCACAGATAGACACACAGCACCCAGCAGGGAGCAGACACACACACACGCACAGATAGACACACAGCACCCAGCAGGGAGCAGACACACACACACGCACAGATATACACACAGCACCCAGCAGGGAGCAGACACACACACACGCACAGATATACACACAGCACCCAACAGGGAGCAGACACACACACACGCACAGATAGACACACAGCACCCAGCAGGGAGCAGGCACACACACACACAAATAGATACACAGACAGCACCCAGCAGGGGGCAGGCACACACACGCATAGATAGACACACAGCACCCAGCAGGGGGCAGGCTCTCATGGGGTTACAAACACAGGGTTTGAGTTCATTTGGGGACAGCTTTATCAAGGTCTTTCTTCAAAAGTGCAACTTGCCCCATTGTTTGTGAAATCTGTTTTCATGCCCCTGCTGTAATTGTAATGGTTTATTTAACTTAGTAAAGTGAAGAAATTATGCTATAATTACACTTTCTGTATGTACACCTGCTTCATATGTTCGCTTTACTCTTAAATTACATTTTTTTCATGTTTTCTCTTAAACTTAATAAGGGAAAGAGAAAAATAATGTAATAATGTCAATTAACCTTCTGAGATCCTTCATAGTAGCTTTGAACATTAGTAGTTCTATTTCCCTTTATTAAAACAAATGGCCATATTGTACATTTAAAGCAATACTGAAAATTGTCATTTTACTCCAATTGAGTATTTCAGGGGCATACAGTACTTTTCTTCAATTCAGGAGTATATGTTGCCTAGTTCAGGTTTATAATACCAGTTGTGTAACATTACTGGTTTGCAAATTGCAACATTGAGTAAGCAGGTTTTTCTGATTATATTGTTATTATTATTTGTATTGTTGTTGTTTTAAGTTATTTATAGAAATATAGATAATAGATGAAATGCATACATGTACCGTGTGTTCTGTGACAAGCCTGGCTCTTTTGCATAGTGGTTAAGGCACTCTGTGTGCATGATCATGATCAAGCCTTTTACTTTTTGCTATTGTCTTAACAGGGGTTAAGCGAACACAAAATACGTAGTAGTCTCCAGTGGTCTTTCAGCGGTTTAATTGTTTTTGCTTGGACACTATACATTTTGCAATAATGTTTTACTGCAACAAAGGGAAGTATTACATGCATACAGAATTCTGGAACATATGGTCCATACCTGCCATAGTGCTACATTCTATATATGAGAGCCTATCAGCCGGACTGTTTCAGCACTGTTCAATATGAGAACCTCTCAGCTGGACTGTTTCAGCACTGTTCAATATGAGAGCCTCTCAGTTGGACTGTTTCAGCACTGTTCAATATGAGAGCCTCTCAGCCGGACTGTTTCAGCACTGTTCAATATGAGAGCCTCTCAGCCGGACTGTTTCAGCACTGTTCAATATGAGAGCCTCTCAGCTGGACTGTTTCAGCACTGTTCAATATGAGAGCCTCTCAACCTGACAGTTTCTGCACAGTTCATCCCACACACGTTTGCACAGCTTCATCTCAGACTGTTTGTCTGGCAGCACCACCCTCCATATATAGATGCGCTGTCCCTTTAAGAAGACCCCCCCCCGCGCCGTCTTCCGTTACAACATCTGTGTTTAAAAGGAGGACCCTCTGTTGATACTGGCAGGCGTGACGGACGTCCCAGCTTAATAGGTAACCTCGTAATTCCCTTTTCACCCCCTGAAAGTAAAAAGCAGAAAAACACCAACGAGCCTGAACACCCAGGCCTTGGAAATATGCTGAACAATAACAAACAGGAAAGGAGGCTCACAGAGCCTGTCGCTCAGCCAGGATAAACCAGCCAGCGCCTCCGGAAGAAAGCAGCATTAAAAACACCATTCCTCCGGTCCCTGCCTGTGTGCCCAAATACCAGCCTCTCAGTCTTTCATGTCTGCTTGGGAGTTCCCGGGATTAAAATAAGCCTCCAACCCCTTCCCTTGTTCCCTTTTTGTATAAACAGGGACATTCCTTGCCCTTCTTGCATGCCATCTTTTTATCCCCGATGGCCTGGAATGCTTCCTGGAGCAGACGCCCTCCAGGGGAGAGAGATGGCTGTGTTAGCACCATCGTCCTAAAGGGGGATCTGAGGACAGGGCCATGAGAAACGCCAGGAGATAAACACACTGTCGGGCCCGATTCACTGAGCCGGGTTCATGTCGAATTATTAAGATTAGGTTATTGGGTTTGAGGGATATATAGAGGATACACCATGAACTTGCCTAGAGTACTGTGAGGATAGCTGAATAGCCCACGAGCACCAAAAGGGGTCGGGTGGGTTGGTTATGGCCATCCTCATGAAGGAAATATCCACAGGGCTCTGAACGTTCATGGTGTATTCTGTTTACATGACAAGTACAATGTTTGGAAAATAAAGTACCGTGTTCCTTTGAATTTAAGATGCCCTCGAATTTAAGACACAGCCTAAATTTGAGGAAAAAATAAAACATAAAATAAATTTTCAAAGATGCAACCTCAATTATGAGGCAGTTTGCGGCCGACTGGTATCACTATAGTTTTTTTGGAATAGATTTCCCATTTCTGGCACTGATTCCTGAACAGTATAGATATTATAACCATTTATTGGAATCTGGGCATTTGATAGATTCTATAACATATGCAAACTGTGTTTATTTATTTTTTCCTTTGTTTTGTTTTTTAGTGTTTTTGTTTTGTTCTTTGAATATAATGTTTAAAAAAAGGTTGTTCATAAGATACCCATAAGTGTTACTTATGTTTGCGTGAAAGACAACAAAAATCAATTCTCAGTTCTTGTGCATTATATATTTTGCAATTAAGCATCATCAGTTGGTTAACCTGGTCTTTTTTCATGGATTGACGTTGCTCTGTGAAAATGTGTCCATATGAAGAAACACTTCTTTCAGTATCCACAGAACTGGTAGCAACTGACAAATAAATTTTAGCCTTTCTTGCTAAATTGGGAAATAGGTCTTCTGCATTTCTCCAAATTCAGTCAAAGAAATTCCACTACAGTTTTCTTTTGCATATAGTTGATAATCCTCCATTTCTGATTTACAGTAATACAATACAATCTAACAGGAGGAGTTCTTTATCCAAACCCCAAACAGGTCTAAAATCCTCACTGCCTTCAGAAACTTGTGAACTGGTTAAATAAAACATGGTTTTATTCTGCATTGATCAGGGTGGTAGTAACACACAGCCATCTGTGCTGTGCAACTCTTATGCCAGTACTCAGTATGTATTTATTAATTCTGAAACTTTATTATACGTTTGATGAATTCTAATGTTACGACTTTCAAAATAAGTTGCAGTGTGCAGCACACCAGGTGGACATTGCTGTGTGCGATCTCTCAAATAAATGCTTTTTGAGTTTGTTGGTGCATCTATTTTTCTAAAACAGCAAGTCTTGAGGTAAGCTTTTTCTTTAAACGCATCAACGTCTAGAATGGCAATAATTGTCCCTCGTAATTAGCGGGTGTTTTCTAATTAGCCAAACTTTTATGGGTTGGGTACTTAATTATTCTTTTGATGAGTTTAGCTGGAGTGGCTACACTGACATCTGGAGGGTTAGGACTGAATTGCAGGTTAAGAAAACAAGTGAGAATTATTATTATTAATAATAATAATAATAATAATAATAATAATAATAATAATAATAATAATAATAATAATCAGTAATAAAACACATTTGAATGAGATGGATGCAGTAATTGTATCAATTAAATATGCGATTAAAACAATGATGAACTGAGATTATGATTTCCATTACACGAGAGTAGATGTTAAAACTTCATGCTGATTTGAACTCGGCTCTCGCCAAGATAAGCACCAACTAAGACGTAGCTTTACAGTTAACTAATGTGATCCATATGCGTCTCCATCCATTTACATTTCCTTCCATATGATGATGTAGATATCCTTCTGTCTGGTGTTAATGGCTGAAGTGTAATGCTGGCTCCAGGGATCAGCTTATTTTGCCTCCCTGGCGCATCAGCACATACAACGGCTGCGATGCTGGCTCCGGGGATCAACCAAAGTGCGGCCTCCCCAGCGCATCAGCATGACAACCGTCTGGATTGAGCTGAGTAGGGTACATCTCTGGGGTTTTCAAGTGGGCACCTTCCATCCTCAGTGTTTCGTCGACTAGCCCACGACACCTCAAGAGGGCTCGACGGTGATTCTGGCGTCCCAGCATCACCCCCCTCCGTCCCCCACTCAACTCAGCCCAGCTTACTTACCTGTCCCCAGCCAGAATTTTTCCGTCTCAACCACAGCCAGTTGCTGCTCCTCTCTGCTGCTTCAGATAAGTTCTTCACTGTGCGACGCAACTCTTGGCCACTGAATCCGACGTCTCTGAGAAACCGGGTTGTAGAGTGTGCCACAAATCCTCGACAACCCACTTCCACTGGGTAAACCCGAACTCTCCATCCTCGCTGTTCCGCTTCAGTGGCTAGTTGAGCATACCGCAGTTTCTTCCTCTCATACGCCTCATCTACAGCGTCCTCCCATGGCACTGTTAACTCTACCAGGTGAACAAGGCGTGCTGATCCAGACCACAAGACAATATCTGGTCGAAGGTTAGTGGTGGCAATCTCAGGTGGAAAAATAAGCCGTTGACCAACATCTGCCAGCATTTTCCAGTCTCTAGCAGCTTCCAGTTGTCCTGGGCGAGGATTGGTTTTAACACCTTTTCTTGGTGGTTGCTCTCCTGGGCGGAGGAATGTTGTCTTTTGTGTGTAATGTTTTGATGGAACAGGTGGCAACTTATTGGTCATGTTACGCTTGTCTTCCAATGCTAAGGCCAAACATCGCAGCACCTGGTCATGGCGCCAAGTAAACCGTCCTTGGCTAAGAGCCACCTTACATCCTGTCAAAATGTGCCTTAATGTTGCAGGTGATGAACACAAAGGACATTAAAATGTTAATCAAGAGATTAATTGTGATTATTTTTTTTAATCGCTTGACAGCCCTAATTTTTACATATCTAAGCGAATATACCACAATTGACCATTCTTGGGGAGGGGTATTATTGCATTATATGTCAATGAAGACATCTGGTAATGAGGTCTCCGGTAGATTAATGATTACTGAACAGTTTTTTTAACCCAAGTTTTTTTTTCTTAATATTAATATATAATTTGAGACACAAATAACTGAAGCTGCTATGTAGGGGTGCAACCCATTTCCTACTGGAATATGGAGCAGTTAATAATGTGCAGTGTCCCACCCTAGTGGTGGCTGGCTGCTCTTTTGTGGCTGCTCACTGATTCAGTTGCTAAGCTCTCTGAGATCCATTCCTTTACTAAGATGATCGCTGCCCCAGTACCCAAGTAGACATTCTACCCAAGCGTGTTGGAAAAACATGGCAAAGAAAACCTTGTGATGATTCAGTCTACTGGAGCTTGGAGACCCGAAGGATTCTAGCATGTGTGTAGTTGTCACGTCGGTGTATACTTCAGCATGGCAGTATTTGAGTGAGTCCTGCAGCTGGGTCTGGATACAGGTTTTCTCATACTCCTCAATACTTAAGACCTGGGTTGGTCCTCACACCTTCTGGGAACTGCTGCTCAGACCTGTCTGCTGCTCTCACCTGTCTGCTGCTCTCACCTGTCTGCTGCTCAGACCTGTCTGCTGCTCTCACCTGTCTGCTGCTCAGACCTGTCTGCTGCTCTCACCTGTCTGCTGCTCGCACCTGTCTGCTGCTCAGACCTGTCTGCTGCTCTCACCTGTCTGCTGCTCACACCTGTCTGCTGCTCACACCTGTCTGCTGCTCTCACCTGTCTGCTGCTCTCACCTGTCTGCTGCTCAGACCTGTCTGCTGCTCTCACCTGTCTGCTGCTCAGACCTGTCTGCTGTTCTCACCTGTCTGCTGCTCTCACCTGTCTGTTGCTCTCACCTGTCTGTTGCTCTCACCTGTCTGCTGCTCTCACCTGTCTGCTGCTCTCACCTGTCTGCTACTCAGACCTGTCTGCTGCTCACACCTGTCTGCTGCTCTCACCTGTCTGCTACTCAGACCTGTCTGCTGCTCACACCTGTCTGCTGCTCACACCTGTCTGCTGCTCTCACCTGTCTGCTACTCAGACCTGTCTGCTGCTCTCACCTGTCTGCTGCTCACACCTGTCTGCTGCTCAGACCTGTCTGCTGCTGTCACCTGTCTGCTGCTCTCACCTGTCTGCTGCTCAGACCTGTCTGCTGCTCTCACCTGTCTGCTGCTCAGACCTGTCTGCTGCTCTCACCTGTCTGCTGCTCTCACCTGTCTGTTGCTCGCACCTGTCTGCTGCTCTCACCTGTCTGCTGCTCTCACCTGTCTGCTACTCAGACCTGTCTGCTGCTCTTACCTGTCTGCTGCTCTCACCTGTCTGCTGCTCAGACCTGTCTGCTGCTCTCACCTGTCTGCTGCTCAGACCTGTCTGCTGCTCTCACCTGTCTGCTGCTCAGACCTGTCCGTTGCTCAGATCTGTCTGCTGCTCACACCTGTCTGCTGTTCTCACCTGTCTGCTGCTCTCACCTGTCTGCTGCTCTCACCTGTCTGCTGCTCATACCTGTCTGCTGCTCTCATCTGTCTGCTGCTCTCACCTGTCTGCTGCTCAGACCTGTCTGCTGCTCTCACCTGTCTGCTGCTCAGACCTGTCTGCTGCTCTCACCTGTCTGCTGCTCTCACCTGTCTGCTGCTCAGACCTGTCTGCTGTGCACACCTGTCTGCTGCTCACAGTTTCCATTTGGAAGAGCGTGGCGAGGTGGTGGGAAGGGGAGTGGAAGTTATTCTGTTAGGGGAATGTAGTGGAGACGCCAATGTAGTGGAGCCGCCCATATCTGCTGTAATGAATTGGCATCTCAGCCCATTGAATTCAATGGAAAGTCAAGGGCTGAGTGTGAACCACAAACCATGTGGTACAAATGTCTTACCATTCAACTGAGCAAGCTCTGTAGTCGAGAGGTAAATGCAGTCAAACTCTGATGTTACGTACCACATTCGGACCAGGAAAAGGTTTGTTATGTCCAACAGTGTCTTTATTTTTGATGCATATGGGGAAAAGTGGTCTATTTTTAGAAGCAGTAAACATGTATAATGCATATTCAATGAATTTAGAACAACATTTTGTAGAAAAAGGGGCACAATTGTATTAGACAAATTTGGAAGTTAAAAATAACAAATTATTATCTAATGTATTCATTTCTATTAACTTCTTCTATACAGTACAGTATTAAGAAAAATATACTGTATTAAATAAATCAGTTTTAATGTTGCAATATCCAGTTTTTGCACAGAAATGCAGAGCTTTTCTTTCAGGGAAATTGATGATTGAAATCTTTTAGCATTAGCCATGATGACAGAACAGGTGCCCAACACAGGGTTAGATCTAAATCACAACCGCTAGTATCAGACATGGGTTATATTTGGAGAGAGGAGGGGGAGCAGTGGTCCCAATAAATCCTAGCACCGCCACTGGTCCCAGTGAATCCTAGCACCGCCACTGGTCCCAGTGAATCCTAGCACCGCCACTGGTCCCAGTGAATTTGTTAGTTATTTCTTTCCATGTTTCTTTTCTTAATGTTTTTTGGCCCTGCGAAGTGTTAAATAATATTTCTAGTTTTTTTTTCTATTTCACTAACAGGTAAATGTCGTCTTTGTGGAAATTTGTTTTCCTTTTCTTTTTGGCCGGTCCCAGAGCTCCATCCTATTATATTTGCCTATTAGGCCTACTTCTTTCTGTTCACTATACCACTCATTTATCTTTGCCAGAAGGAAGTTCTAAATCTTGACTTTCGCCTTGCTAATTTATTTATAATGAGATGCAAATTGGGGGGGAGGGGGTAGTCTTTTATAAACACTGTAAAGCTGTAGCACTGTAAAGTGCTAATAGGGAGCAGATCAAAGCCTATGCACTGAGGAGGCATGTCACCTATTAAAATGGGAATGCACTGGTTTGCCTCTACTGACGTGTGCTTGACCGGAAGACCAATGGGCGATAACAACCAAATGGGATTAATCCTCAACCGCATCCTTTCAGCCTTTGAACCATTTGAAACTGCTCATGCAGTTATACACGCACTCTTTTTATGAATTTTAGAAGCATGGTGGTGGACGAATCCCAACTCATTTTTTCTTGCAGCTGTCAGCAAAAGCTGATGTTAGTCGAGCTTTTTGAGAAGGCTTCAGAAAGTATACAGCTTATGCTTAATTGATACATTGATAATATAGTATATAAACACAGTCTAAAGTATGGTTGATCCTACTAAGTATTACTCTTCACTTTACCAGGCGTGTGTGTGTTATCCAAGGCAGTACAGTCTGGTAGAGTTTCACCCGAGACAGACACCAGAGGTATGTTCTAGCACTTCAGTAAGCACTTTGGTCATACTGGCACACTCGTAACTATGACTCAATTAACCGTTCATTATTTTGGGGTGGGGTGGTGCCAGTGTTTGTTGTTTTTATATCATTTTTAATATGTGCAGCAGCGTCCATGAAGCACTGAGGTGCGTAACTCCTGCAAGTAAAGAAAAACACAGTGACATGAAATCAAAGTACTTATCAAATATGCTAGGATTAAAATCGCCTTTGAATCATTGCTTGACAAGAAGTTGTCAGCTTGTGTACCCCAGTGTTGGTCCTGTGCTTTGCTTGTGTACCCCAGTGTTGGTGCTGTGCTCCGCTTGTGTACCCCAGTGTTGGTGCTGTGCTTTGCTTGTGTACCCCAGTGTTGGTGCTGTGCTCCGCTTGTGTACCCCAGTGTTAGTGCTGTGCTCCGCTTGTGTACCCCAGTGTTGGTGCTGTGCTTTGCTTGTGTACCCCAGTGTTGGTGCTGTGCTCCGCTTGTGTACCCCAGTGTTGGTTCTGTGCTCCGCTTGTGTACCCCAGTGTTGGTGCTGTGCTTCGCTTGTGTACCCCAGTGTTGGTGCTGTGCTTTGCTTGTGTACCCCAGTGTTGGTGCTGTGCTTTGCTTGTGTACCCCAGTGTTGGTGCTGTGCTCCGCTTGTGTACCCCAGTGTTGGTTCTGTGCTCCGCTTGTGTACCCCAGTGTTGGTGCTGTGCTCCGCTTGTGTACCCCAGTTTTTTAATGCTTTAGAATGCATTTCTTGCATCTTCTTTATATCATACTGAAAATCTTGTGGGTCTTTGCCTGTTTTATGTTTGTTCATTTGTTATTTACACTAATTCAGGATATAAAATATTTTAAATACAATGCAAAAAATATTATATCCTGGTTCCTGTGCTGTAGGTCACATTGTGTTGTTGCCGCAGGACCATTGGAATGAGTTTGATCTATAGCACAGGACGTGATTAGGTTCCAGGAAGCAGCAGCAACGTTTTATCCATAGCGTTGTCTTTGAGATTTCTGCATAGTCCAAACTGAGGTATAAAATACAAGTAAGGAACGGAGCAAACGGACAAGGGGACCCGTAATAACATTGCTAGGGATAAAACCTTGTCTGGCACTCCTTTAGCTAAAATAATTTAGTTTCAGTGAGTTTCTGTCCTTGTTGTGTGTAAATGAACTCCATGTAGCGAACTCTCTTGAGGTCATACAGGTGGCCCAGAAGTGTTCTTGTGTTGCTGCTTTAATTATTATTATTATTATTATTATTTATTTCTTAGCAGACGCCCTTATCCAGGGCGACTTACAATCGTAACTTGCTGTCTGTGTCTCCTTCCAGGATGTTCGTGGTTCAGCAGATCGCTAATAGTAACCTGCTGCTGCTGGTGACTCAGGCCGACTGTGACTGCAGCCTCTACCCCCCAATCACACTCGAACCTCATGAAGTCAAATATATCCTTTTATTTGATATGGAAATTATTTAAACTCAGATACACATGTTCTGTGCCAGGCCTATTGTAGTGCCGCAATATTTTTGTATTAAATTGAACTATTACATTGATATACTTTTAAATGATAAATAATATTATTCAAATAGTAATAAATAGTGATACAGTGTAGCCATTTTGACAGCAAATTGTACAATGCCATGCAATCCAAGATATTTCACTTTTTTTACACGGAAGTCTAATATTGTTTTTATATAGAATAGCAGATGGACTGCTGGTTCTAATTAAGTCTATTTAAAGGTAAGGAATACTAAAATAAACTAAAATTCAAATGACAAATGTTTTGACTAGAACTCTTTTTCAATGGCTTCAAATTACATTTAAAGGTATGCACGTTCTGGGGTCCCCGAGTGTGCATGGTGAGCCATACAGTCAGGGGAGCGCAGGTTCGAGTCCTGGCTCTGTGAAGTCGTCAGTCTTCTCTGGGGATTCTGGAGGGGGCGTTGTATTAGCTCTGGCACTCCTACGGGTTAGGGGGGCAAAACCAGTAGAGACTGTTTCTCCTGGCCAGGCGCCCAGTGAGCTCACAGCGGACACCTGCAGGGCTGGCCTTTGTCCTGCAGAGGCCGGTAGCTCGCTGACATCCGCTCTGGAGTTCCTGGATGTAAAAGAGGAAGCTGGCTCGGTCGTAGGATCGGAGGATGCCCACTGAACCTTCAGTTCTCCTGAGCTGTGTGGGGAATTACTGTGGTGAGGGGAAAGAATAACTGGACATTCTAAATTGGGGGTGAAATAATTGGGCACTCTAAATAAAATAAAATGTTATACACATTCTCAGTTGATGATGATCCATTTTATTTATAAATTAATCAACTAACATATTTAGTTGACAGCTAAACTATTGAGTAATGGTAGGGGAAAAAATGCTTTAATTTGAACCCAGGGTTACATGCGTGGATTGAACATTTGTATCCTGAGCCCCGCTGCACATAACGCCTCAGTGAAGTGTGACAGGATGCGCTCCCAGAAGATCAGAAGGCGTCCAGATTCCTGCCACGCTTTCCATCCTGAGGTAAGTAAGGCCTTCCTGATACTGAATGCAGTCATCACTCATTGTGACATACGGACACCAGAGACCAGAGAATATATGTGTTGTAATCAGTGATTTAATAAACCCATACCCTGCCCTGATAAGATGTTTTAGAGCATTTTACAGCACTCGAGAATTAACCTGCACATCAACCACCACTTATCCCAGGATTAGGCTACCCCTATCAAATTGATCAAATTAACTCATTAGATATTTAAGTTGAAATAAAACATTCTACTTCACATTTTACTTCTTTATATCATATCCCCAAGCAAAGGGAGCCTTCTACAATGCAAAGACTTGGGACCAGAAGTTTGTAATGAACTGAGAATCATTTGCATTGGGGTTCATCCATCTTGAGTTTGATCAGTCTGAAGTATGTGCTTGTTAATGACTGGATAAAAGCTGGGGTGCACATAGATTTCATACTTTTATCACGTGTTCGTCTGGTTTAACAGTGTTCACAATTCAGTCCAATTTACTGCAATAAACGTATTGCAATTCACTAATAACAAAACTCAGTATCAGCCACTAAATTCATTCATTATGATATTCATGTTCCTGGCTGTTACTTGAACTGTTAATGTTAGTACATTCTCTATAGTTTACTACATTGTAAAACCAAACCTTTAAGAAATAAACATAAATCTCATGGAACAGATAATAACCCTATTTGAATTGTAGACATGCAAACAACTAAAGGGTTACCTTACTGTGTAAAGTATAGAAATACTATCATGTTTATAATCTGTTGCATAACATTTATGTTTAATTCTTAAATACCTGAGTACGTTCAGAAATATTGGTACATTTGGTCAAATTTTGGAAAAAGTGAAAATAAGAGCTATTCTTAAGCACTCTGCAGTGTTTAATAGATATGGATCATTTTAATTTTTTCATTACAGGAAAATGCTCAGGACTGTGGGGGAGCCTCAGAAATGTCTCTCTCTTTGCCCCTCTTCATATTGTCGCTCTGCTCCGCGGCAGCTGTGTTGCGGTGATGGGACACGCTTCGCAGTCTCTTCTGTGACTCTTCCTGGAGAACCTTCTGAATGAAGTCTGCATGCAACAATTTGTTTGTTTTGGTTATTTAGTTTCCTTTCACATGCAAAATTTAACTGTTGACCATATGGTAATGGTTACATTTCTATTTCAGGGAACCAAGGTTATGATAATAACCTAATGTTCTGTTTTGTTAAAAAAAAAAAAAATGCAACAAGCAAAGAACTGAATGTGCTGAAAACAGCAGGTTTGAAAAATCAACCATAACAGAAAAGACATTTCGGAATGAATCTGGAAGATTTTGGACATGTCTTTCAGTTTCAATTAGACCTCTTGGGTGTCTCAAGATGGTAAAATGACTTCCAAACCAGAGACGAAAACTTGAAACATTCGCCATGAACATGAAATGATTCCATAGGCCTGCATTGCACTGTGTGGTCCCATCCTGTCTAGAAATACCAACTCAATGTGATGTTGCTTATCGTGGACAGCTTTCCAATTCCTTGTGACTTTTTTGAGCTCCATGTTAAGCGTTCTTCCAGCAGAT
The DNA here is from genome assembly GCF_902713425.1 of Acipenser ruthenus. Classification (NCBI taxonomy): domain Eukaryota; kingdom Metazoa; phylum Chordata; class Actinopteri; order Acipenseriformes; family Acipenseridae; genus Acipenser; species Acipenser ruthenus. The sequence continues at coordinate 35,193,781 of NC_081195.1, read as the reverse complement.
CTCAACGATGGGAAGGATGCCAGACTTTGCTGTTTAAAGGAATAAACAGTAAGCTCTTGAATCACTGTCTCAAATGGATTTACTATTTTGAGGGTTGAATCAGTATATTCTGCTCAAATGTGTACTGGCATGTCAAGATGAAAAACTTTTAATATTCAAGCCACTGGTGGACTTTTAGACTTTGTTTCCTTTAGAATGAATTGCAGTCATTAAACTAAATAGCCATTCCTGTATGGATTTCAGCATTCAGAGTTGATCAGCCCTCTTGTCAAGTCCTACTACAAATATAGAAATGTGAATAATAACATTGTGAAACAGAAAACTAGGTCCAATGTGTCCTGGTTTTTAATCCTGCACGGGCTATTAGCCAAGAGGCTGGGTTAGCCAGCTTTGCTCACGTCACGTGTCTGGTGCATCATGAACGTTTATCATTATAGCTACTATATATAATGAACAAGCCATTTTTTATATACTGTGCAAGAAAAAAGGGCCAAAGGGTTCTTTAGGAATTATTGAAATACATGTAAATAAATATTAACTTAAAAAAGGAATATGTCTTTTTGAGTTTGTTTTGCAGGCTGTAGGTCTATTTTTTAAATCTAAACCGTGGTTGATCTAATCACCACCAGCTTTTAACAGTAGAACTACCCAGGCGGTCAGTTTGACTGTTTGCTGTTTTTAAATTTAATTTATTCTGCCTGTCTGGCACATATGGGGCTGTGCGTTTATGACTTTACGTAAATATAGGTATTAATTATCCTGACAAAGTTTGAGATGCGGGGTTGCAAAAATAAGGGAGATTATTATTCATTTTTTAGCAGATGCCCTTATCCAGGGTGACTTACAATTATTACAAGATATCACATTATTTTTACATACAATTACCCATTTATACAGTTGGGTTTTTACTGGAGCAATCTAGGTAAAGTACCTTGCTCAAGGATACAGCAGCAGTGTCCCCCCACCTGGGATTGAACCCACCACCCTCCAGTTAAGATTCCAGAGTCCTAACCACTACTCCACACTGCTGATATACAGTCAGCACTCGGATATCCGTTACCCAGATACACGTCAGTCGCGTTTTACCGCCCTTGTATTAATAAAATCAATCCCCATCATATATATTTAACAAATTAATGCACTTATCCGTCACACGCGATTTCCGACTCTGTCACCAGTTTTCTGATACAAAGCCTGTCTCTTCAATGTACTTCTTTATCTGTCACAGCCCGCATTTTTTTTTTTTTTTTTTTTATTGAATCAGTCTGTCATTACTGTGCAGTTACACAGCGCTTCCTCTAATTTTACATGACGAAAATGTAGCCAAAACAAACGACAAGCTTTGGTAATATAAAACAGTTAATCATTAAACAGTTTTAGATACTGTGATGCATTTTTTTTAAATCTGTGATCTTTAGTTGCTTTTGTACATTTAGAGTCCACATACCCGCTCTCCTCTGATGAAGAGAGGGTGATTAACTTACTGGGGACGTCTATTACTGAAGGCGTTTCGGGGGGATGTGACACGTTAATATCACAAGCCCCAGCAGAAATCCTCCACTGGGGGGCTATCAATGACGATCCAGGTAAAATTATTAATATGCATTCATAAAGTATGCAATGAGTGTATCTGGTGTTTCTATTTCAAATCTTGTGATGGACGAGATGATGTCTTTCAGTGTTTTTCCTGTATAGTGTGTGTGTCTGTATATAAAGAAATATATATTGCATAAACATCCCTTTCTTACAGGGGAAGAAGCGGATTCCCAACAACCTGTACCTCTCAGTCTGTTAATTCTGCACCTCCTACCCTCCTAGATGTCAGTTTGCATTAAATGCATCTAACTGCAGTGCGAAAATAATTAATACAGACAACGCACACCTTGAATTAGTAAAGAAACAAATAGAAATTATAGAAGAGAGGCTGGCATTAAAAAAAGAGGAGCTACAAATTCAAAAGGAGTCATTGCAGGTTTTAAAGGAAATCGCAAACACTGCTGAGAAACGAGTGTTAGCTACACAGACTCTAATGTTAATGCTCCTTAGATCAAACCCTTCTCTGCCAGCAACTATGGGAGCTCCAACTCTGCCCACCGAACTAGCTGGTGAAAGTGAGTTTATGAATATATTTGTTTAAATTATTTTATGTATAATGCATTGTTTCCCTTTTCGAATATATGCATATCTATGGAATTGTTTTTCAGATGTATTCTCTCAACTGTGGACTACTTTTTCTTTCCTCATTTTTGGGGTTTAAACTTTTTCCAAATGTGAAAAAAATACATATATGTTAATAAAAAAATAAGTTGCTTAGAAGCATCATTATTTTGTGGGAGGGAGGTGGGTGTCCTCTTACAAATATAACATATTTTGAGCTGTTTAAAGAGTGTAGTGTTCCTCAGTTAATCTACTAAGAACTCGGCGCCCAGCAGTATTTTGTGGCTCTTGTTCCGTCGCTGCAGGGTGGTCATTATCTTCAGGATGATCCTCTTCAAATGGTGTAGTACTCTGCTGGGCAATATTATGAAGAACACATGCAGCTATTACGATCTTCGCACACTTTTCTGGGGAATATTGTTGTGCACCGACAGATTTGTATAGTGCCCTAAAGTGCATTTTGAGGCGACCTCTGCACCTTTCAATGACCTGCCTAGTTTTGCAGTGGTCAGTGTTGTATTTCCCCTCTGCTCTTGGTGTAGGTGTGGTTACTGGTGTTAGAAGATAAGGAAGAAGGGGATATCCACTGTCTCCCAACAACCAGCCACCTTGGAAGCCACCCTCCTCTCCAATGGCTTTAGCACCACAATTTGCCCAGATAAATGGATCATGTGTGGCACCTGGCCACTTCGCAACCACATTTCTAATGAGTTTGTGGTCGCATATTAACTGGACGTTCGGTGAATGGTGGCCTTTTCGACACACATAGTGGTACTCATTGCTTGGTGCCCTTATTTGAATATGTGTACCATCTACTACCCCTACAACATTTAGAAAATTGCAGATTGAATGGAAACCTTTCTTGATTGTGTGCAGCTCCAGGCGCAGTTGGACACTTAATGTAGGGTGCAGCGTGGTCTTTAAGTGCAGTTGTCACATTTTCAAGACATCCGCACACCGATACATTGCTAATCACCAGTGTGTCACCCAATACATTCTGAAAGGATCCGCTGGCCAGAAATCTCAAGATGACCAACACTTCTGCAGATGGAGCGCAATGTCTCATTGTTTGTCATCGTACAAACGGATCAGGAAATGATCTTGGATATCCTCCCTCTTCAAACGGTACCGTGTCAGAAATGGAGTGCACACATCTTCTATTAAAATTCCTATGAGCCAAAGCTCGCTGTCTTGTAAATATTGCTGTGTATGCCTTAAATACACTGCATACATTTAATGAAATTAAATGAGAATTTAAATTTCTGTCTTTGAGTGTTCTTTAAGTATCTTCCTTTGTAATGAACAGGATCTGCAGGTAAGGTGAACTGCAATGCATTTTCACTGCAGTTACTTTAGGTAGCACTGTTGTGCACACAGCGTTTTTTATTTGTCCCTTTAAAGATACAAGGTAACAGTTGCCAGCATTGTGCTCATATAAATTGCCAATGCACATCATGTTGTGTTCCAGGGAGCTGAGAACACTGTGTTCTTTGGACCAGTGCAGCGCATTGGACTTTTAAATGATTGGAAAACCAGAGTTTCAGTGAAATCTGTTAAAGCCAAGCTTATTAAGGTGCTGGAAGGGCTGTGCCAGGGAGCTGGGAATGTGGTCCCTTCAATGGATTGAAAATTCACCAGCAATATCAAAGCTGTGAACACCTTAGCTTCCAACCACAGACATTTCGATTGCTGTGCTCTTCCAGAACACATTTCTCCCTCTGTGATAGATGATGTTTGTGCTGAAAAGGGAGGCAATGTTCCTCCAGCCTGCTGATCCAGTTTGCTTAATGGGCAGGAGAATACATTATTGCTTTCTTTTCCAGCACAAACTTTCTGTCATAGGAAGAATGGGAACAGAGCCAACCAGGGCACTTAGTGCACTGTTGGGATGGCTTAGAATTCAAATAATGTTCTTCAATTAAAGAAAAAGGTTTTACTAAAGAGAAGTGAGCAAGACCTTGTTGTCTCGCCAGTTTTACTCGCCCCCTCTTACTCTGATGACAGACTGATCACGGCTTGACTGGAAGTGACACAGACTCCACAAAGTGCTGTGAGAGGCACAGACTCCACAAGGTGCTGGGAGTAGCACAGTCTCCACAAGGTGCTGGGCGTGACACAGACTCCACAAGGTGCTGGGCGTGACACAGACTCCACAAGGTGCTGGGCGTGGCACAGACTCCACAAGGTGCTGGGCGTGGCACAGACTCCACAAGGTGCTGGGCGTGGCACAGACTCCACAAAGTGCTGGGAGTGGCACAGACTCCACAAGGTGCTGGGAGTGGCACAGACTCCACAAGGTGCTGGGCGTGGCACAGACTCCACAAGGTGCTGGGAGTGGCACAGACTCCACAAGGTGCTGGGAGTGGCACAGACTCCACAAAGTGCTGGGAGTGGCACAGACTCCACAAGGTGCTGGGAGTGGCACAGACTCCACAAGGTGCTGGGTGTGTGTGGCAAAGTGCCCCGCCCCTGTGTGCATTTGTGTGTTTTGTGTATGTATGGGTGCGTATGTTAATGTTGGTGTATACATTGGTACACAGGATATAAACGGGTCTGTGTTTCACGTGTGTTTAAAGTGTATAATTATATTTAGGCACGAGGATGGCACATAACTTCACGTGCAGATAAAATGGGTATAATGTGTGGCACGGGGTTGCACGTAATGAATTCACGTGCTGGGATTCAAGTGAGTAATTAATTAGTAATTGAATCCCAGCACAACAGTATATATAGATGCACGTTTTAGTCACTTGTGGTTGGTGTTCGGTGAGTGGAGAACGGGAGAGAGAGGAGAAAAGAAAGCAAAGCAAAGTAATTAGTGTTTTCACTCACCGTGTTTGTCCATTTGTCTGTTCACTGTTTAGTCTGTTTTGTTTGTCTCTTTATTTTGGCGTATAGTGCCGTGTCCCGTGTTTTTGTTACAACCTTTTTATTTTCTGTATTAAATGCTGAGCGCAATCACGCGCCCAGCTTAAACCCAAATCTCTGTTTGTTGTGTTCCTGTTTCTGGTCTGACGCCACCCACTCCGGCCGTCTTTGTGACACGTGGTGTCTTCGTGGGATATCCTCCAAGCTTCAGACCAGGAGGGGTCTGGATTACAAAAAAAAAAAAGTAAGAGCAAGAAGAGGGATGGGGAGAAAGAGCTGCAGGAAGCAGCAGAAGCAGCGGTCACCCCAACCAGCAGTAGCCACCCCACTGCCACCGGGTTCCCCACCGTCCCGAGAAATATGGGACTGGTTGGTGCACCCCGAGGGGAAAATGGAAGGCTGGAGAGACGGCTGCCGGGACCTGGAGGACCTCCTCGGGGGCCTCGAGGACCAAGGCTGGTGCATGGCCTGTGGGGTCCAAGGACACACGGTGGCGATCTGCCCCTTCCAAGATGAGGAGGAGGAGGAACAGCAGCCCGGGTGTTACTGCTGTGCTGAGCCTGGGCATTCCCGCACCAACTGCCCCTGGTACCCCCTCGGACAGCTACCCCAACGATGCCCCATCTGCGGAGGTGAGCACTTCGTGGCCCACTGCCCTGTCCATCAGGAGAGGGAGGAGCAGGGGTCGCCTCAGTCTCCACCACCAGCAGGGGGAGGTAGACTGCTGCTCCCACCGCCCCAACCACAACTGCAACAGCGGCCAGAGGAGCCAGAGAACCTGTTCCCCTGGTGCACCTGGTGCGGAGAGGTGGATCACCGCTGGAGGGACTGCTCCGAGGTGCCACCGAGCTGGTGCGGGCGATGTGAGGAAGGGGGACATGACTGGTCAGGATGCCCCTATGCCAGCTCGCCAGTGCCCAAGCGGAAGGAGCCTGAACGTCCTACGCCTGAGTGGGAGGAGCCCGAACATCCTACGCCTGAGTGGGAGGAGCCCGAACGTCCTACGCCTGAGTGGGAGGAGCCCGAACGTCCTACGCCTGAGTGGGAGGAGCCCGAACGTCCTACGCCTGAGTGGGGCTGGCCCGAACGTCCACAGCCCAAGAGGGGGGAGTCGGTGCGTCCACAGCCCAAAAGGGAGGAGTCGGTGCGTCCACAGCCCAAAAGGGAGGAGTCGGTGCGTCCACAGCCCAAAAGGGAGGAGTCGGTGCGTCCACAGCCCAAAGGGAGGCAAGTCGGGGCTTCCACAGCTCTGGGACCCAAGCCACCAGCAGAGGGAAAATGCCTGCTGGTTCAGCCCCAAGAGCCGGAAGGGGAGGGGTTACAGGCCCAACCCCCTGGAAATTTTTGGGGGGGAGAGGGGCAGGAGGCTGGTGTCCCCCAGCAGCCTCTATTCATGCTGCTGAAGGCAGCACGGCGCGCACCAGCCCAGCCGCCACAGCGGAGGGAGCCAGCGCCGCCAGGAGCAGAGGAGCTGCCTCTGCCTCCGCCACCTCCACCGCTTCCTCCACTAGGAGCAGAGGAGCAGGAGCTGCCTCTGCCTCCACCACCACCAGGAGCAGAGGAGCAGGAGCTGCCACTGCCTCCACCACCGCCAGGAGCAGAGGAGCCGGAGCTGCCTCTGCCTCCACCACTTCCAGGAGCAGAGGAGCAGGAGCTGCCTCTGCCTCCACCACCGCCAGGAGCAGAGGAGCAGGAGCTGCCTCTGCCTCCACCACTTCCAGGAGCAGAGGAGCAGGAGCTGCCTCTGCCTCCACCACCTCCAGGAGCAGAGGAGCAGGAGCTGCCTCTGCCTCCACCACCTCCAGGAGCAGAGGAGCAGGAGCTGCCTCTGCCTCCACCACCGCCAGGAGCAGAGGAGCTGGAGCTGCCTCTGCCTCCGCCACCGCCCGGAGCAGAGGAGCAGGAGCTGCCTCTGCTGCCCGTACCTCCGCAGGGAGTACGGTGGCCGGAGCCCCAGAAAGGGGAGCTGCCGGCCACGAAGAAGGGGGAGGAGGTCTGGAGACCACTTTACCCAGCAGCAGTTTCGCTGCAGGAGTTCTTGTGGCCGGAGCCCCACAGGAGGGAGCTGCCGGCTACGAAGAAGGGGGAGGTCGGGGGACCACCTGCCCCCGCAGCTTTTTCACTGCAGGACGGGACCAACAGGCTGTCAGCCGTGCCACTACCGGCAGGGGTGCTGACAGCATTGCCAGCCAAGGGCCCACTGAAGCCTCCCTTCCCAGCCCGAGACTTTGTCCTGGACTGCTGGGTTTTTAAGGGGGGAGGTGGCCGTTGAGGCCATGTGTGCTGCGCACAAGGGGGGGTATATGTGGCAAAGTGCCCCGCCCCTGTGTGCATTTGTGTGTTTTGTGTATGTATGGGTGCGTATGTTAATGTTGGTGTATAGATTGGTACACGGGATATAAACGGGTCTGTGTTTCACGTGTGTTTAAAGTGTATAATTATATTTAGGCACGAGGATGGCACATCACTTCACGTGCAGATAAAATGGGTATAATGTGTGGCACGGGGTTGCACGTAATGAATTCACGTGCTGGGATTCAAGTGAGTAATTAATTAGTAATTGAATCCCAGCACAACAGTATATATAGATGCACGTTTTAGTCACTTGTGGTTGGTGTTCGGTGAGTGGAGAACGGGAGAGAGAGGAGAAAAGAAAGCAAAGCAAAGTAATTAGTGTTTTCACTCACCGTGTTTGTCCATTTGTCTGTTCACTGTTTAGTCTGTTTTGTTTGTCTCTTTATTTTGGCGTATAGTGCCGTGTCCCGTGTTTTTGTTACAACCTTTTTATTTTCTGTATTAAATGCTGAGCGCAATCACGCGCCCAGCTTAAACCCAAATCTCTGTTTGTTGTGTTCCTGTTTCTGGTCTGACGCCACCCACTCCGGCCGTCTTTGTGACACGTGGTGTCTTCGTGGGATATCCTCCAAGCTTCAGACCAGGAGGGGTCTGGATTACAAAAAAAAAAAAGTAAGAGCAAGAAGAGGGATGGGGAGAAAGAGCTGCAGGAAGCAGCAGAAGCAGCGGTCACCCCAACCAGCAGTAGCCACCCCACTGCCACCGGGTTCCCCACCGTCCCGAGAAATATGGGACTGGTTGGTGCACCCCGAGGGGAAAATGGAAGGCTGGAGAGACGGCTGCCGGGACCTGGAGGACCTCCTCGGGGGCCTCGAGGACCAAGGCTGGTGCATGGCCTGTGGGGTCCAAGGACACACGGTGGCGATCTGCCCCTTCCAAGATGAGGAGGAGGAGGAACAGCAGCCCGGGTGTTACTGCTGTGCTGAGCCTGGGCATTCCCGCACCAACTGCCCCTGGTACCCCCTCGGACAGCTACCCCAACGATGCCCCATCTGCGGAGGTGAGCACTTCGTGGCCCACTGCCCTGTCCATCAGGAGAGGGAGGAGCAGGGGTCGCCTCAGTCTCCACCACCAGCAGGGGGAGGTAGACTGCTGCTCCCACCGCCCCAACCACAACTGCAACAGCGGCCAGAGGAGCCAGAGAACCTGTTCCCCTGGTGCACCTGGTGCGGAGAGGTGGATCACCGCTGGAGGGACTGCTCCGAGGTGCCACCGAGCTGGTGCGGGCGATGTGAGGAAGGGGGACATGACTGGTCAGGATGCCCCTATGCCAGCTCGCCAGTGCCCAAGCGGAAGGAGCCTGAACGTCCTACGCCTGAGTGGGAGGAGCCCGAACATCCTACGCCTGAGTGGGAGGAGCCCGAACGTCCTACGCCTGAGTGGGAGGAGCCCGAACGTCCTACGCCTGAGTGGGAGGAGCCCGAACGTCCTACGCCTGAGTGGGGCTGGCCCGAACGTCCACAGCCCAAGAGGGGGGAGTCGGTGCGTCCACAGCCCAAAAGGGAGGAGTCGGTGCGTCCACAGCCCAAAAGGGAGGAGTCGGTGCGTCCACAGCCCAAAAGGGAGGAGTCGGTGCGTCCACAGCCCAAAGGGAGGCAAGTCGGGGCTTCCACAGCTCTGGGACCCAAGCCACCAGCAGAGGGAAAATGCCTGCTGGTTCAGCCCCAAGAGCCGGAAGGGGAGGGGTTACAGGCCCAACCCCCTGGAAATTTTTGGGGGGGAGAGGGGCAGGAGGCTGGTGTCCCCCAGCAGCCTCTATTCATGCTGCTGAAGGCAGCACGGCGCGCACCAGCCCAGCCGCCACAGCGGAGGGAGCCAGCGCCGCCAGGAGCAGAGGAGCTGCCTCTGCCTCCGCCACCTCCACCGCTTCCTCCACTAGGAGCAGAGGAGCAGGAGCTGCCTCTGCCTCCACCACCACCAGGAGCAGAGGAGCAGGAGCTGCCACTGCCTCCACCACCGCCAGGAGCAGAGGAGCCGGAGCTGCCTCTGCCTCCACCACTTCCAGGAGCAGAGGAGCAGGAGCTGCCTCTGCCTCCACCACCGCCAGGAGCAGAGGAGCAGGAGCTGCCTCTGCCTCCACCACTTCCAGGAGCAGAGGAGCAGGAGCTGCCTCTGCCTCCACCACCTCCAGGAGCAGAGGAGCAGGAGCTGCCTCTGCCTCCACCACCTCCAGGAGCAGAGGAGCAGGAGCTGCCTCTGCCTCCACCACCGCCAGGAGCAGAGGAGCTGGAGCTGCCTCTGCCTCCGCCACCGCCCGGAGCAGAGGAGCAGGAGCTGCCTCTGCTGCCCGTACCTCCGCAGGGAGTACGGTGGCCGGAGCCCCAGAAAGGGGAGCTGCCGGCCACGAAGAAGGGGGAGGAGGTCTGGAGACCACTTTACCCAGCAGCAGTTTCGCTGCAGGAGTTCTTGTGGCCGGAGCCCCACAGGAGGGAGCTGCCGGCTACGAAGAAGGGGGAGGTCGGGGGACCACCTGCCCCCGCAGCTTTTTCGCTGCAGGACGGGACCAACAGGCTGTCAGCCGTGCCACTACCGGCAGGGGTGCTGACAGCATTGCCAGCCAAGGGCCCACTGAAGCCTCCCTTCCCAGCCCGAGACTTTGTCCTGGACTGCTGGGTTTTTAAGGGGGGAGGTGGCCGTTGAGGCCATGTGTGCTGCGCACAAGGGGGGGTATATGTGGCAAAGTGCCCCGCCCCTGTGTGCATTTGTGTGTTTTGTGTATGTATGGGTGCGTATGTTAATGTTGGTGTATAGATTGGTACACGGGATATAAACGGGTCTGTGTTTCACGTGTGTTTAAAGTGTATAATTATATTTAGGCACGAGGATGGCACATCACTTCACGTGCAGATAAAATGGGTATAATGTGTGGCACGGGGTTGCACGTAATGAATTCACGTGCTGGGATTCAAGTGAGTAATTAATTAGTAATTGAATCCCAGCACAACAGTATATATAGATGCACGTTTTAGTCACTTGTGGTTGGTGTTCGGTGAGTGGAGAACGGGAGAGAGAGGAGAAAAGAAAGCAAAGCAAAGTAATTAGTGTTTTCACTCACCGTGTTTGTCCATTTGTCTGTTCACTGTTTAGTCTGTTTTGTTTGTCTCTTTATTTTGGCGTATAGTGCCGTGTCCCGTGTTTTTGTTACAACCTTTTTATTTTCTGTATTAAATGCTGAGCGCAATCACGCGCCCAGCTTAAACCCAAATCTCTGTTTGTTGTGTTCCTGTTTCTGGTCTGACGCCACCCACTCCGGCCGTCTTTGTGACAGTGTGACACAGACTCCACAAGGTGCTGGGAGTGACACAGACTCCACAAGGTGCTGGGAGTGGCACAGCCTCCACAAGGTGCTGGGTGTGACACAGACTCCACAAGGTGCTGGGAGTGGCACAGACTCCACAAGGTGCTGGGAGTGGCACAGACTCCACAAGGTGCTGGGAGTGGCACAGACTCCACAAAGTGCTGGGAGTGGCACAGACTCCACAAGGTGCTGGGAGTGGCACAGACTCCACAAGGTGCTGGGTGTGACACAGACTCCACAAGGTGCTGGGAGTGACACAGACTCCACAAGGTGCTGGGAGTGGCACAGACTCCACAAGGTGCTGGGTGTGACACAGACTCCACAAGGTGCTGGGAGTGACACAGACTCCACAAGGTGCTGGGAGTGGCACAGACTCCACAAGGTGCTGGGAGTGGCACAGACTCCACAAGGTGCTGGGAGTGACACAGACTCCACAAGGGTGCTGGGAGTGGCACAGACTCCACAAAGTGCTGGGTGTGACACAGACTCCACAAGGTGCTGGGAGTTGCACAGACTCCACAAGGTGCTGGGTGTGACACAGACTCCACAAAGTGCTGGGAGTGGCACAGACTCCACAAGGTGCTGGGAGTGGCACAGACTCCACAAAGTGCTGGGAGTGGCACAGACTCCACAAGGTGCTGGGAGTGGCACAGACTCCACAAAGTGCTGGGTGTGACACAGACTCCACAAGGTGCTGGGAGTTGCACAGACTCCACAAGGTGCTAGGTGTGACACAGACTCCACAAAGTGCTGGGAGTGGCACAGACTCCACAAGGTGCTGGGAGTTGCACAGACTCCACAAGGTGCTGGGTGTGACACAGACTCCACAAAGTGCTGGGAGTGGCACAGACTCCACAAAGTGCTGGGTGTGACACAGACTCCACAAGGTGCTGGGAGTTGCACAGACTCCACAAGGTGCTGGGAGTGGCACAGACTCCACAAGGTGCTGGGTGTGACACAGACTCCACAAGGTGCTGGGAGTGGCCCAGACTCCACAAGGTGCTGGGAGTGGCACAGACTCCACAAGGTGCTGGGAGTGACACAGACTCCACAAGGATGCTGGAATTTGTCTCGAAGGATCCATTCAGTCGTTCATATTTAAAAATTCAAGAATAATTTTCTCAAATAATAATATTAAAATGTACATTTAATCCCTACCTTGCTCCAAAAAAGATCAATTATTTCATTTAAATTTTTTATTGAGAAAATTACATACTTTTTTTACTACTATAGGAAAACAGTCTTGAAAATGTAAGAAACGTTTTCTTATTAGGAAAATAACTGTTGGCAGTCTATGTTTTGCTTTTTTACAGAATATAGCTATTTATCACTTCCTACATCTGCAGAATAAAAACCCCACCTGACCCCACAATCCTGTGTGTGAAGCCTGAGTTAGGTCAGCCGGGGAGTCCTCACTGCGTACCAGTGACCCCTGTGGCTGGCCGGGCGCCTGCAGGCCTGCCTGTGTGTAATTCAGAACTGCGTGGTCCTCCGACGCTGTAGTTCTGTAATGGCTTCACAGCGGGCTTGCAGAGGGAAACAAAGCACATGGCTGACGGCATGCGAGTGCTCGTCCTCATCTCTAGTTAGTGCGGGGGTTGCAGCATTGAACCGGGTTAAATAATTGGGCATTCCAAATTGGGAGAAAATCGGGGGTAAAATAATTGGCAATTCCAAATTTTTAAAAAATTAAAAGAAAGAAAGAAAGAAAGAAAGAAAGAAAGAAAGAAAGAAAGAAAGAAAGAAAAGCTCAGTCGAGCAATCAGTTAGGGGGAACCTGGGGGATAGCAAACAGGTCCTCTGGGTTAGCCTTGTGTTTTACCTGCCATTGTTTATATTTGACTTCTTTGTTTGGAGAAAATAAAAGACACAGGTAAAAGGTTTCTGAATGCACTGGGGTGTGTTAAAGGGAAATTAACATTCTAATTCAGGGAGAGGTATGACATCACCACCCCAACCTGCAATATATCCAACAGTACAGACTCACTTTCAGCTAAGTAGATGAAGGCTGGAAGAGGCTTAGCACAAACAAGGATAATGTAAACCCTGGCAAAACCATTAGCAAGCTGCAGCACTACCAGCAATGGGATATCAGCTTATATCATACAGCACCCTATCTGATATCAAATACATATATAACTGTGTTACCATTTCACCAGTGGCTTGCCCCATTGTCGTGGAGAACCATTGCCGTACATGAGGTGAGGGAAGCTGTCCACAGTTTTGAAACAGACAACTTGATAGATAGAAATGGTGCGAAAAGTCACAGCACAGTGCTTAATCACTGCCAAGCACACTCGGGACTCCAGTGTCAGGCTCACTTTCTGCGTTCCTTTTTTAAACAGTCTGACATCATAATACTCTAAAGAAAAACAGTCCATGAATGAAGGCTTTTGTGCACCCCTTTTAGAATCGCCTCTTTGTAACCCAAAACTATGATTTTGTTTTTCAGATTTAAGAGACGGTTAACTTGAAGACAAATTATGGTGTTTTTGGAGCCAGTGTGTGGGCCGGTCCCGATTAATTGAAAAGCTTTGTTCCTATTCGAGTTCTCTAGATCAGGACAGTGCTGCCGTGGGCCTTTGGGTTCTGCCTGGTGACACCAGAGGAAAGCGCCAATAATATTTTACAGAAGTCCGGCTCAATGAGTTTGCAACAACTGTTCCCTTTCTTTTTGGTACATAAAGATCAAATAGGGACCCACACTGAAACTGAAGAGGAAGTCAACGAAAGAGCAAAAAGAATAATTTTCTCAGCATTTTTTTTTACTGTCATCTTTACTTTTTGTGGAGTTTTCAGTCATTCGTCCCTCTTATTGCAATAACAAATATTGAGTTGTGTTTTTTTCCCTTTTTGATACACACTGTGTCATGGTGCTGTTACCTGAGTCAAGAGTGGCTCTTTTTAGCAAGCACAATTATCATTTAGAGATATCTTTATAAATCATTTACATATATCTTTGAAATGTTTCAAGATATTGCTTAAGATATATATTTTTTAAATTTAGTAATCGTCAATTAATTTTACCCTATTTTTTCTCCCAATTTGAAATGTCCAATTGTATTTTTACGCTCAGCTCACCATTACCACCCCGAAGACAAACACACTCTGTCCTCCGAAGCGTGTGCCATCAGCCGACCCTTTCTTTTCACTCTGCAGGCCCGCCATGCAGCCAGCCTAGAGGTACAGCATTGGAGAGCTACAGCTGGTGAGCGGTGAGCCAAGGACACCCTGGCCAACCGAAGCCCTCCACCTCCCACCCCCCTAGACGCCGCTCGGCCAATCGTGCGCCGCCCCCTGGGAGCGCCCGTCCACGGTCAGCAGTGGAATAGCCTAGACTCGAACTGGCAACCTCCAGGCTATAGGGTGCATCCTGCACTCCACGCGGAGCGCCTTTACCGGATGCGCCACTCGGGAGCCCCATTTTAAGATATCTTAATATAATATTAACATATCTTTAAATAGAATTGAGATATCTTACCATGAATAGCAGCTTCCTGTTGATTTTGGGACATCTTTAATTAATTTAAAGATATCCCACTATAACTTCCTGTGTATTTAGGGATATCTCAAAATGACTTCCTCTTCTCAATTGTATTTAAAAGATACAATAGAGAGATCTATAAGTCTCAAAATATCTCTAAGTGATCAGGAAGTTAATTGGAGATATCCTAAAATGTATTAATGTCTCCAAATTAAGTGGAAATAATTCATTAAAGCCATCTTAAAATATTCATTTTAAGATGTATTGTAATAACAGTTTGTCTTGCCTGGTTAGCATAGTTTACATTTAGAGATCTCTATAAATTATTTCAAGATACCTGTCAAATAATTTTAGATGTTCAGATATCTCCAAATCTATTTTAGATATCTTCAAAGGGATGTGTGGTAGAGTGGCCGGGTGTCTAAGGTAGTCAGGAGGCAGAAAGCAGACTCAGAACTGCAGGTTTATTTTAATAAATCAAAAGCAACAACAAAAACAGAGCTCAATGAACCAAAATAAAAAGTGTTGTTCACGAGACTGTTTTTATTATTATTATTTCGTTTTATTGTTTTGTTAACCAGAGTGAGATGCAGAATCGACAGTAGTGAATGTGTGTGTGTGATTGAGATTGCAATGTAAAATGAGTGGGATGCAGAATCGACAGTAGTGAATGTGTACTTGAGATTGCTATGTAAAACGAGTGAGATGTAGGTCGGATTGTTAAACTGTATCGCCTATTTAAGGTAGCATCTGTTGGGCATGATGAGATTGGGGTTTCATTAGCCTGTAGAATAATGTAACATATACAACCCCTGTGGGTACAAATAAGGCAGAGCATGGGTGATACTGATGTTGATGAGATGGGCGTCCTGGCTGCGGTTCAGGAGATGCGTCTGCGGTTGAAGGGTGTGTTTTTTGCTGCAGCAGCATCGTCTCAAACACAGCAACTGGGTACTGCAGGATCCCTACCAAGTATGTAATTCATTAAATCAAAATATTCTCACTTTTTTCCCCTCTCTCAGTTTTATTATTATTGTTGGATACAGTTTTGTAAGTTCTTTTTAAATTTCACCATTTTTTGTATCCAACTGTCATATGCAACCAGTAAATCCATATGACAAAACTTTACAGTCCCTGTAGTTATAATGGCACACAGTAGGTACTGAAAATGACTACAACGGAAAGGAAAGTTGACCTTTGTATATTAACATGGTATTAATTTTTGTGGTGGCATGTGTATTAAAAAGGCAACAAAAAAATGACATATCATAACCTTGCTCTTAATTGTATTATTACTTGTACTGTGATACTTGAAATGTATTTGCTTACGATTGTAAGTCACCCTGGATAAGGGTGTCTGCTGAGAAATAAATAAATAAATAAATAAATAAATAAATAAATAAATAATAATAATAATAATAATAATAATAATAATAATAATAATAATAATAATAATAATAATAATAATAATAATAATAATAATAATAATAATAATAATAATAATAGGCTGTGTGGTCCAGTGGTTAAAGAAAAGGGCTTGTAACCAGAAGGTCCGCGGTTCAAATCCCGGCTCAGCCACTGACTCATTGTGTGACCCTGAGCAAGTCACTTAACCTCCTTGTGCTCCGTCTTTCGGATGAGATGTAATTGTAAGTGACTCTGCAGCTGATGCATAGTTCACACACCCAAGTCTCTGTAAGTCGCCTTGGATAAAGGCGTCTGCTAAATAATATTAATAACCCCCTTTTTAAATGGTGCATTTGTGATTAAATAAAATATGACACATACATTTTCTACACACAATAATTGTAGTCTATTATAGTAAAACAGCCCCAAGTCGGTAGCGTTAGTCTAGCAGTCATTAAAAATTAAGTGTTTCATTTTAAAAGGAATCTTAATTGTACTGGTATTTTACTCCAACTGACAAATTACAATGTAACGACCGATAAATCTTAATATGCCAAGTTGCTACATTTTAAATCATCTCCATACAGTATATAAAGTGACAAATACAAAGTATCTTGCCTGGGTGAAGTTACTGCCCTGATCCCGGTACCTCACTGAGCTCGGTGCTCTGTTTGGACTGAGCCTCAAATCTGGCTGTGTTTAATATCAACACTGCATAGGATTGATCTAAAAATGAATAATAATATTGATACTTTGTAGATTAAAGTTGGCTTCTAAACTTAATAAATGTATGTTCCCTTTTTAGAGAATACTATTTTATTTATTTATTCTTAATATTTCTAAAATTATCAAACAAATAACAACTACAGTAACTGGTTTATACTGTGGTACTATTCTTAGTTACCTATAATTACAAGTTCAACTTGTCTGGAGCCTTGAGTTCGCTCCGGGTAGCGTCTGTCAGGCAACTGTTGGTTGGGTGAATTTGCAGGCTGCTGCTGCTGGGCATCAGTAACTGCATTGCTCTCACTGGTATCAGGATGCACAGCTGAGGTTGTGTGGCAAAGTGGGTGGTGAGGGGTAGCTGTGTAGCAGTGATGCGGTGCAGGAGTAATGTGCAGACAACGGTAGTCCAGTGGAAAATAGGCTTTTATTGCCAGCACTGGTCTAGTGCTCAAAAAATAATAAGCCCGGCAATACACAACAATGTGTAAAGCTCGGGCTGACAAACACAGAATACAGTCCTGAACAAGAAACCAAACACGGTCACCCGTCTCGGGTGCGTGCAGTCGTGATTGTGGTGGGTGAATACACGGGATGTTGTGACAGTACGTGTTGAGGTGATCCGGCTTGTGCTCGCCCAGTGCGACAGCTCCGGATATGTTTTTAGCTGTCTGGTGATTCGGAAAAAAAGACAGACAGTTAGTTTTCAGCCAATACAGCACACAAACCCACACACACAACTCTTTTAGAGTAATACAGCTCTTTACGTCCTTCTCGGTCCTTGGTTTAACCCAAACGAAGGAAAAGAACAGCGTTACCATATGTAATCCCGCATGATATCTAGGTAAACGGTTGCAGCTGCCTTGTTACTTGCAGCTGCCCCTCGTTTACCTGTCAAATCAATACGGTCTTACAACAGAGTCTCGCTTCCTTCCAGGCTGACCCACTTTCCGGTCCCGGAAACGAACTGTCAGGCCAGCCCTTCCAGATACTTCTCCTCCTGTTCTTTAGCGCCCTCACAGGTCGGGAGGAAGATTTATCACCATAACTCATTGTATTTCTGTCACATATCCCACTGCTCAGAGTGGAGCCGAAGGAACACTCGGCTAAATCTACCTTTCCCATTGCTCCCCCCTCCCGGGAAAAATAATCCGCATTTTGGTGGTCTTTCCCCGCACGGTGTACCATATGGTACATGAAGGGCTGCAATGCCAGATACCACCGAGTTATCCGGGCATTGCTGTCCTTCATTGTGCTTAACCACTTGAGTGGGGCGTGGTCTGTGACAAGATCAAATGAGTGTCCCAGCAGGTAGTGCTCAGTAATCTTTAGTGAGAATACACAAGACACACAGTGTTAAGACACAGACACGAAACACTCACGGTTGATTCCACAAATACGGGCTCCTTCTTGGTTATATAATTTAACCATATGCAAAGGAACAGATCACTCAAGCCATGCCCCCTATTTATACCCTCGCCCATGACCCCGAGGTTAACGAGCGCATCCGCTCCTCCAGTCCTCGGATGCCACGCCGCTTACCGTCTGGGTCACTGAGCTCGGGTGCCATAGCTCCGCCCCCTTCCAAACTGACCGACTTCCATCTACCCTACGGAATAAATTGTCGTGCCATTTCATTAAGGGTACTCTGTTCCTCGTGCACCGTGCCCTCACAGGTCGAGAGGGAGATCTAACACCAAGTCTCATTCGATCTCAGAGTGGAGCCGAAGGAACACTCGGCTAAACCTACCTTTCCCATTACTCCCCCCCCCGGGAAAAATAATCCGCATTTTGGTGGTCTTTCCCCGCACGGTGTACCATATGGTACATGAAGGGCTGCAATGCCAGATACCACCGAGTTATCCGGGCATTGCTGTCCTTCATTGTGCTTAACCACTTGAGTGGGGCGTGGTCAGTGACAAGATCAAATGAGTGTCCCAGCAGGTAGTATCGTAAAGAGTGAGTAGCCCATTTAATGGCCAAACACTCTTTTTCGACTACGGAGTAGTTACGCTCCCGAGGTAACATTTTTTTGCTCAGGTACAATATCGGGTGTTCTACTCCAGCTACTTTTTGGGACAAGACTGCACCCAACCCTACATCCGAGGCGTCGGTGTGGAGGATGAATCTCTTGGTGAAATCTGGGGTAATAAGAGTGGGGGCCTGGCAAAGTTTACGCTTAATCGTATCAAACGCCCCCTGACACTCATCTGACCATTTAATTAAATTTGGCGCACTCTTTTTGGTGAGGTCGACCAACGGGTTAACCACTGTGGCGTACTCGGGGATGAAGTGGCGGTAATAACCGGCTAAGCCCAGTAGTGACCTCACCTGAGTCTTGGTTTTGGGGATCGCTGCATCAACCAAAGCCTGGATTTTGGTGACCACAGGTCTCACCCTTCCATTTCCCATTAAAAATCCCAAATATTGAGTCTCTGTTTTGGCAAACGCACATTTCCTCAAGTTAGCTGTCAGCCGGGCTGCCCTTAGAGACTGAAGAACGGCTGCAACCCTAGCCAAATGCTCTCGCCAGGTGGAGCTGTAAATCACCACGTCATCAATATACGCTGCTGCATATTCATGATGTGGGCGTAAAACCTGGTCCATCAGTCTCTGAAAGGCAGCGGGCGCACCATGTAGCCCAAATGGCATGGTTTTAAAGTGGAACAGCCCCTCTGGTGTTGAAAATGCGGTTTTCTCTCTGGAGCTGCGGGTTAGAGGGATTTGCCAGTATCCCTTCGTCAGATCCAGAGTGGAAATAAACCTCGCTTTTCCCAGTCTGTCTAAAAGTTCGTCGACCCGAGGCATGGGATACGCATCGAACTTGGCAATAGCATTCACCTTTCTGAAATCTACGCAGAAGCGGTTGGTGCCGTCCTTCTTAGCCACTATTACAATAGGACTGCACCACTCGCTCCTGGAAGGTTCAATCACTCCAAGCTCGAGCATATCCCATACCTCTTTGCGAACGCCACTTCGTCGACTTTCCGGGATCCGGTACGGTCTCTCTCGCACTGTGACACCTGGAGGAGAAATAATGTCATATTCAACTAAGTTCGTCCTGCCGGGCACATCAGAAAAAACATCGCTGAACTCCTCAATAAGCTTACGCAGCTCTCTTTGCTGATCCGGAACTAATTGTTCCCCCATTGAAATCGCTCTTGTGCTCGGGGTCTCTGGACAGGGACCTAAATCATCCTCCATATTGCCTGGGGCTATAAATAAGACCTCTCTTGCCTGCCAGGGCTTCAACAAATTAATGTGGTAAATTTCACGTTCATTCCGGCGATCGGGCTGTCTAATTTCATAATTTACTTTCCCTATAGCCCGAATCACCTCATACGGCCCCTGCCATTTAGCACACAGTTTTGACTCTGATGAGGGAAGTAGCAGTATTACCTTGTCCCCTGGTCGAAAGGTTCGAATCCGTGCATTTTTGTTATAATGCTGCTCTTGTCGGTGCTGAGCCGATCTGAGGTTGTCTTGGGCCAAACGACCGATCAAATCCAGGCGATCTCTGAGTAGGAGCACATACTTCACTACATTTTTAGACGAGCCTTTGTGCTCCTCCCACCCCTCTCTCAGCAGGTCGAGAATGCCGCGAGGCTACCGGCGGTACAGGAGCGCAAAGGGGGAGAACCCCGTTGAACTCTGCGGCACTTCTCTCACTGCAAAAAGGAGGTAGGGGAGAAGTGATGCCCAATGTTTCTGCTCTTGTGTTACAAATCGCCTCAGCATCGACTTTAAGGTCTGATTAAAACGTTCCACCAGACCGTCCGATTGTGGATGATAAACGGACGTCCTGATGGGACGTATTTTTAATATTTTGTACACCTGCTGTAACGTATTGGACAAAAATTTAGTTCCGTGATCGGTCAAAATCTCCTTGGGGATCCCTACTCTGGCCATAATCTGTGCTAACTCGGTGGCTATTGCAGCGGCACTAGTGGACCTCAATGGAACTGCCTCCGGGTATCGCGTTGCATAATCCACCACTACTAAAATGTGCGTATACCCGGAGTCAGAAGGTAGCAAAGGGCCGACTATGTCCATTGCAATGCGCTCGAAAGGAGTGGAAATAATCGGCAGTGGGACCAAAGGGGCGCACTCGACCCGGCGCTACTCGCTGGCAGTCTGGGCATGTGGCTACATATTTCGACACATCAGTATGAAGACCTACCCAATAGAATCGAGCCAATATCCGTTCCCTCGTCTTCTCGGCTCCGAGGTGCCCCGCAAAAGGGATATCATGCGCCAGCCTCATGACCTCCAGCCGACAAGACGGGGGAACCAATAATTGTGTTACAGGCTGTCCTGTGCCCGCGGCTAGGTTTACCCTATACAGTAATTGCCCCTTGATACTGAAGTGTGGATATACTAGCGCCCCAGCGCCGTCAACATCCTTACCTTCAATGGACCGGACCCGTCCCCAAGCGTGCACCAGTGACGGGTCGTTATGTTGGCCCCACACTAGGTCCGCGCTTGAGTACCACGGGTCCGGTACATTGAGAGGGGCTGGAATAACATCTGCTCTAGTCGGTCCAGTAACCTCGCTCTCTCGGTCACACTGCGTTCCCACTCCCTTCGACTGGCGTTTGTTACCATTGCAGCACTCTCCCACCAGACCCCAGCCTTGTCTCAACAACGCTCCCTCCCATTTTGCGGTCCGTCTCTCCTTATTCGTTTTTCTAGGACGGAAAAGAGGGGAAAACATTTCAGTGTGAAAAGGAAACACATCACCAATCCGTTCCTTTTTTTTTTTCTCTGCCACGTTTACGTGTGTGGCTGAGACTGCCATTTCTTTCATCAATTCTTTGAATTTTGGCCAGTCTCGGCCCAGAATAACTGGGTGTGGCAACCTTTCCGCCACCCCAACTACCAGGTGACGTTTTATCGGTCCTACCGATAAATATACTTTTAATGTGGGGTATGCCGCCGTGTCTCCATGGATACAGGAGATGGCCAACTGACCTCGTGGCCGCCACGACACACCGCCCAGGAGAGCTGTCCTAATCAAGGTTTGCTCACACCCTGTGTCCACTAATGCGTGGGTTTTCACATTCCCTAACACCACATTAATCAGACAAGGCCCCTCCCGACCATTTTCCCCACGCTTACCAGTCTCAGGTGCCCAATTGCACGTGGCCACGTCACACTCCATGGCGGCGGGGCATGACCTGGCCAGATGTCCCGGCTGGTGGCACCTAAAACAGATAGGAGGGACAGAGGGGGCATGGGTTAGAAATCTGTCCCGCTGCTGGTATGGCAACGGGGCAGGGGCAGCACCTCTACCCCAGCTGGGGGCCAACCTTGGTCTCCATGGGGGGGAGGCAAGGGGGCCCAATGGGGTCGGTGCTCTGGGAGGTCTGGGTCCCTGGAACGAGGGGGGTGGTGGTGATGATGTTGAAGGAGAGGGAGAGAGAGCGCGGCTGCTCCGAAGGGCAGGGGCGGACAGGATCCCGATCCGGGCAGAGGTCAGGGAGTCCTCAAAATCTTCGGCCAATTTGACCGCCTCCTCCAGGGTGTCGGGGTTGTGGCGCCGTATCCACGCCTGGGTTTCGGCACCGACCACATGGCAGAACTGTTCTACCACAATGGCTTCCCCCATCTGCTTGGCGGTCTTCTGCCCGGGGGTCAGCCAATGCACCATGTGGTCGCACAACCTCTCCGCAACCACCCTGGGGCGTGTCTCCGGGGCTCTCCGGTACTCCCTAAACCGCGCCCGGTGGGTCTCGGTAGTAATGTTGAGCCGGCGGAGGATAGCCTGCTTGACCAGGTCATACTCGGTGGCGTGCTGCCCTGGCAGGCCTGGTAAGCTGCCTGAGCCTCCCCAATCAGGCAGGGTCCCAATTGGCTGGCCCAGAACTCCCGCGGCCAAGCCGCCGCGGTAGCCAGCCGCTCGAATGCCACCAAGTACGCCTCCGGGTCATCCTCCGCCGACATCTTCATTGCCCGTGCCTTTGGGGGCGACATCAACGGTGTTGTAGTCGGGGTCGTTACTGCAGCCACGGCCAGTCCTACCCGTTCAATGAGCGCTGTATAGCGCTCCTCCCTCCTTCTCTCCTCTGCGTCCCGTCTGCTCTCCAGTGCCTGCAGCAGCTCCGCCAGCGCGTTGCGGTCCATGGTCCCGTTTCTGACACCACGTGTGGCAAAGTGGGTGGTGAGGGGTAGCTGTGTAGCAGTGATGCGGTGCAGGAGTAATGTGCAGACAACGGTAGTCCAGTGGAAAATAGGCTTTTATTGCCAGCACTGGTCTAGTGCTCAAAAAATAATAAGCCCGGCAATACACAGCGATGTGTAAAGCTCGGGCTGACAAACACAGAATACAGTCCTGAACAAGAAACCAAACACGGTCACCCGTCTCGGGTGCGTGCAGTCGTGATTGTGGTGGGTGAATACACGGGATGTTGTGACAGTACGTGTTGAGGTGATCCGGCTTGTGCTCGCCCAGTGCGACAGCTCCGGATATGTTTTTAGCTGTCTGGTGATTCGGAAAAAAAGACAGACAGTTAGTTTTCAGCCAATACAGCACACAAACCCACACACACAACTCTTTTAGAGTAATACAGCTCTTTACGTCCTTCTCGGTCCTTGGTTTAACCCAAACGAAGGAAAAGAACAGCGTTACCCTGGCCCCTATATGTAATCCCGCATGATATCTAGGTAAACGGTTGCAGCTGCCTTATTACTTGCAGCTGCCCCTCGTTTACCTGTCAAATCAATACGGTCTTACAACAGAGTCTCGCTTCCTTCCAGGCTGACCCACTTTCCGGTCCCGGAAACGAACTGTCAGGCCAGCCCTTCCAGATACTTCTCCTCCCGTTCTTTAGCGCCCTCACAGGTCGGGAGGAAGATTTATCACCATAACTCATTGTATTTCTGTCACAGGTTGGTGTACAGGTAGGTAAATGGATTGGCAGGAATCTGGTCAATGTGTCGACGCCACACTGCATTCAGCCCCACCTGCACTTGGTATGTTCTGGAGCCAGTCCGGGAAAGTATTACTCCATTAATCCACTTTTGTCCTTTCCTGTAGTCTCGAACAGCTACTGGTTGTCCCACATTGAACTGAAGGCTTTGCTTCATGGGACGTGTAATTGTTTGCTGCAGCTGTTTGTTAAAAATATCACTCTGGACACTGGGTTTTAATAAGTCCAGCCGTGTTCGCAGATTGCATTTCAACATCAGCATGGCTGGTGTGTTATTCGTGATGGCGTGTGGGGTATTCCTGTATGTTAATAAGATATTTGTCATTTTATTTTGCAGCGTCCCATTTTCCCCCTTTGTTGCACGTAGACGCTGTTTGAGTGTCTTCACAAAGCGTTCTGCCAACCCATTTGTTGACGGATGCTAAGGCGCTGAGGTGATATGTTTTATTCCATTCTGTTTCATGAAATGCTGGAATTCTTCACATGTAAATTGAGGGCTATTGTCACTTACAAGTTGCAGTGGCAAACCAAATCTTGCAAAAGTTATTCTGAGGAAATCAATTGTTCGCGAAGCTGTTGTGAACTGAGTGCAAAACACTTCAGACCACTTGGAGTGTGCATCTACAACCACAAGGAACTTACTTCCTTCAAATGGGCCTGCATAGTCTACATGAATGTGTTCCCATGGTGAAGTAGGCCATTCCCAAGGATGAACAGGTGCAGTCTGGGGCAGGTTCTGGGTCTGTGTGCATCCAGAGGAACCTTTTGCCATTTCCTCAATTTGTTTATCAAGACATGGCCACCAAATGTAGCTGCAGGCAAGCATTTTCATCTTGACTATTCCTATGTAGCCACTGTGTAGTTGCTCTAACACTTTTGACTGTAGCTTTGGAGGTACAATTACCCTCATGCCCCACATTAGACATCCTTGATGGGTGGTTAGCTCATGTCTGCGTTGGTAGTATGGATCAAGTTTTTATCATGTCCATGAGACAAACCAGACATTGTCTGTTCATACACTCTTGCCATAACTGGATCACGCAGAGTCTCTTTTTTAATCATGGCACTAGTTACAGGGAGTGATTCAATCTGAGAGCTGTAAAATACATCAACAGGGTCAATGGTGTTTTCATTCTCCCCTTCTCGAGGAAGTCTGGACAGTCCGTCTGCATTGGAATGGAGGTCTGTCTTCTTGTATTGAATGTCATACTCATGCCCTGCCAGAAAAAGAGCATAGCGCTGCAGTCGTGCTGCGGTCATGACTGGAATTCCTTTGTGTGGTTGGAAGATTGACAGAAGCGGCTGATGGTCTGTTAGTAATGTGAATCGACGACCATATAGATAGGTGTGCAATTTCTTCACACCCCACACAAGGGCAAGCGCTTCCTTATCTATTTGAGAATAGTTACGTTCTGCTGAATTTAAGGATCGTGAAACAAAAGCCACTGGTCTCTCTGTACCATCTCCCATGGTGTGTGAGAGAACCGCACCAAGTCCATAAGGTGACACATCACATGCTAGTTTCACTGGTAACTGAGTATCAAAGTGAGTCAGTACTTGTTCTGAAGTACTGAAGCTAAGTTTGGAAGGAACCAGTGATAATAATTTATTAAATTGTCAACTTACCTATTAAAGAACTGCTTCATTGACACTTCAATACAAAAAGCGGGCATTCCAGGTTTCCCAGGATGCTTAGAACACATCAATGTGATCTGGCAACAAATTAAATCAGCTAAAAACGAGAGGAAGGAGCTCCATGTGACATTCCTGGATTTGGCTAATGCATATGGTTCAGTGCCACATGAACTTCTTTGGGCAGCATTTGATTTTTTCAGTGTACCGATGACAGTAACAAATTTAGTGAAAGCTTACTTTGGAGATTTGCAATTTAGTTTTTCATCTTCAGAATTCAGCACTACATGGCAATGCCTAGAAGTTGGAATAATGGCAGGATGCACCATATCTCCACTGGCTTTTACAATGGCTATGGAAGTAATCATTAGGGCCTCAAAATGGGTAGTGGGAGGAGAGCACTTGGCTTCTGGAATGCGACTACCACCAATTTGAGCATACACGGATGACATGACAACCATGACTACAACAGTAGCCTGCACTAATCAGGTACAGTAGAGAAGCTGGAAGCTTTAATCAGTTCATACATCAGGAAATGGTTGGGAGTTCCACGCTGCCTCAGCAGAGTGGGCCTCTATGGTAAAGGAATACTGCAGCTACCAGTCTCCGCTCTAACCGAGGAGTTTAAGTGCGCCAAGGTCAGACTGGAAATGACATTAGTAGAGTCACGCGATAAATGCATAAGGGAGGCAGCACCTGTGTTGAAAACTGGAAGAAAGTGGGCGGCAAAGAAAGCTGTGGAAGATGGAAAGGCTGCCCTTCGAATTGGTGATATCATGGGGCAAGTTCAGCATGGAAGAGGGGGTCTTGGTTTCAGTTCAGCTCCTCCTACATGGCACAAGGCAGCCCCAGCTCAAAGGAGGAAGCTGGTAGTCAACAAGGTGCAAAAGCAGGAGGAGAGGATGAGGTGTATAAAGGCCATTCCCAGGCCAAGCAGGGAGAATGGATGAGATGGGAGAGTGTGGAACAACGCAAGATTGGCTGGCAAGACCTATGGTCAATGGAACAGAGCAGGATCAGTTTCCTCATCAGGTCAACATATGATGTCCTCCCATCACCACAGAACCTAAACCTCTGGGTAGGAGAGGATCCCTCATGTCCTTTGTGTTCATCACCTGCAACATTAAGGCACATTTTGACAGGATGTAAGGTGGCTCTTAGCCAAGGACGGTTTACTTGGATCTGGATCAGCACGCCTTGTTCACCTGGTAGAGTTAACAGTGCCATGGGAGGATGCTGTAGATGAGGCGTATGACAGGAAGAAACTGCGGTATGCTCAACTAACCACTGAAGCGGAACAGCGAGGATGGAGAGTCCGGGTTTATCCAGTGGAAGTGGGTTGTCGAGGATTTGTGGCACACTCTACAACCCGGTTTCTCAGAGACGTCGGATTCAGTGGCCAAGAATTGTGTCACACAATGAAGAACTTATCTGAAGCAGCAGAGAGGAGCAGCAACTGGCTGTGGTTGAGATGGAAAGATTCTGGCTGGGGATCTCAAGCATAATAGAAAGAAAGTAACGCTGATGTACGGGTAAGTAAGCTGGGCTGAGTTGAGTGGGGGACGGAGGGGGGTGATGCTGGGACGCCAGAATCACCGTCGAGCCCTCTTGAGGTGTCGTGTGCTAGTCGACGAAACACCGAGGATGGAAAGTGCCCACTTGAAGACCCCAGAGATGTACCCTACTTAGCTCAATCCAGACGGTTGTCATGCTGATGTGCTGGGGAGACCGCACTGTGGTTGATCCCCGGAGCCAGCATCGCAGCCGTTGTGTGTGCTGATGTGCTAGGGAGGCAATAAGCCAGCATTACACTTCAGCCATGAACACCAGACAGAAGGATATCTACATCATCATATGGAAGGAAACGCAAATGGATGGAGACACAGATGGATCACATTAGTTTACTGTAAAGCTACGCCTTAGTTGGTGCTTATCTTGGCGAGAGCCGAGTTCAAATCAACATGGAATTTTAACTAATCTACTCTCGTGTAATGGAAATCAGTAATCGGTTCTTTTGCTTTGCGGAAAGCAGCACCACAACGGTCTGTAGCTGGTTAAGTGGCTGCAGTACTGAAGCTAAGTTTAGAAGGAACCGGTGATAATAATTTATTAATCCAATGAAGGATCTGACTTTCTCTATATATTTTCTCTTTTGCTTTGTGTAGTCCATTTCTGTCAATCTCATGAGCACAGAACACAATTTTATCCTTGAAAAATTCACATTTGCTTAGCTTTGCTCGAAGACCATAGTCATTCAGCCATTTTAGTACAAGTTCTAAATTTTGCAGATGTTCTTGCTCAGTCTTATCAGTGATTATCATGTTATCCAGGATGCACTGAGTTCCTGGAATGCCTTGTAATATCTCGGCAATTGTTCGTTGCCAGATAGCAGGTGCTGACGCAATTCCGAACACAAGGCGGTTGTAACGGTACAGTCCTTTGTGTGTGTTGATTGCTAGATATTGTTTTGAGTCTTCTTCCACTTCTAGCTGTAAGTATGAATATCGCAGGTCTGCTTTACTAAATTGCTGTCCATCTGATAATGTCATCCAATCGTGGCAATGGATACTGGTCTACCTGGAATACTGCGTTTACTGTCACTTTAAAATCCCCACAGATTCTTACTGAACCATCCTTTTTGACAACCGGCACAATCAGTGTGGCCCATTCACTTCTGTCTATTTTAGATAGGATTCCTGTCTGTAATAGTCTGTCCAATTCTGCTTCTACTTTGGGTCTGAGAGAGTAGGGCACTTGTCTTGCTTTCAGGAATTTGGGTGTAGCATTTTCTTTAAACACAAGCTTTGCTTTGAAGTTTTTTTACTGTGCCTATGTCTTCTTGAAAAACAGTTTCATATTGTTTCAACAACTGGTGTAGTTTTTTGTTTGTGTCCATTGGCATTGCTTGTGCGGCTTGCATGACTTAAGATCATGCCACTTTAGCTTAACTTCATGTAAGCAGTGTCTGCCAAACAGTGTTGGACCATCTCCCTGCACTACATACAGTTTCAGTCTGTGCACCTGTCCATGGTATTCAACTTTAACCTTTAGCACACCTTCTGGAGTAATTCTCACCTGAATAGGTTTTCAGCAGAATACTTGTATTTTCCAGGTTTATATTTTTGAACAGATTCTCATAACTAATCAATGAAATCACAGAGACAGCTCATCCTGTGTTAAGCGCCATTTTTAAAGGCGTGCCTTCTACTGTGGGAGTTACCCAAATTACTCCAGAGCTGGACTTGCTTACATTATTTATTTCCATTGCAGCAATTAAATTACTGTCTGAATCGCCAGCACTGCTTTCTTCAACTTTGTGCACATCTGTCCTTGTTTTTTCTTGATTTCTATGCCATTTGCCTTGATTTATTTATTTAAGACGACAAGCTTTCTGGATGTGTCCATTGTTTTTACAGTTGTGGCACGTTGGACCAGCTCCGACATTATAATTTTAACGGCACTTATCTGGTCTGTGTCCTTGTCTGTCACATCTATAGCACTTTTCAGCCACACGGGGGAGTCTTGCGTGGTTGCGCGTCAGTTTGTGTAATGTAGATTCAGGTTTGTGTTTACTTTGTAACTCTAAAGCGTCTCTCGCTGCAGTCTCCATTGCTACTGCTAATTCCACTGCCTTTGTGAAAGTGAGAGCCACCTATAAAAGTAAACGTTTATGTATGTGCTCACTTGTCAGTCCACACACTAACCTGTCTCGGAGTGCACCATTTAAGTTTCCACCGAAATCACAGTGTTCAGATAACTTTCTTATTTCGGCCACATACGTGTTGACATTTTCCTCATCGCGCTGATCACATTTGTGAAACCGGAATCTTTCGGCGATCACCAAACGTTTAGGTGACAAGTGATTTTGTAAAATCTGCACTATCTCTGCAAAAGTTTTTATAGCTGGTTTTGCCGGCGCTGTTAGATCATGGAGTAAAATGATCCATTTTACACGTACTATTTTCTTACCTTTGAAAAGTTGAGGAGGCTCTGCCTCCCCTGGGTGCCCCTCCCTGCCCGCTCTCATCAGGGAAAGTCTGGAGCCGCCAATGAGCCTAACCTTGAAGCATCTGGCTGAGGGACCTCATCTGAGCTCTCTGGAGGTGTTCCCTACTTTCAAATTCAATAAACAAATTGAAGCAATTTTATATTTTATAAAACAATTAGCAACAACTGGTACATTTTTATTTAAAAAGTCAACTCTGTTACTCTAACCATGTAACATGGTTGACATATATATAACACAATGTGGCCTTTATGCTCCATGAGGTCAACAGCATGGGAGCACATGGTGTGCTTCAGATAAAGGGTTTCATGGGTTTATAAAAATATATATATATATATATTTATGGAAAGAAAAGTTAGTTTACTGATTTACTTCATGTAACGGAGAGTTGACACTTATAAAGTACCCTACGTGCCCCATATTTTTTAAGTTAGCTTTAAAAATATATGAACAATTGCTTACACATGCTTGCAGGTGTTTTCATGTATCTTCTTCCTTGATGAGACAACATGCTGAAGATCATGTGATTCGTGGGATAATCCATCATTTTTCAGTGGGAGTTCTCCTCAGTAACAGAGTTGACAGTGGATTTAGGGACAGTATTAAATATCTTAATTTACGTTAATAAATAATGTATTGATTGTGCAAATGTATAGTTGAGAAAAAAATGTACTGAGTTGTTTTCTGTTATGTTATGATAAAATGTTATTAGGATTTAGTGGAGTTTTTCCTTAATGGGTTTAGTAAAAAGATGAATGTGACATTTTGCTTAGAAAATAAACATGATTTTCACAATAAATGCTTTTTTTTAACAAAGCATGTGAATATGAATTACATAATACTTTAGTATGTATCAATCCGTTTGAGTAAAATCAGTTGTTTTATCCAAAGAGTGTTTCTACATATGTTCTTATTGGTTTGTTACTATACATGTTAAGAAAACCAGAAAACTTTAAAAATGACATATATGCAATTCAGAACTTTTCAGACTGACATTTGAATAGTGAAATATGCAGTGTGCCATTCTTATTTTGAAAAAACATGAGATGGGTTGCTCTCGCAGTCTACTGTCAACAAAAGTGTAACATTCAAAAACCACCGCCTCGACCACTAGCTTGTTGACGTGAACAAATCAACAATTCCTATGTGGGTACACCGTCGGCATATTAAAAGTACACACACATTGCTCTTTATTATGTAGATCTATAATAGGGACGAACTGTTGGGAGATGAATTGTCGTAGGGACGATCTGTCACCGGGACAAATTGTCATTGGACCTTTACAAGGATGCCCTCTCCTCCCTCTCCATTAGCAATATATCACAGTGCGCCTCGTATACACTGTTAGAATACATTTACTTGGGCTGGCAAATAAATTAAGTTAACAGTGACCGAATTGTCAGCACGTTTCTAATGAATTACAAGACTGTGCCTTACTGCCGTGGAAAGGATTACTGTCCTTTATGACCTCAAAAATCTGCATGTGCACTTTTTAAAATAGTTTCATTGTTTAACTTCATTCTTTGGGGACATTTACTTTAAAAAAAAAAATTGTTGCTTTAAACGGCAGACGTTTCTCATTTACTGCAGTACATGTGTTCGAGATTTGAGATTATTGGCAATGGACCATTTAGACACAATGTCTAAATCAGAATGGAACTTCTCCATGTAGTGTCTTATTGTGTCCACAAGAGGGAGCCAGTCACCTATTAATGGGATATAAACGCCTAATCCTAATGTGCACTTTTTTTTATAAACCCACATGGGAAAAATAAACTCCATAGCTGTTTTCTGCATGAACACCTGCACACAAAATTCATATAATAGCAGGTAATAGCAGCTGCCTTGAGGCTGTAACTCTAATTTATTTTAGGGAATGTAAACTGTCTTCCAATGGAGTGGAGATCAAAGGGTAAACTCTGGAAGAATGCAGTGGAATCATATTTTAAAGTTGAGTTTTAACAGTTTGATTGATTTGAAAAAATTAAATATGAATTACATACTGCTTTGTAGTTTTCCATATTCTTAACAAAACATTTACACATTTTTAAAAAGTGACATTTCGAAATCTAACATGAAATACTATACTACAAATGGGGCTTCCGGTAGACTTCTGTGATATAATTTTGTAGTTTCTTTGATTACATGATGTTATATATGTTTTTAAATTATGTCTCAATCCTAAAATTCTATGTGATGCAAAATGCTAGGCCATAGCTGTGGAACAGTACTGGTGGTTTAGATGCTGAATGTATACCCAGATAGGTCATCTAACACATTGTCCAGGATCAGAGGTGGACAATCCTTGGATGTCAATCCAATTGCATTCTTAACTGCAATCACCTTACCTCATTGATCCAGTTGCAGACCACATGCAATGCACCTTGACCCCTCATGTAATCTCTGCCACACAGCAAGATGCGGCTATACTGATACAAGGTGGAGGGGTCCTAATACCAATAGTTTTCAACAAATCTGTAAAGGACAAGGGTCTAAAAGATGGGAATTTTGCCTACAAGTGACAGACAAATATATTTACTGTGGAATTAGTTTAATCTCTAATGGAACTTACCATGTGGTATATTTACATATTCTTATTTTCTGATTCAATTTCTTTAATTGTGAAAACCCACCTTACGGGCAGCAGTGTGGAGTAGTGGTTAGGGCTCTGGACTCTTGACCGGAGGGTTGTGGGTTCAATCCCCAGTGAGGGACACTGCTGTTGTACCCTTGAGCAAGGTACTTTACCTAGATTGCTCCAGTAAAAACCCAACTGTATAAATGGGTAATTGTATGTAAAAATAATGTGAAATAAATGTATAATGTGATATCTTGTAACAATTGTAAGTCGCCCTGGATAAGGGCGTCTGCTAAGAAATAAATAATAATAAAAGAGGGTGCGCTCTTTGTGGGCAGGCTAACTGTGCCTGAGCACTGGAATTGAAGCACGGCAACAGAATCCCTTAATCAGCTTAAAACAGGAGTGCTTGCTCTATGACACATAAGCAAAAATAACGACACCAACCAGTGTTTTTAAAGATTCAAAAAAAAAAAAACTTTATTAGAAGAACAATAATACAGCAGATCGAAAGATCCCATCTCAATCACACACCTCTTCAAAGTCAACGTGTGTGCTTCAACAAAACAATAGCAGTTTCTTGAATGCATTTGCTTCAGGAAATTAACAAGGCCTCTATTTTAACTTTGGAGGAAGAAAACCCAGACACTCTTTGCTTTAGAACACCAACACACACACTAGCAGGTTTCCCAACAAGGCAAAGACCAAACACTACCAGTGAAGCCCATGTGTAAGAGAAGCCATTGGTGAGTGTTGCATTTCAAGAAACTGATTAGCCTCCCAAGTGTCAAACCTGTTAGACACCGTGGCTCAATCTAGAATAACCAGAGCCCTCAGCAATACTAAACACAGGTCTCATAGATATGTATTAGTCAATTTAAAAGTGCAATCCAGGTCTGTTCATTTTGAGCAAAACCATTTACTGTATTTCAAGTAAACCAGCAATAAAAGCACAAAGAGCTACTAAAACACTTTAATATAACATTCTGTAATATTACATCTCCCTTAAAAAAAAAAAAAAAAAAAAAAAAAAAATTATATATATATATATATATATATATATATATATATATATATATATATATATATATAACAAAATGTTATATTAAATAACCCTGTGTTTTAATGTAGTTTTCTGTTAGTTCTGTATCACTGTACACTAAACTGGTGCAAACCTTTCACTGGGGGCAATGCTTATCAATCTGACCCGCAGTGCTTTAAGACCACAAGAAATAAGAAAAATGAATCTCAGGTCGAGGGCTAGCTGCGATTCTTGCTTTGTTCCATGCAATGAGGGGTTCGACTGTGCTGCATACTTTTCCTGCAGAACGCATATTATGCATTTGAATTTATAACTAAAAAGTGTTATGAATAAGAATCCATTAGAAAACAATAGCCCAACACACATTAAGAGTTATGATTAGATTATAAAATAAACATTAGTAATACATTTTCTTTGAATACAAGTTTTCCAGTTTTGCCTTTGCTCGTTACAAATAAAAGATCAATTCTCACCTATTGCAAGAATGTGTGTCACAATGTTAGTTGTTCCATAGTTTTACCAAGCTTGTTATCATATAGGTGTTATATATATATATATATATATATATAAAGAACTGCTTCTGTTACTACTGTTTCCCTCCCAATGACTTCAGACCAGCAGACACCATTCTACATGGTTCAGCTTGTATCATTAAATGGCTACCAGGCTTTGTTTTGCAGCCTTGATAAGGAATGGATTCACAGTCCTCAGTTTTTTTAGTAGGAAACACAAAGAAGTGTTGAGGAGTTGATTTCAGTTCTTGTCTTGCTCTATTCGTTCACCCCATGCAAACTCCCACCTTAAGAGTCTTGTCTGAAACTCAAGAAAGATCAGATCACATTGAAATCAAACAGCTCGAGGGTAACAGGGTCGGGAAACAGAGCAAATGAATGAACGAATGAATGAATGAATTGATTAACAAATTAATGAATATTGCTTCATCTTGCATTTCTCATTACCTATTTTAAGGATTACCATCAAAGTGTGGCTTTTCCATTTTAAAGTATTGGATCCTTTTTCCATAGGATGTATTAAAAAAAAAGACTGCAAATGACAAAGCATTTACAATGGACAACATACGTTTACATTTGCTGATTGCTTTAGTTCTTCCTTGGCCTCCAACTCTGCCCGACACCCGAGGCAATATTCACTACATCCAGATTCAGTCTCCTGGACCACTGTCTTTGTTCTAGATAACACACATTTAGAAGATAAACTTGGAAATGTTCAGTTGCACATACATCTATAATTGGGATTAGTGATAAACAGGTGATGCAATATTGATATGGTTAACATTGGACTGCAGCACATGGCAGCATAGCATTAAATAAAGGTACTCTCTCTCTTTAGAGAAGTTAAAGGTAAAATAGTCTCACAGCAAAAACAGTTTTAGAAACATCAGGCTTAATTATAGGAGGATGCATATTTCCAGTATCTTTCCTCTATTAGTATGTGGGAAAAAAAAAGCTAATTAATAATCATCTAATGAGGACCCTGTTAGTTACAAAAGGGCATTCTCTTTTACCATTTATAACTGCTGCATTTGGCTATACTTTGGTGTATTCCTTATGACCAAAATTTCTCTCAAGTCATTACCTAAGTGCCACCTGACAATTATCACATTATGATTTTTATTCCATTTAGTGTTTTATAGAAATGCTACAGTTTGCAAATGAACGACACATTTTTGTGCGCGTGTTGAATATGGCATATAAATTTAACTTATGAATGGATTGCAGTCAAACCTCTATTAAAGCCCACCAATATATTTTATTAAACCACTTTAATGTATCCCTATACACCATTTAGATGGTGTCTTGAGTGGTTGTTATAGCAGGTTAGCAGGTTTGACCATTTCTTTTTTTTTTTTTAAACCAGTCTTCAAAACTTCAGTGGAACCCAAAACAAAATTATATACATACATGAAAAAATAGAAAATAAATCTAGAAAATCAGCAAAAAATCCAGCAAGACCCTCAAACCTTTTTTCTTCACATTATTGTATTTTGCAGAAGCGCAACACTGAGTATTTATTCATGCTTAATTTTAATTTCTCAAATACCCAAAACCTTATTCCACACATGTGCAAAATATGGTTTTCCATGTAAAATACAATGAGATTGTGTTTTACAAAAAAATACTTGAGCTTTAAAAAAAGAGACATCCCGTCAAATCAGAAATTTAAAAAAATGTGTCAATCTCTAATCACTTGATGCCATTGTTCACACTGAAAATCAAGGTTACAAAATGTGTTACGAGCTAGAAAAATTAGAAACTCGTTGCCTGTTCAAAAAAAAAAAAAAAAAAAAAATCGATGTGTTTCCAAACCCCTACCTCATTACGGATTCTCTATTTTGATTTTTTATTTTTTTTACCTGCAATGTTTGAGACATATCCAGTTTTGAACACCAATGTAAATAAAAATATAAACCCAAATTCTTAACTAATCCAAAATGTGTGCCAAGAAGAGCCACTTGGAACTCTCCACAGTGACTGTTTCAGTCCTGTGTTGTCTGACAATACGAACTCTCCACAGTGACTCTGTTTCAGTCGTGTGTTGTCTGACAATACGAACTGTCCAGTGACTGTGTTTCAGTTCTGTGCTGTCTGACAAAACAACTTAAGACAGGCGGTGGATCCAGAAACCAACAAAATTGCACTTTTTGTAACAAAAAATAAAACTAACCCCAGACCTAGGGCATTATTATTGCTGTTTAACAGAGCTCGATTTTGGGAGAAATTGTTAATGAGGCATAAAATAGGAGCAGTCAAATTATAAGAAACGTTTCAGATTCTGACTTCATCTGTGTACATACCTGACTGAGGGTATCAAGTGAAACAGAAATAGACCACTTTTCTAGACCTATTATAGAATGTACCAATATCACACAACAATGAAACAAATACACATACTGCTATGGCCAAAAGTTTATTTTAGGAAATAATAAAAAAAAAATTAAACTATATGAACATAATTTGGAACATCATGTAATAAAAACAATGAAGTCTACCAGAAGCCACAATAGTGTTACAGTATTTCATGTTAGATTTCAAAATGTTACATTTTTCAATTTGTCCGTTTTTCATTGTCTGGGAAAACTACAAAGTATGTATTCAATATATCAACGTAAAATTATTCAGCAGGCTTCATTCGACTTTATGAAGCAAAATGAGTTAATTTTATATAGTGATGTAACACTTTTGGCCATAGCTGTATATGCATGCATACTTACGCATACAAGAGCTTTGTGCTAGTTTGATTCCACCTTATTGTGCATTACCAGATTATCTCTACAATTAATGAATGTATTTTCCTCTCTCTGAAAGCATTTCTAGGTTATCTCACACAAGTTAACCTGTCTTGAGAACATCTTTGGGGACCAGGAAATATAGAAGTGCATTAAACAAAACAAAAAACATATATACATTTACATAGTTTATAGTTCACTGATCAGTAGACTACAGTGGGTATGCATACTGTGTTTAACTGCACCTCTTGGTAAATCCATACACTGTGCAACTAGAAAAGCAGTCTCTGTTGGTATGTATGCTACTGGTTTTTATGGATAAGGGTACTTTTTATTGTGCTGCCATTAATTCAATCTATTGCCATTTGTTTTGTTTAAGCTCCTTTCTCGACAAACTTTCCACCTTTCTTAAAATGACAAGAGAAATGTTACAAGTGTAAATCACTTCTCGTGTCAAAAATAAAAACGCAGAGAAAGAGTTTAAACAGGGCAGAAAACCTAGAGATGAATCTTGGCTCTGGGGATAACACTACCATGGGTCTGACCGCAGTTGGACCTGTTTAGAAAACAAAAAGTGAATTGTGAAGGCGGGATGGGGAATGGATGGAAGCACCTGCTGTCGGTCCCCATCCCACATTGACCCTCCGCCTCACAGACAATGTAAAAGCTTCCAGGCCTCGCCTCCGCAGTGGGAGCGATGCTCAAGCTGAACCCCCAAAAAGGACCGCCGTTGACTCAAGTGGAAATCTGCATTGAGTGGAAAACATTGCTACTTCTACCCTGCCTCAAACAGAACAGTGGAGAAAGAGACAGAGAAAGCCTGCGACTAGGTTGTTGTTTGTTTTGTTTTTTTGTTCCCCCTGGAAACGCTGCAGTAGACTGGATCATACAAGACATCTGTAAATACAGTCAAACCTGTATTTAAGACCAACATGTCTAGAAAATCCCTGAAAATACATCCCCATATTAAAATCCGTCTAGAAAGTCATTTTTCTTGGGATATCGTAGCTTTAAGGGGTACAGACACCGTTCTTAAGTTATTCAGCACATATAAACCTTGAGCAGGTCTCTACCCCCTCATAGGTCCATTCACAGAGGAAGTGTATATTTGGGAGACGACCCCCATACCTCCATGTGGCTGGGATGCACTAATTTCTCTGGCCTGCTGCATGACAGTCCACATTATTGTGCAAAGTCGATATTAACAGTGTGTGTGGTACTCCAGCAAACACTTTCTTTTAAAAAAAGTTTGTAGATTTTGTATTCCTACCCCCCTCCCCCAATTATTTTTTCAATTTTTTTTTTTTTAGAATATAAATCTATGTAACTGAAAGTTAGAAATCTTATTTACAGGAAACTTCTTTATGGATTACAAGCAGCTAGATCTTGTGAACAAACAAACAAAAGAAAAGATGTCACCTCTCAACTTCACAGCTTGCTTTTGTTGTAATAAATAGAACATTTCGGTAAAATCAAAACTTTTGTTTTTTGATATATACTTTATAGTTACTTTGTATGTGTGTATATATATATATATATATATATATATATATATATATATATATATATATATATTTATTTAAACCAATTCTTCCAAGGAGTGTGGTAAGCTTGGACTGATCAAACCAAGTCATTTTCAATGTTGCCGTTTCTCCATTTGGATAAAAGATTCATCATCCTCTTGACCACAATGGATATTTCCTGCATGTATGTTTCAGACTCAATCTGCCACACTGGTTAGAGCGCGTTGCCTTCCGTGCAGCCGCCCCCCGCCGTGTAGCGGAACTCCTGCAGGTTCGACACTCCGTGGAAATGGACGAAAGCCCCCGCCACCACCAAGATGTGAAATAGCTGATGGGAATGGAACTGCGAGGAGGGGAAAAACAGAGAAGGAAAGATATAAGCAAACACATCATCATAATGCTGCCAACACTGACTGTAAATAAACAGAGAGAACAGCTCTTTATTTCTCCATTCAATCCCCAAGATGTGCCTTATTAATTAGTCTTAAAACACTGCTGTCATTTTATATATTCTATAATTTATACCTATAACTAGGGATTGATTCAATCGAAAGAACAGTGCTGCTTTATGACCCTGTTTTATGGGACATGTGTTATCCTGACCAATAGCAGTTACTGAAGCACAATAATGTGGAATAAGTCATGTTGATTTTTGTTCCTCAATCCGCAGAAATGAAAACGCCAATGCAGTGCAAGCAGGTTTCAAATCAAAGGGCTCCTGACCACAGGACACACTGCACTCCACACTGCAGTGCTTTTACTGGAGGAGACCACTGGGGATCTTCTGTGCGGATTAATAAACCCACAGCTGTTCCTGGTCGCACTCATTGATTAATTAAACATCCCTAATTACAAAAAGTAATTAGAGAGAGAGAGAGAGGAGAGAGAGAGAGAGAGAGAGAGAGGAGAGAGAGAGAGAGAGAGAGAGAGAGAGAGAGAGAGAGAGAATCACTTCTAGGGTTTATTAAGAAGCATGAGGGAACAATGTCCTATTCTTAGCAGTGAGATCAAGGCACACTTTCCTATGTGGTTACAGCCCTATGTGTACTGCTGAAGGTTTGGTTTATTGTGTTCTTGACTGGTTCTGCCTTTCAGATGAGATGTATGGGAATATGGTCAGCCCCCCATGTCCACTATCTGATCTCAGCATTGCACAGAAACCCCACCACATTTCTGTTTCTGAAAATATGCATTATGGATCAAGCAAATGGCAGGATAAGACAAAGCTGAAAACATTTCTATGAGAGAGTTACTGCAATGGGAAACCCCTGGTATTGCAGTGGCCACAGCAAGGTATTTCACAGCAGCACATTTCAGAGGGCATGCTCAGGGCACCCAGCTGGAAATGGACTCAGACAAGGCGGCATTTGTTATGTCTTAAGAGTTCCATGTAAAACAGTGGAAAAGTAAACGCTCGCACACCCAGGACAGAAATACCTTGCATGCTGCATTTTTTGTATTTTAGTTTACATTTTATTGCTTGGCTTACTTCATCTTCTGGCTTTAGGCTCATTCTCATTCCTAGATCATTTAACCCCTTGTTTTTTTTTACCAAATGTCATTATTTCTTAAAAGGAAATTGGCAAAGGGGTGAATAAACTAGGAGGTAGAAAGACGACAAATTTGAGTAAAAACAAATGCATAAAAACAGGTTGAATACATGGGCTAGTATTTTAAAATCATATATTTGAGAATGTCTGGCGTTCTATTTGTGAACGTACCGCTTCGAAACACTATTTATATTGTGCAATATATTTTGGTAAACATGACATTTATTGTGACAGGTATCACTTCAGTATTGGGTCGTTCGGAGAGTCCTTTATTTATGGTTGACTTTACTGCACATAAACAACTTATGATGCAGGATGATGTTGTGTGTGCAAGCAAGAGAGAGTATGTAACTCACCCACAGTGAGTGCATGTCTGAAGGTGGTAAAATGGCAATTTTGATGACCTTGGATCTCATTTCTCTCTATTAGGGAGTATTAGGGAGATGACTTTGACAAGCAATTTTATTATTGCTTTGAAACTGGTCGTTAGAAAATAAAATCCCCCCCCCCCCCCCCCGGTTCCACTTGAGGTGGAATGATCTTACTGTTACACTTCTAGTAACCTTAGTGTGAGCTAAGAGAACCTTGGATTGTGAGTTTATAAGTAGCTGTTACTCATTCAAAGCCAGCAGGCCTCAGAACACGTGCAATTCTTAAATGGAAAATCCAAGCCAGACGTGGATTATACAAAACCAACAGTGTAACACAAGGAATGGGCATCTGCATTTGGAAGCATGTCAGAATCTGCTGCCATGAATGGAAGAAATATCCAATCAAATAATAACACTAATAATAAAAAATGATAATAGTCGTGGCTATGGCATGAGCGCACCGCCTTGCTTTGTCAATGTTTCCACTTGTTTGAAATGGAAAAGTGAATTAGCCCTGTTTCCCATAAAGCCAGCCCTCTCTACTCAGGCTCAGTGACCCTGCCCCCGAACCAAGGCCTACTGGCTGTGTCTGTAGCCCAGGCCTCAGGTGTACGCAGCTCCGGCATCTGGGTTCAATCAGCAGGCCTGAAAATAGACGCTCTCCTTAATAAGACACAGTAGCGCTTCCATTTCCCTGGGGGTCACTACTCAAGCCATGACAGGTGATGCTTTTCAACATGCTGCCAAAGAGATAACCAGCCCTAAAATACACGCTTTAAGAGAAAGGGCTTACCCTCCCATCACCGCTGTGGAATACAGCATTTACTCCTGTCATTCAGTTTCCAGCTCATGAGTGGCAGGTTTGCAAACAGTAAAGGGCTGTTGGCTGCAAGCACAGAGCTTTCAGAGCTTGCATGCACTTAGTGAAAATAGCACTTGGTCAGTTTAAAAATGTTTAATCTCTTCTTTTCCAGTTCATAATATGCCCTTGATATTTGCAATATTGCCCAATATAGAGCCAAGGCAGGGTGCCAGGCCACAGCCCAGATATTTCTAATGTAGTTATCTAGCACAGAGAAATAGAAACTTACCCAGATGTCACACTTTCCAGGGAAGTACCTCTCGGGGATGCGGGCAGCGTACAAACAAGCTCCGGTGATGTAGAGTGTTGCCATGAGGAAGAGCCAGCCCATCTGGCCCATGGTGGTTGCCCTCAGGAACCCCTCCGAGATCATGAAGTGAAACGTGGGTACCACCCCACTCAGCCCCAGACCCACAAACACACCTGTAAGGAACACCAGGCAACAGTTAGTGCATTCTCAGGGAAGTCTCTCTCTCTCTCTCTCCAGCAGA
Organism: Acipenser ruthenus; assembly: GCF_902713425.1. Lineage (NCBI taxonomy): Eukaryota > Metazoa > Chordata > Actinopteri > Acipenseriformes > Acipenseridae > Acipenser > Acipenser ruthenus. The sequence goes on along the minus strand of NC_081195.1, from coordinate 35,153,258 downwards.
TGTCGCTGTAAGGTTTATAGAATTCATCCCTGCTCGAAACAAAACTATAGAAGCTTCTTTGTCTAGAAGGAACGTTTAAATTTTCTGCCTACGTCAGTGTAGTTTTTCGGTTTATATCTGCACATAACGGAACTTATTTGGACAACTGCTGAAACAACTAGTTGATTACTAAGTTTTCAGTCAATTTTTTCAAGTTGATCTACTCAAACCCATTTTGACTAGTTTTCCTTTAACATTCAAATGTTTCTTATAAATAGTGTGAAGTTGGCTTGTGTGTAAGGCTTTAGGAAGCAGTACTCTGAAGAGACTTTGCTTCAGCACAGGTTCCTCAGATTATTTTTTATTTCACAATAAAACAAAACTAAAAAAAATGAAAAACAAAACATATGCATCAGCATTTGACCTCAGTATGTGTCACACATTTGTTACTCCTGCATACTAGTTCTTCACAGCAGTCTACACCAAAATGGAAATGAAAAAAAGCCAAAGGAAACCACAGTAACTTGGTCTAATCAACAGCTGATGACCATGTATGTTTTTTGGTACCTCATTTTAACACTAAACAGTTTATTAAAAAAAAAAAGTGGTGTGTGTGTATATATATATATATATATATATATATATATATATATATATATATATATATATATATATATATATATATATATATATATATATACACACATACATATACACACACACACACACGTATACAGTGCCTTGCAAAAGTATTCAGACCCCTGACCAATTCTCTCATATTACTGAATTACAAATGGTACACTGAAATTTCGTTCTGTTTGATATTTTATTTTAAAACACTGAAACTCAAAATCAATTATTGTAAGGTGACATTGGTTTTATGTTGGGAAATATTTTTAAGAAAAATAAAAAACTCAAATATCTTGCTTGCAGAAGTATTCAACCCCCACACATTAATATTTGGTAGAGCCACCTTTCACTGCAATAACAGCTTTAAGTCTTTTGGGGTAAGTATCTACCAGCTTTGCACACAGTGTCGGAGTGATTTTGGCCCATTCTTCTTGGCAGATTTGCTCCAGGTTGTTCAGGTTGGTTGGACGACGCTTGTGGACCGCAATTTTCAAATAGTGCCACAGATTCTCAATGGGATTGAGATCAGGACTGTGACTGGGCCACTGAAGGACATTCACCTTTTTGTTCTTGAGCCAATCCAATGTTGCTTTGGCCTTGTGCTTGGGATCATTGTTCTGCTGAAAGGTGAATTTCCTCCCAAGGTTCAGTTTTTTAGCAGACTGAAGCAGGTTCTCTTGCAGTATTTCCCTGTATTTTGCTCCATCCATTCTTCCTTCAATTTTAACAAGATGCCCAGTCCCTGCTGATGAGAAGCATCCCCACAGCATGATGCTGCCACCACCATACTTCACTGTAGGGATGGTGTGTCTTGAGGCATGGGCAGTGTTAGGTTTGCGCCACACATAGCGCTTTGAGTTTTGGCCAAAAAGCTCTATCTTGGTCTCATCTGACCACAAAACCTTTTCCCACATCACAGCTGGGTCACTCTCATGCTTTTTGGCAAACTCCAGACGTGCTTTCAGATGGTACTTTTTGAGTAACGGCTTCTTTCTTGCCACCCTCCCATACAGGCCATTGTTATGCAGAGCTCTTGATATGGTTGACTGGTACACCATTACTCCACTCCCAGCCACTGAACTCTGTAGCTCCTTCAAAGTGATTGTTGGCCTCTCTGTGGCTTCTCTCACAAGTCTCCTTCTTGTATGAGCGCTGAGTTTTGAGGGACGGCCTTTTCTTGGCAGTGCCTGGGTGGTGTGATGCAGCTTCCACTTCCTGATTATTGATCCAACTGTGCTCACTGGGATATCCAAACACTTGGATATTATTTTGTACCCTTTCCCTAATCTATGCATTTGTATTACTTTAACTCTAACTTCTGTAGAATGCTCTTTGGTCTTCATTTTCCTTCAGATTCACAGCCTTACCAATGATCCTTCAACAGTGGGGTTTTTATCCAGAAAATGTGACAGCAACTTTAATGGTTCACAGGTGGAGGCCAATGGTAAGGTAATTGTGTCCTCGTTAGGGCAATTTCTTTCATCGGTTAAACTGGGAGCTTCCACAGCACAGGGGTTGAATACTTATGCAAGCAAGATATTTCAGTTTTTTATTTTTTTTAAAAATATTTCCCAACATAAAACCAATGTCACCTTACAATAACTGATTTTGAGTTTCAGTGTTTTAAAATAAAATATCAAACAGAACAAAATTTCAATGTACCATTTGTAATTCAGTAATATGAGAGAATTGGTCAGGGGTCTGAATACTTTTGCAAGGCAATATATATATACACATACATATACACACACACACACATACATATATATACACACACACAGCGGTTTACAGAAGTATTTACTCCCCTGCAAAATTTTCACATTTTGTTGGCACTCCACAATGCTTTCAAATTAGACTTTACATGTAGAAACTACTCCACAATGATAAAGTACAAAAATGCATATAGAATATAATCTCAGTTGCATAAGTATTAAACACCTTTGCTACAGGTGCAAATTATTTGTCTGAAAGGTCACAGAATTTGTGAAATGGTTTCAGTCCGTGTGTACTCAAAGTGGTTTAACTTGTAGATAATTTCCCTCAGGTACAGTGCCGTGAAAGTATTTGCCCAGTCTGATTTTCTGCATTTTTGCACATTTTTCACATTGTATTTGGTCAGATTTTTTTGTGGGTTGTAGTAGTATATAGAGGGAGTCTGAGAGAAAAAAATGACAATCAAACATGTAATCTTCAGGTGTGAAAAAGTTATTGCCCCCCCCCCCCCCCTCCCAAGTTAACTTAACCCAATTAAAGGGATAATTAAGGTCAGCTGTTTGAGTACTCTGGCCTGATTTGGGCCAGCCCTGCCCAATATAAATCTGACAGAGTGAAGTTGTCAGCACACAGGTTCTAGAGCAGGGGTGGGCAATTCCGTCCTGGAGGGCTGGTGTCCCTCCTGGCTTTTGTTCTTACTGTGCCCTAAATTACTTAATTGGACCAATTATTGGTCTAAGTAATTTAGAGTACAGTTAAGGTCAGTGTTCATGACTCCACCATCAGAAAGACACTGGGCAAAAATGGGATTCATGGCAGAGTAGCAAGGCGGAAACCATTGCTCACTAAGAACATGAATGCTCGTCCCAAGTTTACCAAAAAGCACCTGGATGATCCTCAAGAGTTCTGGAACAATGTTCTATGGACAGATGAGTCAAAAGTGGAACTTTTTGGCTGATATGGGCCCCGTTATGTCTGGCAAAAACCAAACACTGCATTCCACAGTAAGAACCTCATACCAACGGTCAAGCATGGTGGTGGTAGTGTCATGGTTTGGGGATGCTTTGTTGCATCAGGACCTGGACGCCTTGCCATCATTGAAGGAACCATGAATTCTGCTGTGTATCAGAGAATTCTTCAGGAGAATGTCAGGCCATCCGTCCGTGAGCTAAAGCTGAAGCGCAGCTGGGTCATGCAGCAAGACAATGATCCGAAACACACAAGCAAGTCTACATCAGAATGGTTGAAGAACAAGAAATTTAAAAGTTTTGGAATGGCCTAGTCAAAGTCCAGACCTAAACCCCATTGAGATGTTGTGGCAGGACCTGAAACGAGCAGTTCATGCTCGAAAACCCACAAAGTTGAAGCAGTTCTGCATGGAGGAGTGGGCCAAAATTCCTCCATGGTGCTGTGAGAGACTAATCAATAACTACAGGAAGCGTTTGGTTGCAGTTATTGCTGCTAAAGGTGGCGTAACCAGTTATTGAGTAAGGGGGCACTGAGTGTTGCATAACTTTCTTTAATAAATGAAATATGTATCAAATTTTTGTGTTATTTGTTCACTCAGGGTCCCTTTTATCTAATACTAGGTTTTGGTTGAAGATCTGATAATATTCAGTGTCAAAAATATGCAAAAATGCAGAAAATCAGACAGGGGCAAATACTTTTTCACGGCACTGTATATAAAGACCTTCAAGCTGCAACTCACATAGTGATCCAACAAAGCAACCATGAAGACCAAGGAGCCTTTGTGAGTTACTTTATTGTACATTCCTCTAATGTCAAATGACTTCCAGTGTGGAAGTACCAATTATAATACAATTGCAGTTGACATATGCTTCAGGTCGTATGGTACTTAAATTAACCACGTGCTATGCACTTAAAGCACACTTTTCCATCTAGTTTTCTTTGTGTGTGGCTGTCGTAGTTCAGTTCTAAAATACATTAAAATGTGTTAATAAAGAATTGCAGACAACAAATATCCCTGGCTTGTGTTAACATATCTATCGATCAGGCCGATTAATGTGTTGATTCCTAAAAGAGGACCGATGTTAAAAGCCCATCAGAGAGAGGTATAATATACAGCTTTTTACTGCAAACATATTTTAATTGGGTGTTAGGCAGCAAACCCCAGTGCCAGGCACCAGAGCTGTTTCCGATAATAGCACCATAAATGTCGGCTGGGAAGGTTTGGAGCACAATATAAAATTGCCTCTATAAAAAGGGTCATAACTTCATGACCCAAGCACGTTTATCTGTGGCCTATTAGCTAATCCACTGCAATAAAATAAAGTTTCAGGTTCCAGAGAAGGCGACGATGGGGAAATTTAAATTCTATTCTAAACTGTTTCCCACAGATAAATCATTTCTCAGATCTAAAACTGCAGAACATTGCACCCTTTTGAATTCTACTAATCACAGATTGATCCAAACATCTGGTCTATATACAAGTAGCCAGGAACAGGGTCTCCATTTAAAAGACCCCCAACAGTGGAAAACCTATTTAACTCAACAAAATAAAGGCTTACTTATACTTACTATGTAATAGTTTTAGAAAAATACTACACTGCATGCATTGTAAAGATGTTACAAAAGCGCCAAATTAAACTAGAAATGTGGGTTGTGAGAACAAAAACAAAATCTTTCAGCCCGCAGCATCATATTTTCAGAGTGGTGGTGGCTGCAGAATTGAAAACTCATTAAAAAAAAACATGGTTTCTGGTCTGAAATGACTTTAATGCATGCACAACATACACACTGCTATATTGTGTATCATTTTAAAGCTTATAACCTGTAGAATAATATTTGTTTGACATTTGTGTCAATTCCACTCAAAAGCCAGCTTGCCCTTCAAGCTGTTGAGTTGATGCAGTGTTTTGAAGAATGCACTGTGCTTGTCAGTTTATAGGCCAGATTATGCTTTACTAGGAAGCAGGAGGAGCCTCTCTAGATATACTGTGGCACACTGGAAACATGGACCGCCAGATAAATAGAGCATGCATTCTATATCACAGTGGCACTGGAACAAACACTTCAGAAAGCTGGATCATTTTTTAAATTAACCTAATACTTACTGTTGCTGCTTTATACATGTGCATTTATTGCTGTTTGAGAAAAGCCCAGAGGCAGTGTATAAATGTGACAACGGACGTACATATGCCTAGATATCCTCCTCAGTCCCTTATCTACTTAAAATGGACATTGGTATTTTATTATAAACCACACACAGAGTAGGTTTTTGGGTGCAAAGTGTATACAGCATGCATTCTTGTACCCAGAGCTAAAAAAATAAAACACTACTTAAAAAATCAATGGTTATGTAATATCCCTGTCATCATAAACGTGGATCCACTGTGGAGGATAATACAAAAGTGCACTAAAGGAAAATAATTAAATTGAAAAAGCTGTTTTGATACACTACAGCAACAGCCATTAATGGGATGACGCAATTCAGTTATGGTAACGTGGCTTTTAATGTTTGGAATAGTGTTGCCCTTAGTGTTGGGGGGTGGGGGAAAGTGAAAGACTTTTGGAGGTCACTTTTTTTGGTCATGTAACCATGCATTAGTATTGCCAGTTTATTTCTTCTGGTTTAATAAAAGGGTGTGTGTGTGTGTGTGTGTGTGTGTGTGTGTGTGTGTGTGTGTGTGTGTGTGTGTGTGTGTGATAAACAGTTCCACAGTATTCTGCAGCACTTTAGGTAAAGATGCATTGTCCCTCCTCCCTGTTGTCAAAACTTACCTGCTCTGACCCCCCGGTACTGGGGTGTGGCAAAGAAATCACACTGGGACACCACAATGGCGGAGATACCGAGCACACAGATGACCATCAGGTAGATGACGCAGGGCTGTGGGGAGCAGTAGAAGGAGTAATAGAGCCAGGGAACGAAGCTCCCCATGATCAGGAAAGCGATGCCCGAGTAGTCTAGTCTGGAAAACACGTTTTACAAAGTTAGAGTGTAACACTATGCTACAGCTTATTCTTTAACGGTTATGGTATAGTTCCAATTGTAAAATCATTAAAAATCAAGAGAGTAATTCTAAAAAGAAACATAGTAATTCAATTTAGATAAGCATTTGGACAAGACATCTGCAAATAATGTGACTATGTTATAAAATAAGGAAACTGATAAAGGAAACTACTTTGTGTTGTCACAATGGAAAACAATTTCTAACAGAAATTAAGGATGAAATACCTCATCACCCAGGGGTGGACACACCTAAACCTGTTACAAGGGGAACTAAAACTTATTTTACCATTAAAAATATTGACAAAGATTTCTAGCTGAGAAGTTTCTTTCGGTATTAAAACATATCCTACCATTGAATGTAGGATATGAAGTCATACGATGATTGAAATCTTCCCTGCTATGAATGGTGGCAGTTTTAAGCAGTTAGTAGAATAACACAAAGTCTTCAGCTTCTATTACCTCTGGGGATTTTACCATAATCCTACTGCTCATACTTTTGTGTCTCCAATTACCAAAGTTTCTGCTATAAATGTTCATTTTTCTCTTCCCAAAAGCTGCCATTTATCAGGAAATATGCTGCATTACTGTTGATTTATCCAAAGGCTGATTAACACCCAGGTAGGCATTTTTGGTGCTGCTGTGCAAGTGCTTACTTGGAAAAGACACGGGAAACCCCTTCCGAGTGGCAGTACACCGTGTGGAAGACCCAGGAGAAAGACAGGCAGAGGATGGCCCCCAGGAAGAACATGCCGATCGCCACCTTCTCCTGGACGGGCGCCACGAAGGACATGTTGGGCCGGAACATGTAGAAGATGCCCAGGCACAAGAAGAACAGGCAACCTGGCGACAGGGGTTAGACGAGGGCTTAATATGACACGTCACGCATTCTGGTAGCACCACCATCAATTATATGTAAACTACCTCTATATGTAATGAACTCTCAAAGCAGTAACCATATCAGAGCTGTCCAACCTTTCTGGCTAAAAGAGCCATTCCATTTATAACTGTGATTTTGCCACCTCATTTTTTTGTTTACACACGTCAATTTTGCTGCAATTTGACTACATTACTAGCCCACGTTAAATCATCCTGTACAGAACTCTAGTCACGTTCCACAAAAAGTAGACTGCGATACTTTCTGCAGGGGTGTTCTCTAGAATGAGCTGTGCTGTCAACGTCAGCTGACGGCATTAATAAACATAAATTGCCCAATTTCGTTTGCGATATAATCCGTGTTGATAAACAGATACAGCTAGTGGACAAAAAAATTGAAACACCGGGGTAAATGAAGGACACCAAGTATATTGAAAGCAAGGGCTTCCACACAGGTGTGGCTCATGCGTTAATTAAGCAAATAACATCCCAGCATGCTTTGGGTATGTAAAAAAAGGCTGGACAGGCCTGGCTGCCTAGAATTAGCGGAGACCTCAGTGACTTTGAAAGAGGGGCGATTGTTGGGGCGCGTATGGCAGGCGCTTCAGCGACCAAGACAGCTCAATTTGCTGATGTTTCACGAGCAACAGTGTCTAAGGTGATGTCAGAATGGAACTCTGAGGGAAAGACATCATCAGCAAAGGGCAACAGTGGGAGGAAGCGCATACTCCAGGATTGTGATATCCGTGCATTAATTCAAAGTGCAAGGCAAAACAGGCGAGCAACTGCAGATCAATTGACTATAAATTTCAATCTGGGGAGCGAACAGCCAGTTTCATCGAAAACAGTCCACCGAGAACTCCACAGAGCGGGATACCATTTTTTTGTCCATTACCTGTACATTGTAACTGTGTTTGCGATATAATCACAGATGATAAACAGATACATTGTAACTGCATTTGTAGTTTGATCAAATCGACAACATACTATAAATAAATAAATAAATAAATAAATAAATAAATAAATAAAATAAATAAATAGAAAGTCCCCGCCGGTAACTTACCATTTGGTTCAATTGCTGTCAGCAGACCGTTGCTGAAAGTTTTGATCTGTGTGAAAGTGACTCTACTGTCTAATTAATGCTTTGTGGATGTGGAATGGCCTCTTTTTTAAATGAACTCCTCTGTGCGAGACTGCCTGCTTCAAGCTACTGCTCAATGAACAGTTAACTTGGGGCAGAAATATAGGCTACGACCAAAGACTACTGATTGCCCTTGCAGTCTTGTCAAACAAAAAAAAAAACTAATGAGATACTTCAAAAGAGCCATACTGTGGAGCACAAAGAGCCATTATACAACCCTCAACTAATATTATTTTCATACTGATAATGATATAGAAGTAATGGTGATTAAACGTCAAAGAGTACGTGTTGCAGCCTCCAACTGGTGCAATCGGCTTGTGCAATCGGACATATCCAATGTCTTTGGTCTCATTCCAGAAATTGATGTGGGGCTGTGACCTGTTCTAGATGCATTTGAGGATGTGTGTGTGGCTCCTATGCATTTCACAGATTGCAGCTAGATATCTTGAGTGAAACTTACATTTATTAACAAAGTTATTAATTGGAAGCAGAAAAAGTGTATTCTTTAGAGATGTATCTTAAATATTAGTTTAAAAATAATAATAACTAACATCTTCAACACAAGAAAAATGGGGGATCAGTGATAATGATGCCAGGAAGGTACAAGGAAAGAAAAATTCATTTTAAAGTATTGTTTATAAGGACATATAAAGGAAATAGGTTTTATAACAAGAATTGACTATATTTGCTGACATGTCTAACCAAACACTGCAGTGCGTTTTGCACATAACTAAAATTAAATACATAGTAAAAAAAAAAAAAAGTGACTAAATTTAAAAAGGGGACACTTCCATTTAATCAAAACAGGTGAAAGAACAAGGACTAAGGAACTAAAGACTAATCCTCATGTCCAATTATAATTAATCTGACACAGCAGTGTGGAGTAGTGGTTAGGGCTCTGGACTCTTGACCGGAGGGTCGTGGGTTCAAATCCCGGTGGGGACACTGCTGCTGTACCCTTGAGCAAGGTACTTTACCTAGATTGCTCCAGTAAAAACCCAACTGTATAAATGGGTAATTGTATGTAAAAATAATGTGATATCTTGTAACAATTGTAAGTCGCCCTGGATAAGGGCGTCAGCTAAGAAATAAATAATAATAAAATAATAATAATTCCGTTTCAGCGATACTAGTGATAGGGTTTGAGCAGCAGTAAGAAAAGTCAAGCCCTGAATTGGATTGCGAGTCCCCAGTTCTGGCAGCAGCAGACAGTGGTTGTGCAACACCGAGAGACACCGACAAGAGCAATCGGCTGATCCTGCAGGGTGCAAGCATTTCAGTGAAGGGAAGCACCTTCCACTAATCGGCATTCTTAACATAACTTGCCGTGAACAGCTTCTTGGCCTTTTGTTTCAGAATGGCTTGTTGCATTTGCCTTTTAGCGAACCAATTGGCTTAATTCACTAGCATTTACCTCTGGAGGCTAGGGTTCAACAAACCAGCTTAAGTGAATTGAGGCTGGGGGTTTCAATGTAGCACGCAATGGAAATTAGTCCACATCACAAGACACTACACAATTTAACACAATTGGTCAGTCTCTGAAGTGAGGGGAAGTTGTTACTACTGCTCTGGCCACTCCCCTTTAATGAAACTAAATTCAAAAGCTAACAATTTTCCACACTAATTACTTCATCAATGCACAGCATTGAAAAATACACAAAACTATTTTATTGTGGGTTTAAGTACTAAATAATATAGTTCTCAAAAATTAGCTGAAAATGCTTTTTTAAAAGTACCTTTTAGGGAAGACCTAGTTATATATAATAAAAACAAGTTGCTAAATTGTTTCACTTTTTAAGTTATTATTTTTCTTGAGCATACCAATTCAAAAACATCCTAACTTTTCTTAATTTATAAAAAGAATTACTCCAGTGATGCACAAACACACTAAGGTGTAGAAGATGTTCTACCACATCGCAAGCGGAGCTGCTATAGAAGAGCATATTGCTGCTGCTTAAACCTCATCCTCCGAGTACTGACTTTATTATGTCTAGTTGGTGTGGATGTCAGCCCTCCCCAGCACAACGGACAGGCCTGATGTAGGCAGACACGGCTCAGTAAGCCGGTAAATTGAAAGGGTGCAAAGGAGCTCATTATGATGCTCTGGCTGCAGGAATGTAATGGAGTTGAGAACATCCTAGTTTGACCCTACAGAGGATAGATATGAATGCAGGTATTCTATAGCTTGTTCATAGATGCAGCTAGCTCTAACTTACTGTACATACAGTACACTATAAAGCGGTCTTCAAGGAGGTGTGCCTCTGACTGAATACTGACAGTAGTATTGGAACTAAAGCAATTACAATTTGTGCTATCAATTTCTGATTTTTGTACCAATTGATAAAACTGTATTCCAATTTTATTTTACTTTTTGCAATAACGTATGTCCTAAAACCTATAAAAAATACATACGACTGGGCAAAAAACTTGAGTAACACTAGTAGAGGTAATACTTGGCATGCTTGTGGTGATACAATATCATTGTAAAAAGTTTTAGTAATGAGGCCACAAAAAAGGTGGCCTTGTGTTGATTATGGAGTGATCTGATGACACGATGAACTTGCTATAGAGAAAATTCAAGCTCATATTGTCTCCATGCCAAGACAGGGCAGTTGCATGCAGGGATCATATTAAAAACTATGTTGTCCATTAAAATGCAAGTGTCACTTATGGTTAATTCAAGACAAAATCAGAATTGCACCAGTTCCCCCCCCCCCGTAGGGTTCCTAAATTCCAATGCAAATAGACTAAACATTTGTATTTACATATATTTATTTCCTCCAAAGGCTGCAAGATCCATTCATTTAAATCAGCTGCTTGGGTGCTGCACTAATAGTGTGTAGCATTATAGAACAAGGAAAACGAAAGAGTGGAGGACCTCAGTCAGGATGTTATAGGGGCTTAGGAAGTACTTTTCCTATTGCTGCACAGACTGAATATACCAAATTAACAGATTTGACACATTCAAACACCTACTGAAAATAAAATGGATAGCTTATTTTTATTTGAAAGATTAATAATTATATGAAATCAGGCTGAAGCCACAAGAAAAATGAAGCCGAGATCAAATTTTCTTTTTTGATACCTTATGCCCCCACATCCATCTCTTAAATAAATATATTCAGAAAAATACAGCTTTTTCGTCTTTTCCCAGTAAGTTATGCAGCAAGATTAAATTGCACTAATGTATTATAGTGCTGGTTAGCTCTATTACGGACGATTGCTGGGACATGAAGTCATGGGATTTTAATATTTATTTCTAAACAGGAATTTTACCCCTAGACACAGCTGTCACATCATGTGGGTTCTTGCTGCTCTCCAGTTTAATCAATCATGACATCAACACTTCATTTCCTTCTTTTTCATTTCCTGTTTGGTTCACCTTGCATTTCTTTATATTCTAGATGCTCTGTTACTCTTCAAAATGGATAACATTTTTAAATTCTGCAATAGCATCTGATTGAGGAAAAAATACCTAACAAAACTCAGCGTATGGTGTCATTTTACAGTATATGTTTTTCTGTGACTGCTCCTGTGACAGTGTACAGGTGTATCCATCTTTTAGTACTCCTGTTACTTATTAACGGTACCGCAGAACAGAGTCAGGGACAAACTAGTACAGTGGAGTGACCCATGACAATAAATTTTTAAAAAAAAGTCTCCAGCTAGCCATTGACATGAATTTTAAATACTTTACAAGCTTTTTTTTAGCTGTACTTCCACTAGAATATATACTGCAATACACTGGTCACACAGCAGAGAATTTGACTGAACATTTTTAGTGGCACATTTATACAGCGTTGTAAATTCACACTAGTCCTGCACCCAGTCCTGAGTTTCAGAACTACCCTGAATTTCGTAGATTAGTGAAATGATCAGGAGCCAGAAGTTGCAAACTGCATGAACATTTAGCAATCATAAACCTAGAGACCCAGGCAAGACTTACTCATGCTGTGGTAAGTGTGATCAGTTCAGAACAGGATTTGAGCCCAAATTCTTGGCACCTAGTAATTTCAATAATATATCTAAACAAGGGCAGTTGTGAAACCCAGGACTGGGTGTAAGGCTAGTGTGAGTTTTTAACCGTGGTGTTGAAAACACTGAGAAATACACACACAGACACACACACAGATTTCCAGAATATGTGATCATTAATAATATCTTGATACATGTTACACACCACTGTATTGCTATTACCGTATGTGTACAATAAATGTCAGATCTGAAATCAAACACAATAGTAAAATAGACACAGCATTTCAATCTAGTTATCAATAGTTATTAGGCTTGGGAACTCGGAGCTGTATTGTGGAGCAGGTTTTACCTAGTAGATGTGTCCAGATGTTCCCGGTCTCTGTGTGGATTCTGAAGATGCTCCTGAAGCAGGCTCTGAAGGACGGCATGGGGGGCCGGTGACCGTGCTGAAGGTATTCGTTGTCCTTCAGCCAATCAGGGAGCACATCATGGGGTATGACCCGCCACCTTCCTTCCCAGACCTGGGTTTGGAGAGGGGGACCAGCATTAGAGCAGGAAAGCAAAGCTGCACTTCACTCTAGGGGAGGGGATGACCAACATTTGGAGAAGAAAACCTGTATCGGACTGTTTTGTGGATATTAATAGCAAAATCATCTTTAGTGCGCAGGGATTTTTCTGAAGCTTGAGAGATCTGGTTGGTCACTGGGAAACAATTAGGCTGTTGTCATGTTGTCCATGAAGTCATGGAGGATGTTATAAACCCAACCACCCATCACCCCTGTCCCAGAACAATATGATGAACCAATTTCCTGTTCACAAAACTACTTGAAATGACAAATCAGCTGTTTTCTAATTTCATTGTAAAGGTTTGCCTCCAATTTCTTGTTGACACAGAGAAACCATATAAAATTTCTAAAAAAGTAGTATGATGTACAGTGTTAATTTAACAGCAATTACAAATCCAGACCTTTTATTTTCACTTTGACTCAGGCGAAGCACATTTTGTCCTGTTGCTGTTTTAGCAAATGAACAGCTCCTAGCTGCAACCAAGTTATATTATTTGGTTAAGGGCTACAAAAATTAAAAACATCTAGCAATGCATGCCAACTAAAAACTGTTTTGACTTCAAAAAGTTGTAACATACTGTGGAACAATAACTTCCTGATAACAATTTTATGCCAACCACAGTACCTCATATCAATTTTAAATTTCCTGTTTCATAGCAAAAACTGTGTGAAAAAAAAGTGTGCTCAGACTGATACAAGGATATCTGTGACAGTGAAAAAGTACACTGAGAAAAAAAGATGTAAAAATATCATCTCATCTTTCAGAGGTTTGCAAGACCTGCAAACTGTGCCACGTTCCTCTTAATGAGTTGGTCCACTTCAGCTGGAATGACCCACAAGGAAGTATCAGTTAGTAATGTGTTTGCATGACGACCCATGTGGAACAGAAGTCGGCAACTGTGGCACAATAAAACCTCAGGAACTACTGTAAAGACTCAAGTCATTTCCAGTCTACAGTACTTTCAGGAGAAATTGATTTCACTGCCACCAGAAGGGTTAAATTGCTGGCTAACGAACTTACGGATACAAGTATCAGCTTGTTTGATCTATCAGGCCAGCAAACAAAAGGCTTGCTTATGGAGTTAAGGTTAAAGTGGATGAAGGGCACATAATACAAAGTCACCCTTAGTGGAAATTTGATGTGAAGAAAGATAGCACTTGAGTGTGGCTATATACATATGAAACTGATTAAACATCATGTGTTTAAGGCAGTCCTGAGACCTGACAGTTTCTCATTTGCATCTTTATACAGTGCTCCCTGAAATATTTGTATTATGCAAATTTGTAATCACACGTCAAGCAACTCAACATTTTCTGTATCAGGTTTCCCTACAGTAGAATTCAGGAATAGTTTATTCATTTAAGTGAAAAAATTAAGGAGCACTAAGTTTTAGGTCAAAATAAAGATGAAGTTGTGTCTCCTAGTTATAGCTATTATAGCACCTTGGGATTTCATTTGTAAAACTGTGGATTTAAATAAAAAAAACAGTTATGTACTGATTCTTGAGTCTAAATTCCCAAGGTTATTCAGATCAGGCTTTGTGACGTTTGTAATTGAAACAGCACTGTGTTCTGTTATCTCAGGATAATAGGATTTGGAATCTCAAATAAATGGAATGGCTGAGTGATTCCACATGTTATATAGTTGGAGAAATTAGAATTTTTGCTAAGCACTGTTTAAGAGTGGTTCCTTATAGGAAGGCACACATCTGTGTATGTGGGTAATATCACCACAAGTAGAAGTGAGGCTGAAAACCCCAGACACTGATGCTTGCAGTCCTGTCACTCCATATACTGCTTTATGATTAATATAAAAGTATATATATAAGTATATATATATATATATTACCAACCTTTATTTACTCCACTGTCATTTTTATAGAAAAAATGACTGAGGTAGGTGGTCGATTGTCATGAATGGACAGTCTAATACATTACATTTAGTTTTAAAATACATCAATGTATAGTGCATTTTAAATGTAGCTGATGGATGGTTGATTATAGAACTGGAATTAAAGAATGTGTTGAAATTATTATTTTTTTCTATTAGGAGTTGCACCCAAAACTGCAAGTTTAATAAAAGGTTAAAGGTGTCCTAGAACGCTGTTCTACATTCCCTTTGTGGGAGGGATACATTCTAGTGTACGGGCATATCCCTAGAATCTAATACCCTCAAACTTACTGTATGCTTAATAATGTTAATACCACATTTTTCAGATGTTTTGAAAAAAAGCGTGACATTTTACATGACCGCCTCCAGTACACTTTCATAAGTAATTCAGTAGTTCTTTATAGTTCTATAGATAATTGCCTTTTTTTATTCCATTTTCACATATGAACAGCAGGACTCAATTTTCTTACAAAAGTACATTAAAATATCAGCTGGGTATAACATTTGAACAGCACTACTCAAATAAATGTTTAATTTAATTATATCTATTTAGATCTGCAACTGCTGATGTGTTTCAGTTTATGGGTTATTTTGTGGTTTGTAAAGCATGTAGGGAACTTCCAGAAAGAAAGAAAAGGGGAACAGTTTTCTTGAAACGCATCCTGATTAATGGTCTCAATAACTGCATTTGGTTTAAATAAATGAAATACTAAGAACAGTCAGAAGATCTCCACAGATCAAATTCATTTTTCTGAGCTCCATCAATATCACTTTGAATTTTATTATTAAAGATTTACTTTAACTTTGAGAACTTTTAGAAAGACAAAGTAGATTTTGAGAGTCGAACTATATCCATCTATCTATCTATGTATATAAAATAACACCTGTGGATTCATCAGTGATTGATTGTTTTCCTCTCCGACAATCATTCACAGTGTTCAAATGTACTGGAATTGTAAAATTAACATTTCAAATGCATTGGTGTGACTGTAGCCATCAACACATTTATTGTTATTCTTGAGGTCTATTCAACAACATATTAAATCAGTGGTATTCTGCAATGGCATTTTGAATAAATAACAGTTGAATTGGGAATGTTTTATGCAGAATAAACGGCGAATTCATGTTTTAAAATAATCCCCAGATGACCAACGCCTTATTCAGATAAACTACAGCATAGAACAAGGACTCAAAAGGCTTGTGGAAGTTGTCAAGGCCTCACCTTGTGTACAAACTCCTCCATCTTCTCCATGGCGTGGTGCGCCTGCAGTAATGGTGTCATTCCCATGAAGCCTTCGTCTGGTGCCTTCTCTTTCTCTACCTCATCCTCATCCTCTGTCTCCTGCCATGGCTCTTCAGACTCCATCTGTTCATCCTTTAAAAACAACATGAAGAAAACATTTGCATCACACTCAAAACCCCAGAACCACACACGAAACAGTGAAGGGAGCTGGGTCCTTATATTTTGAATCTATCAATTGTGTCTTGTTTTATCTTCATCAAGTAACTTTACAGAAATATAACCCAAGATAACTTAAATTCTACTTTGTTTCTTATTTTGAAAAATAAATATAAAATGGGAATATTCAGAAAGTCATTCCTAGACATGTATACAGGTCTTCAATCCTGAGTATTTACAAAGGCAGCAGACTTTTATATGGTACAAAACTTTCATCCCAATGCAGCATAATTATTGTAAAATACAAAAACTTTAAAAATCACAGGGTGGCTAATTCACATGCATTTTACCTCTGCAGGGTTATTAAACCAGCTCAGGCCAAAACAGCACAATTGTCAGTCAGGCCCAGGGCTGAAGGACACAATTTTAGCTTTCATAAGCACCAATTCATGTTAAGAAGACCCAGGTATTTTAGAGGACAGACCCACTCGAAACATCACTGCTCCTCTCTGGCCCGAGGTGAGTAATTGTAGAATCCTGTGGTTACCCACATCAATTAGAGGTAATTTGATCAGTTTTATGCAGAAGAGTTGGATACTTGGTCTAAAAGCATCCTCAAAACTGGGTTTATCTTAATGATCTAAAAAGTGGCAGTATTGATAAGAATAAAAAAAAAAAAAGAAAGACTTAAGGGTGAAATGTAAATGTTGTTTTACTATTCTACAGAGTTTAGTTTTTTATCATTCACAGGAAACACATGAATTCTGCTGATAAAAAGACTTACTGTGAGGGCGAGGTTCCCATATTGATAGAAACACCAGTGAAATGTGTGTTAAACACCAACTTTAATGAATGTGAGTATCTGATGGGAGTAATTTCACATAAGACCCTTTGACTGCAGGGGTATTGATCCTTGTAGCTCCACTAAGCTAACCCCCACAAAACACAAGATTATTTACAACAGGCTACATCAGTACTATGTCTGTACATAATGGATCTAATTAATATTGCATTGATCTTCCCCCACATTGCCTATGGCTTTCTCCAACAGCACAGGGGTTACCCTGCCAGCATCCTACACTGCAGTAGAGTCCCTTCCATAATCACCCGATTAATTTCTGAGCAACACCAGAATAGATTGACTTTGATAAGAGACACTAAGGCAGACTATATATTGGCTGTCGTTTATCATGTTACAACACGGTGCTGTTAAGCAAAACTAATTAAGTAGAGGATAGTGCAAGAGTAACCTTAAAGTCCACAGCCTAGCAGTCAATGGATTCCAGTTTACTTTGATGCTATTATTGACATAATGAAGGAACAGTACTGTGTAGAGGCATTTTCGAAGTATGGTTCTAAATGCAGATTCATGATATCACACTACAAAATACTTAACTTTTCTTGTACGATTTCCACAGTCAAATTTGAGCTAGAGAATTAGACAGAATGTATACCAAGAATTAAGCCAATATCTCGAATTGTTAGGTCTTTATAATCTGGAAACCAAAATGTCTTATGACCACAATATTCCCATCATTCTTACTGTAGTGCACATGCCAAAATCAAGGGTGCCATTAGACACAAGGAGTTTCTATGGCACTGGAAATAGGAAGTTAATATCTAGAAATGGGTCATGAGAAATAAGCAGTTGAAGTAGCGGGCGCAGCAGAACGGCAATTTAAGTTTATTGGGATGTATCAAAAGACACATGGCAAATCAGTTTATCTGTACAACAAATGTACAATGCAGGTTTGGAAATAAGGCTCCCATTGCATAGCAGTTCGATATATTCTTGATTTTACTATGGGTTTAATAAAACACACAGGAGCTTGTTACCTATATAGGTTGAATCAAGCCTTGAATAGGTGAAACTGCTTTGCAATGGCATCGTATTTTGTGAATAAAATTAAACAACGATTATAGATTATGCCAGGGTCATAATTGGAAAACAGACTTGCTAAATGATGCTTTAATGACAAAACAATAAAATCTCCAACTTGTCTGTGTTAAGCAATAAATCGGTGGTTGAATATGCTTCACAGGAACCCTTAATACAGCATCCGGCAAACAAACAAGTCCTGATCTGCTGAAATTGCCGATTTGCTGCATTTAAAATCATATTTATCAGATTTTTGCAGTAATAATTCATGCAAATTATTAATGGGAAACTTGTGCGTTCTCATGATACAGACTTTTCTGGGGCATTTATTTGGAATCAAAATCATATCAGAGATGCACTGTAGTGGTTAGATGGTGCAGATTAGTAAAGCAGTATAGCTTTTCTTCCTCATTTAACATAGGCCACCTTATATAAGCTGCAGTCTCAAAGACTGCAGAATCATGGAGACTGAACCACACCCATTAAGAGTATGGGTTATCCCTCCAGGGCAGGTTTGAGGCTTGTTTGGGGAGTGGCAATGTGGGGAAGCTTTACTTCTGCTAGCCCTATGCCTTCTCTGTGGGTAGATCGGGGATGACAGCTATTGCAACAGGTGGTTAATAATTTTTCAAAATGCATGTCAAAGTATAGAAAAACTCCAAGTAAAAAATCTGGAATAGCTCACTGTAACAGGGCAATGTTACCTGAGTGGGTCGTCACTGGATAATAAGGAGTCAAACACAGAGCAGTGGGTGTTGACACACCACACAGGTGCGCAGATTTAATAATACACAGAGTGCTGCCATTAGGGCACCAGCAATGGTAGCCTTAGTGTCACATTTAATAAAGAAAACAAAGATAAAAATAAAAGGTTTGCCACGCATGGCGAGCACTACCTTCACTAAAAGAACGAGACATCCCACTCCAGGAACTTACCCTACAAAACCCTCTCTATACTGGTTGTTGGGATCAAATCTCCTAAACTAACCTAGCTAAGTCCCGGCGTCCTCCTGGCGATTCCGGCTTCTTCCGACGGCCTCGGCTGGGCGATGCCTTCACGAGCACTGTCTTGGAGTGTAAAGGTTTCATGCAGAGGCACTCTCCACTGTAGCAGGTTTTCACCTCTGGAGCAGACGCTCTCCTACTCGGTGTATACAAAACAAGCTTTCGCTCAACGCCCGTCTGTGCGGCTATGGCGTTGCAGTCGCCTCGAGCTGTGATGTAGATGGTTTTTTGAGCTGCACGCAGGCTCCCCGGGCAATTACACCACCCAATCCTGCGTGTTGTAGAGCATTGCGCAAATTTGACAACCTCCAGATTACTTGGCATATGTAACAGTTAAGCACGCCCCCAACTTGAAGACAGCCATCGTCACAGATATCCGTCACGGACCCATTTGAAATGCAAAAGTACGCAGACGGGGTGCATAGCTGTTTGGGAGTTATAAGTCCACCTTTCTATATATTTATTAAGGTGTTGGGAGGAAACTTTTTCAAAGATTCTTTCAAATGCCATATTCTTATCTTCCCTAATTTTGAATACGATGAAAAGTTGTATAACATAGCACTATATTGCTACATAGCAGTTACAACGGATACTGACAAAAACCTACATGTTATGTTTCCTCTGAATACATTTGAATATTTGTCACACCGTTAATTTTAATTTACTTTTTTTTATTGCTATGTACAACTGAAGCTTCAATAAAAGGTCCTGTTCTAGTTTTCAGTAAGTTGGGGCCCAACTTTGCTAATTCTCTAGCAAGGTCCGATTTACACATTAATTCTGGTCTTGTAATTAAAAACCTCCCTTCTAGAAGGGTTTGCTTCTAAAAGAATACATCTGTCTGCCAAAAAAGTATACCAAAGTGTGCATTACAGGCAAAGAAGTTAGTCAAACTTAGTCTGTAAGCTTAACAATTTTCAAGTTAACACAAAAACCAGATTAGCCAAATCAGTGTTAAGGATTCTCTATTTGAGAAGCCTGTGCAGGACAACAGACTCTTGACCAAGAGACTATATTTGGCCCATACAGTAACTAGGTAGTGACAGGTGCATATTAAAACATAACTAAGTATTCAAAATTAGAATCGGAATGATAAAAGTGGTACCAGTGTGCATCAGTTTATACAGAGAAAAATTCTTCTTTAGAGTGCACTACAATCATTCTGCATCGTTAACAGATTCTAAATCAGAACAGCCTGATTTAAAACAGAAAGCAACAAAATATTGTATCCCAGAAAGAAGAAAAAAAAATGGGAAGATGTAAAAGTCTCTGGGTACAATAATGTAGTACAATTGAGATGCTCAACTAGGGTATTATCAGCTTTATTTGAGTGCACAGATTTATAGGCTTTCTGGTAGTGACCGATTCTCCACAGAAAAAAGCAGATTTGTGTAGCTAATGCACCGTGCAATACATGTACATTATGGAGAGTTTACTTTAAGGGTCATCCACCCGACTTCAGACATTTTTTTATTACAATACTGTACTTTAATACATTTTTCATCAATATATAAACAGAATTTGCCATGAAATTGGTGATGGTGATGTCACCATAAGAAAAACCACCACAGAACAAAACAAAATAATGTTTAAAACCGACTGGTCCGGTATTCTTTTTTTAAAAATGATTTAATATAACCATATACGATCATATAACCTGTAAGACAGGGAGGGAATATTTATAAACTCTGTGAGATGAACGTAGAGTGTACCATGCATGCCCCGACATTGCTCAATACATATTTTAACTGGGCTAAAGAGCACAATCTCCAAATCTTTCAAACAGATGCACTGTCCATTGTCTTTTGACCCAGATACAAGTCAACGGAGCAATGACTGCTGATTAGAGAGCCACATTAGGACAGGACTCCCACAGTCCCCACGGGATTCCCATGGCATGGGAATAAATTTCTCTTTAGGTTTGCGGGAACGGATGGAAACGGAAATTAAACTGGTAGGAAAGGATGGGACCGGGAGTAAAGAGCTTTAAATCTCACGGGAATGTGTGGGAGCAACACTAAAGGCTGCAGGAAGAGCAGTACTGTACCAAACTTTAGTTTGTCAGATAAGCTACAAAGCTACACCCATTCAATTCAATCCCACTGCATCTTGCTATTGTTGATTGCAGCCAACATTTACAGTAAAACCGTAAAACCTAAACTCACTTTAAATATGTCAACCTCAGCAAATAATTGGATTCATTAAACTTACTGGGAGTTCAAGTTGGAGTGAAACTCAAAAGACTGGCCCTCAAGGTTTTTTTTTTTGTTTTGTTTTTTTTGTGTGTTATCAACACGTTATGAATAATAAAATGGTTGGCAGTAGCTTTGTGTGATTCTTGTTATTTTTGTAATAGGTAATATGGCATTAGTGAATGACATTTTAAAAATTCAATTGGGAACAGAATGAGAATGAAAAAAACAAGAAATAAAAGGGTAGCCCGAAAAACAGCCTGCCTGTAAGCTATGTCATACAGTGAGAGGTTAAAATAAATCAGTCTCTTCTCTTTTTCTTATAGATCACAGGACACAATGGGAGAGGGCATTTTTTTGACAAGCCGAGATGGGATGGGAATGAAAAAAAATGATATGTACTGAACAGTACGGGATCGGAAAAATTCTGGTGGGACAGGAGGGGAACAAAAATTACATTGAAACATTTCACCGGATGGGACAAAAAAATTTATGACGGGACTGTAAAGTTCCTATTATTGCCCAGCCTCCAATAAAAGTCTGGTTTGGACAATCCAACAGCCAAATGTAAATCTGGTTCAACTAAAAAAGTAGCCCCACCACCAACACTGATAACTTTGTATCTGGGATGTGATATGTTAAGGGAGCTGCGATTCATAAATATAAAATAAAAAGATGATTCACGATTCTTCACTCCACAGACACTGAATGCCATATATGCAGTTATACAGTTGTGTGATACAACTAAAAACAACCCTATATTATTATTCCTTATTCATTTTTTTTTTTTACGAACTGCTATTTAACGGAAAGACCCCAGCTTTTATAGTCCAAGCTTTTAGATATAGGAGTACTAAACACAGCCATCACTAGCACGTAGATCAGCCTCATTACTATCAAGCCTGAATGAAATGCAAAATCTATCGCTGAGAAAGGCATAAAACTCCTTTTTAATTGTTCACTGAGAAAAATCAATCAGCTACCAGAGAACCACAGTTCCATTTTAGCCAACATCAGATCAGCTTTTGTTTAAAAATATGCAAGGTATCACTATTTCAATCTCTTTTCTATAAACTACATCACAAAATGAGGATGCTGCATTGCATATGTTTATCAGAAGCAGGGAAGTAACTGTAGAAAGATACCAAGAAAGAAAGCAATGAGGAACCATGATATAAAAACAAACCCCCAAGCTGTATGTGCTTCAAATATAAAAAAAAGTCTATATTTCAATATTCACTACAGTATATTTATTTCCATAGAATATTCACAAAGCTGTCTCCTATTTTACTTTAACTGTAAACATTCCAAACTGCCCCAACAATTCGATGCCACTTAAAATCAATTCATTTAATGGGGTGGTACACTGTACTAGTATTGTAGCTTCACAATACACAGTGGTTAAAAACCATTAGCAAATGTTGTGCAAGGGAGAATTTAATCCCATTTCAAAACACACATTTTAGGTTAATACATCTCCAGAAACACAGTTTGGATGTTACATAAAATTTAGCCTTCCAATAACTGAGTCCCACCGACAGTTCTGAGTTGTGAGAATCACATGTTTCTCTTGTCTAGGTTTTTGTTTTTGCCCAGCAGACTGTGACCTTTGTACAGAGTCAACTTTGTGCAGGGCGGCATGTGACCATGAAAGCAGGAAGGGAACAAGGTCCTGTTCAGCTTGTTTAACATGTCTGATTATAAAGATTTCTTTTAAGGTTGTATTTGCAGTCTTCCTTGGTGCAACTAATTAACACAGTAGCTCCATTTACGGTGAACAGTTAAGGCTTCTTTTTAAATAAAGTGTGTCTTTTTATTATTTTTCTAAGAGTTTCTAAAGATCTAGTTTCACTATTTTGTTATTCAAGGCTAGTGAGAAAGATTTCACCATCAAAACACAACAGTACAAAAAAAAAAAAAACTACTAAAGCTTGTGAAGTGTTAATCGCATTTCACCTTTCACATTAAATATTTCAAAATACATACTGTATGTTTGAAACAGTCATTTTCTCCTACATTATTTAACTGAAAATAAAAAAACATGCTTTTTCTGCCTACAGTTTAAAATATTGTGATCGAAGCAAAATAGTGCTGTATAAAAGTAAAACAAGTGCTGTATGTAAGTGACATGCTGTACATCCCCGCCAAGGCAGTAAAAGCACATTCAGAGTATGTAAAAATGCATGTTTTCCATACATACAGATGAACACATGTCCACATATACTCCAGCTAGTATAGCCCTGCATTATGGTACAATAAATCACTTGTGCCAAAGAATGTCCTTAGCAAGTTTCATTACAATTGGTTTAACGGTTCTCCAGTGGTTCCCAACCTTTTTGGGTGTGCGGACCCCTTCTGAACCTCCAAAAATTTGTATGTACCATGTACTACTATCATAGTGACATATAGCCGCTATACAATGAAATTCTATTCATTTTGCTTTCCACTATAGTGCGGCAATTGATAATGATTCCAATACGGGAAAATGATTAACTTACCTAATGAGATGGCTGGTGCAGTTTCATATTTATATATATTATATATATATATATATATATATATATATATATATATATATATATATATATATATATATATATATATATATACACACATACATACATACATACATACATACATACACACACACACACACACACACACACATACACAGTGCCTTGATCATCAGCTGTTGATTAGACAGTAACTTGGTCTTTTAACACTAAACAGTTTATTAAAAAAAAAATGTGGTGTGTGTATAATATATAATATATATATATATATATATATATATATATATATATATATATATATATATATATATATACACACATACATATATATACACACACACATACAGTGCCTTGCAAAAGTATTCAGACCCCTGACCAATTCTCTCATATACTGAATTACAAATGGTACATTGAAATTTCGTTCTGTTTGATATTTTATTTTAAAACACTGAAACTCAAAATCAATTATTGTAAGGTGACATTGGTTTTATGTTGGGAAATATTTTTAAGAAAAATAAAAAACTCAAATATCTTGCTTGCATAAGTATTCAACCCCCACACATTAATATTTGGTAGAGCCACCTTTCGCTGCAATAACAGCTTTAAGTCTTTTGGGGTAAGTATGTACCAGCTTTGCACACAGTGTCAGAGTGATTTTGGCCCATTCTTCTTGGCAGATTTGCTCCAGGTTGTTCAGGTTGGTTGGACGACGCTTGTGGACCGCAATTTTCAAATAGTGCCACAGATTCTCAATGGGATTGAGATCAGGTCTTTGACTGGGCCACTGTAGGACACATTCACCTTTTTGTTCTTGAGCCAATCCAATGTTGCTTTGGCCTTATGCTTGGGATCATTGTTCTGCTGAAAGGTGAATTTCCTCCTAAGCTTCAGTTTTTTAGCAGACTGAAGCTGGTTCTCTTGCAGTATTTCCCTGTATTTTGCTCCATCCATTCTTCCTTCAATTTTAACAAGATGCCCAGTCCCTGCTGATGAGAAGCATCCCCACAGCATGATGCTGCCACCACCATACTTCACTGTAGGGATGGTGTGTCTTGAGGCATGGGCAGTGTTAGGTTTGCGCCACACATAGCGCTTTGAGTTTTGGCCAAAAAGCTCTATCTTGGTCTCATCTGACCACAAAACCTTTTCCCACATCACAGCTGGGTCACTCTCATGCTTTTTGGCAAACTCCAGACGTGCTTTCAGATGGTACTTTTTGAGTAACGGCTTCTTTCTTGCCACCCTCCCATACAGGCCATTGTTATGCAGAGCTCTTGATATGGTTGACTGGTACACCATTACTCCACTCCCAGCCACTGAACTCTGTAGCTCCTTCAAAGTGATTGTTGGCATCTCTGTGGCTTCTCTCACAAGTCTCCTTCTTGTATGAGCGCTGAGTTTTGAGGGACGGCCTTTTCTTGGTAGTGCCTGGGTGGTGTGATGCAGCTTTCACTTCCTGATTATTGATCCAACTGTGCTCACTGGGATATCCAAACACTTAGGGCAATTTCTTTCATCGGTGTAAACTGGGAGCTTCCACAGCACAAGGGGTTGAATACTTATGCAAGCAAGATATTTCAGTTTTTTATTTTTCTTAAATATTTCCCAACATAAAACCAATGTCGCCTTACAATAATTGATTTTGAGTTTCAGTGTTTTAAAATAAAATATCAAACAGAACGAAATTTCAATGTACCATTTGTAATTCAGTAATACGAGAGAATTGGTCAGGGGTCTGAATACTTTTGTGAAATATTTCACCACCCCCCTTTATCAAATATCAGGATATCATTGCAGCTGCTGAAAGCTGACTGTCACAAAGACGGCCGGAGTGGGTGGTGTCAGACCAGAGCCAGGAAGTAACACACAGAGATGTGTGGTTTGGTAAAGCTGAGCGAATGCTTTCGCTCAGCATTTAATAAACAGAACAGAAAATAAAAGGTTTGAAACAAAAAACAGGACACGGCACTTGAGGCCAAAATAAAAGGACAAACAAAACGTACTAACACACAAACGGTGGATGGACAGACAAACAAACAAACACGGTGAGTGAAAACACTATTTTTATGTTACGTTATTTTACTTTATTTCTCCTCCGCCTCTCTCCCGTTCTCCACTCACCGAACACCCAACCCCGACTGAATGAAAATGTGCATCTATATATACTGTTGTGCTGGGATTCAATTACTAATTAATTATTCACTTGAATCCCAGCACATGAATTAATTCTGTGCAACCCCGTGCTCACATATTACATTTAACCAGCACGTGAAGTGATTTGTGCCCTCCTCGTGCCTAAATACAAATCTACCTTTTTAAATCACACGTGAATCACAGACCCGTTTATATCCCGTGTACCAATCTATACACCGACATTAACACACGCACGCAACACATAACACACAAATGCACACAGGGGCGGGGCGCATTGCCACACTGACCCAGACAGAAGCATGATCACTTTACAAAAGAATAATGGCCTGGGCAGCCGATTACTAAAAAGATCATCTTTACAACTTGACCTACTTCTGTGTAGATTGTGTATGGGCTGAGCAGGGAGCCAACACCTCTGGATGATCAGCAATTTCATTGCTCACAGCTCTGGCTTTAGGATCAGCTGCTTTTTCTGCATTAAAAAAATAAAGCGCTGCCGCTGGGAGAGCAGGATGACAGCGCCAATTCGCGTCCAGGCTGTGAAAAGAGGCTTAACTACTAGGGACCCCAAGGGGGGCGTCACATTGGCTCTGCTGACCCGGGGTGGGGGATGGGAAACCGTCAGGGATTGCTTCTCCATCACGCAACAGCGAACCCTACTGGCCACGAGCAGCGTGGCTAAAAAGCAGGGCTGATCTCTGTTCTCCGGGATCGGTAGCCCACCCACCTCTGCTCTGGATTGCTCAGCATAAAAGCGATTTTGGCTTTAGGCTTGTGAGATAGGAGGATGCTCACACACGTCCTCAGAACGTCCGTGATGTGTGGGGACTCGCTGCGGTGAGGAGAAAAAACATAATAGGACATCCCAATTTGGGGAAAAATAAATAAGTAAGATTAGATTTATAAAAAAATCCAGTTTTATATCTTTCTAAATCCTTCATTCCCAGTAAAATCAATTAAAAACACTTATTATCCATCTTTATATAGTGTAAAATGTATGTATTAAGCAAACAAAACACAGCAAATGGACTGCAGAAAATGACAAGAGAATGAATTATAGGATTATGTACTGCAGATGCAAGTTGTCTGTTACGTCCACAGAATGTGACACTCTAGAACTGTCCCGAGCAAGTTTCACCACAGTAAGACAAGCGGTTCTTTAGATATACTGCATGTAAAACTGAAAAGTTCACTTTACACCTCCATGTCCTGGTCGCAAGAAATATGCACCACCAGCTGCAGATAGTAGACTGAAGATAGATAGTATACATTTAAATTCAACAGCTAGATGACTTCCTCTTCATCTGGGGTCTTCAAATGTGGATTGAGATTGGGTCCACGGACAGTAACGGGACTGCACAAAAAGGGCACTTTGTCAAGTGATGCATTCTAACAATGTGGGAGACTTAAATAAGCACCGCAGGAGCACAGCAATATTTGCATCTACCACACTTTCCTACAAACTGTTTTGAATTTACTGTAGCCCACTGCCTTACACTCCGGCTTAAAAGAGTTTAAGAATACTTATTGCTGGTGTGTACTACACAGTGTCACCATTACTTTGAAAACAGATTTCATTGCTTTGAATTTTTGTGTCCTATATCATACAATTGTTTTCTGGATTTAGTGCCACTACTCAGTATCTTTACAGAAAGACTACTGATAACTAATTAATAGAGATGCAACAATTCAATCGATGCATGGATCCATCCTTAAATTTCCAGAGCTTCGATTACATTTGGTGAACTGACGCATCAAATCGTGCCCAGTTTGAATTTTCCCATTGCCAGTTCGTATTAAAACATTGATAATGTAGTTATGCGATTATATTAGTGCTAGTACGGTAGGTAGCCAAAGTCAGTGTGTTGCTAGGATACAAACTGTAGGCCTCTGGATTTGTGTTGGACAAGTCAGATCAGTTAACTATTCTATTTACATTTTCCTGATTTAAAAAAGGTTAAAAGGTACACAATTATTTTATTTTTGAAAATGTAAGAATCTGTAACAGATTGGTAATTTTTTGGGGTAAAGGAAAGGGAGAACGGAAAAGTGATGTTTGACCATTTATTGGATTTCACGTAGATGGTAAACACTTTTAACAGATCAAAATGATTTCTGTTAAAAACAGTATTGATTATTTTATTATTAAAGTGTTAAAGAGACATAAAAAGTTCTCTTAACAGTGTTCTCATGTGATTTTATCTAATGCACAGCAGCGTTTTTAGTTATTGGATCTTCTGAATCATAATGGATGTTCATTTTGAAAAATACAATGTTGATGCATCGATTGTCGATAAATGCATATGGGCTAGTCGATTAAAAAATTAAGTTGTCGATTGCACCACTAATTAAATAGTTTCACTGTCTTCTACGGAAACAAATATAAATGGTCGCTGATACAGTATATATAGTACAGTAGATTAGTGTACTGCTCTGCTGTTCGGTGTAGAGTTATCTTTCCTATACTACTATAGCAGTCTGCAGTTTTGAATGGAATTATGCTTCCTACATCTGTATGCAGCTCTGGAGTGTTGAAAATGTTTTGCTTCATTGTATGTTACAGGTAGGGGAAAGTGTCATTATTAAGGGCAGGAAAATAGATTTTAAATGTGAAGTTACTAACCTTTAATTAATAGTACAATCAATAGTTAATTTACTAATGTAAAAAGCTTCACTTACAACTACTTTTAGCAGGAGAGGGTCCTAAATGAAATCAAGCATTCAGAAAGCAAAACAGAAATTTAAAAGGACTGTACCCCACCCCCTCCCACTGTGTTACACAGATAATGTTTTACGTGAAAACACCCAAAGCTGTTCATTTTGACTTAGAAAAACAACAACAGCCGCCTTCACAAATATGTACACTACACCTTCATCTAAGAGGTATTGCATGCACATACTGCATGTATTCATAAGGGGGCAGTAGGTTATCCTTTTTAAAATGCAAGAACACCACCATACTTTCTCAATGTGATGCAGTGCAGCGTTAGATGATCCAACTGCATTGCAATTAAATATACCAAAAAAATACCATGTTTAAGTTAGATAAATATAAAAAGTGATATTTTTAAAAGGATTATGGATTTAAAATGTTACACTGTGGGGGATCTTAATTCCACTGCCCTTAAATGTATAATCCTGTACTTTTGTTGTCCTCTTTTTATTTGTTATTACATGTAGCAATGTGAACAAGTAGGTCAACAAATTGCTTTAGGGGGAATACACCAGCAGGATTGATATAAAGAGCGGCAGCATTTAGACTCGCTACTGTTTAGATCATCAAAATAGACACCAGGGTTGTTTTTATATTGTATGTGTTGCATGTGAAAAAGAGTGGTTTGATGTTGGGTCAGGAGTGTTTCAATAAAAATGTGTTCTTTCTTAGTGCCTGGAATAAGGAAGGGATGTAACTGGCTGGTAGAGTCCTGTACTGTACATAACCCATGTGTTCTTGGTGCCTGGAATAAGGAAAGGATGTAACTCTGGTAGAGTCCTGTACTTTACATACCCCATGTTGCTGCTCCTTCTGTTCGCTGGGCTGTGCCTCTGTCTCCTGGTCTCTGTGACACATATGCTCTGTAGTGTTTCGGTGCCTCAAGATGAAGTCTGGGCCGACACTGCCCTGGAGTTCCCCACTGTCCAGTTTGGCTGTGGTGCTGTTGCTTCTTTAATAAAATGAAATCGTGTCTGACACTGCAATTAACCCACTTAACTGAAGGGGGTTTGACACGCACACACACTCTCCTTAGTCTGGCGTAACACACCTGATCAAAAGAAAAGGAAAACGAAAAACAGTATTATTTTATATAAAATCAATAATATTTACTGCATTAACATACTGTACGTCCAATATGCAAAGACTCCAGAATACTGGTGTGCAGTTTTGGTTACCACACTACAAAAAAATACATAATTGCACTTGAGAATGTACAGAGAAGCACAACAAGGCTGATCCAGGATATGGCATGAGCTATGAGGACAGATTAAAATAATTACATCTCTTCAGCGTAGAAGAAAAAGGGAGAGGGGACTTGATTTACCTTTATAAAAT
Source organism: Acipenser ruthenus (assembly GCF_902713425.1). NCBI lineage: Eukaryota > Metazoa > Chordata > Actinopteri > Acipenseriformes > Acipenseridae > Acipenser > Acipenser ruthenus. The sequence continues at coordinate 35,123,327 of NC_081195.1, read as the reverse complement.
CCTAAATGATACAGATAAAGTTAACCCAAGTTCCCATTTTAAATTTTACACAGGAAATACAAATGTCAGTAATATTTACAGTATAAACCAAGCCAGCGAAGTCTAGAACACAACACAGTACCATATAGCTTGAATTCCTCTTGTACTGCTCATTTCTGCTTCTGCAAACCAACAAAAGGGACTACCTCTTCTGCAGTGTTGTTGAAATTGACACAAACACAGACAAAGAACTCTGGATAAAGCTTGTACTATACCCACTTAAGGCACACTTGTACAAACCAATGGGAGGAGAGACTGTACTGTACAGTTCAAATTCTGAATAGCCAGCAGCAACCCCTGCCTGAGCCCCACAGACTTAATCTGCAAGAGAGCTTATGAAGAAATGTGCATAGAACATCTGCTCAATCTGCATGATCTCCCACAGTATAGAATGCCTATGGAGCTGCAACGTGTTAACATGCTTCACAAAGAACTACAAAAAAAACATTAAATCTTTACTGTATCCACAAGACAACAGTACTGTACAGTTACTGTACAACAGTATGCTGCTTACTCAATGCTAAATTTCAAGAAAGGCTTATGAAAAGGCTTATGTAAGGGTTTCATACAGAATTACCATAACTGCAGAGATCTGAACTGCACCACAAGTAAACAATGAAACAAGAACTTAAATTACATGTTGGGGAAAAATATATATTATATTTGTGTTACTTCGGTCACCTTGAAGTAGCCGCAATCTCTTGCACACCACTCCAGATACAAGATGAAATTGTGCAGGCTGCGCATACAGAACCACCACAACACAAGAGACAGGAGCCACCAAGACTGTTAATGCAGATCGCAAAGTACAGAGACAAAGATTGGTTTCCTGCACTCTTTGGTCAATAAAGTGGGATGTGTGATCAGTGCTCCAGATAAGCTGCGTACTGGGCATTTTACGCATTTAAAAAAATATGAATTGCGTATGATATTTAAATGTAGTATGTGAAGAATGTGCTTAGCAATTTTGCTGCACAAGCTTGATAACGTGTGAACTAAAGCTGTTGTACTACGTTGGTTACCGGCGGCTCAATTGTCAATTGTGAATACACTGCAAGCAGTAGCTAGAGAATGGATCCTAGAAATGCAGGGACAGCTAACTGTAGTCTGCCTAAGCTTGTCAAAAAACATGTGATAAAAAGTCACGGTGGCTCCCGAGTGGTGCATCCATTAAAGGCGCTCAGCGTGGAGTGCAGGATGTGCCCTATAGTCTGGACGTCGCGAGTTCGAGTCCAGGTTATTCCTTTGCCTACCGAGGACGGGAGCTCCCAGGGAGCGACGCGCAATTGGCCGAGTGCCGCCCGGGGAGAGGGAGGGTTAGGTCAGCCAGGGTATCCTCGGCTCACCACGCACCAGCGACCCCTGTAGTCTGGCCGGGCGCCTGCGGGCTTGCCTGTAAGCTGCCCGAGAGCTGCGTTGTCCGCCGACGCTGTAGCTCTTGGGTGGCTGCATGGTGAGTCCGCAGTGTGTAAAAAAAGCGGTCGGCTGACGGCACACGGCGTGTGTTCGTCTTCGCCCTCCCGAGTCAACGCAGCGGTGGTAGCGGTGAGCGGAGTCTAAAAATAATTGGCCATTCCAGATTGGGAGAAAATAATAAAAAAATAATTGGCAACGACTACATTTATTTAAATAAATAAATAAATAAATAAATAAATAAATAAATAAATTGTGTCTCTTGGATGGCCTGTGCTAAAAACCTAATTCTGTCTAAAAATATTGTTTAAAAAAAAAAAGAAAATGAATAAAGTCCTGCAATAACAAATAACAATGTTAACTGGAACATTAATACTAAAAGAAACATAAAATCAGAACTAAATGCAAGGGAATTAGATGCACTCCAGTATTCAAGGATTATTCTGCTTGGTTGTCTATTATTACTGTACTGTAGAATATAGCAACACCTTTTTGCTTTTTTGTGTGTATGGTCAGACCTTCAAAATTCATTTATATTGTCGGTTAAATATTTCAGTCTTTAAAAAGTACAAGAACTGAAAAATAAAATATTGAACACAAACCACTACTGTAGCACTGCTAAGCCCTGGTATCAACGGGGGCAATGCTGCAGTGTTCCAATACTGGCACAGAACAGGCACAGAAAAGCAGCCTTCCTTCCAATCTCTGTAACACTGCAGAAAGCAGCGAGAAAGCTTTCACCATGACAGTGACACGGCACTGAAGGAGAGAAGGGAAAGCTACTGATGTAGGTTAGATAAAGAAAACGCCTCAGGGACAATAGACTATGACTGGTAAAACTGATTAACATGCTCTGAACCTGTTATGCAACCAAATCAAAAATGTGATTGCTTTTACAGTCATGAAGTCTAGCAACCAGTGGGGCCACAGACAACTTTAAAGAAAGAAACAAAATCTGAAGTGAAGAGGTGGATCTTCTGATCTTGTTCAAGCTTTGGCTTGTCCTCAGAAGGATCAAGAAAGGGTTTCCTTTGTTGTCAGAAAAGGAATTTGATTTTCCACTTTGCAGATTCATTTATCTGAAGCAATACAATACTGTGAAAGCTGAATACTGTTTTGGAGAGCAGCTAAAACCTTCTGAAAATCACCAGAGTGGAGAATTTCTCTCTTCTTTTTTTTAAATCTCACTGGAAAATACAGGACTTAAGGGACGGGGATAAGAGTTTGGGAGCCACATAAGAAATTGTTCACCCGATCTTTTGGATGGACACTGCTTGTGTTTTGCTGCCTTGGCTTGCTCTTGCCATCAGAAATGAGGAAGCTTTTATACTTGGCAATTCAAAAAGTCATTAGATACCCACCAGTTCCACCACTTAAACAGAACCCTTACAGCACTACACTAGATGCTTGTGGAAGCTGGGTCAACGCAAATTAGGGCTACTGAATTTCCATTCTGGGGAATAGCAAATCCTGTTTTTCAAAAAAGCCCAATTCCTTTTTTCTGTTTTTTCCTCCACTTTCTATCAATTTATTGATCATTAAACATGGTATTTGAACATGAATATAATGTTCAGTTAAAAATAAGTAAATTAATAAATGTTACCACAATTGTCTTTTTTTATTAAAGCCAAGATTTTCAAATCAGACTCTTGTTGCTATAATAGTAAGTAAAACCCCTTGAAGACACTTACATGTCATAACATTTATAAACATCATTTGGCTCATTACTGGCATTAAAATATGCAGGAAAACTTAATTATATTACAACAGTTCAGAAAACAAATGACTAGCACAGTTGTGAGAATCATATTTATAGTCTTCCACCAACACAGTAGTTCAGTCTATAAATGAAGGTGTTTTGAAAAGACCTGTTTATCTTACTGCTGGCATTACAATAACAATAAAAAATATGAAACAGTTTAGTAACAGTCCAGCAATGTCATGTGCGAGTAATCCTATGTACAGTACTCCACAAATTAAGTTTAGCGTTTTACTGGCATTACAATAACCAGGATAAAATATGAAACACTGATTAGAAAAAAAAAAGAAAAAGGCGTGTTGATGGACTCGCTGCTACACAGGTTCATTGCTGTGTATCGCCCAATTGTAATTTAAATATCGCCCCTTTATTTGCAACACCTCTCTGCTCTCTGGCAGTTTCCCCTCTGCCTTCAAAACAAGCTTGCATCATCTTAAAAAAAAAACCCAACAACCCTACCTGGATCCCTCATCCCTCCAGAACTACCTCCTGTCTCCCTTCTCCCATTCATCTCTAAAACCCTTGAGCGAGCGGTACACTACCAGCTCTCTGCTTGACCCTCTCCAATCTGGTTTTCACCCAGCACACTCCACTGAAACTGCTCTTCTCTCTGTCATTAACTCTCCACTCCCTCTCCTCTGTCCTAATTCTCCTCAACCTCTCTGCTGCCTTTGACACAGTCGACCACTCTATTCTCCTGTCCTCCCTTGCTGACCTGGGACTCTCCGGCACTGCTCTTGCCTGGTTCTCCTCCTACCTCGTTGATCGCACGTACCGGGTGACATGGCGTTGCTCACCCTCTGCCTCTTGCTCTCTTTCGACAGGTTTACCCCAAGCCTCAGTCCTGGGACCCCCCCTGCTTCCTCTCTACACCCACTCCCTGGTCCCCTCATCTCCTCCCATGGCTTCTCATATCATTTCTCTATCTCTGTTCCTCTTGAATCCACAACCCTCTCTCCCTCCTCATCCACCAAGAATTTAGGTGTCACACCTTACCAATCACAGGAAAGTTGGCCTGATAGAAAACCTCCACTGAGCTCAAAGCTGCAGGAAACATTCCTCCAAACTCCAACTATAAAAAAAAAACTATGCTGCTAAATAACAAGCTTTAAAGTTAGTTATTATATCATGTAAATTATCTCTGGACACCTTAATGGCCAAAGCATGCACTGGTTTATTTTTTTCAGCATTGTTTTTGCAAGGAATCCAAGTCAAGATTCAGCTAAATTACAGTAGCAGTCAGGCCTCCTGGTTAGGTGTGAGTGTTGCCTAGCGACAGTAACGAAGGACCAGGTAAACAAAAGGGATAGATGTCAGTTTTTTGCTCTAACTAAAAATGGATGTAGGAGCAACAACCTGTTAACCCCTATTACTGTCACCTTGTGTGAAACCTTATCAAGTGCATGCACTTTGGCAAACAACTGATCTCCAGACCCAAGCTTCACTGGTACACTAAACAATTGTTTGCTTACACAGCTATGCAGGTACTCATAGCTAGTGACAGTATAATATATTGAGATACTAAGCGACGGTTACATGACATAAGAGCGAGTTCAAGACCGTGCCGACATCACCGCGAAGGACAATACAGCGGTAACCTTTACAGCAACTGCCCATAACAGCGCTACGACATCACCACGCTGAACTACAATTCCCAGAAGACTCTGCAAAGTTCACAAATGCGTCACTTACCAGGAACTCAGACACACGGCGCAGTCAGAGCGGGGTTCACCAGAGTCAACTCACCATGCTTGTAAAAGGGCACAGCTGTCATGTATTCGGATTGGAAAACTATTCATGGTAAACGACAACGAGTGCTGTTGGCGGCTGCGTTCATGTTAGTCCTAAAAAGTCTGCGTTGCAGTTGGGAGTCTGCGTCTGACGTCACGGCTGCGTAGACGGAGCTAGGACAGCTGTGGGAGGTTTCCCAGCACAGTCGACTGAGCAAATATGGAGACCGACTAGATTGATTTTCCGATTGCAGAAGACGATAGCTTTTTTTTCACTGTTCCCATACAGCTCAATCGTAACTAGATTAGTAAACCTCCATGCATTTTTTTATGTAGTTGGGCTGCATATCATTCCCCCCCCCCCCCCACTTGTTGCAGAATGATATTCCGCACATGTTTTGATATATATATATATTTTTATATTTGTATATGATTACTCCTCCACAGGACATCCGGGGTTTGTAGACCAATACAAGGACATGACGTGTTTGGATTTTTAATGTATATTTTGTACAGATTTGTTTTTTAAATAAAAGTTTAACTTTATATTGTTGTCCTTGCTTCTCTGCCCTGTCGTATCTCTACTGAACCCACTGTTTTCTTTCTAGCAGGATGCTTTTATCCAGAGCAAGTTCGCTTTTGTTGTTTGAAATTAAAATGTTGTAGTCAGATAATTCCCCTTTATGTACTTGCTTGGCATGTAGTTTTTATTATTATTATTTTTATTATTATTGTACTACTGCTAATCAGGGTCTGTACACTTTCTAATAAAAGGGTCTATTAAAAGACCCTTACAAATACATCAGAGATATTTACATCCAATTAATATTTTTGAATTGTCAAAGGCACAAGCTTGATCAAATTCTTCCAGTGACAGCGTGAGACTTGCAGCTCTTCCATTTCCCTGTATCTGAGTTCCGAGCAGAAGCTTTTATCATTATTATTATTTATTTAATTGTGCATTCATATGTTTGAGTGAGTCTTCCACCCTTTACGTCACTGATCACTATTATATGCACACCCTAGTGAGGTGGAACCCATCTAGGGTGTGCATATAATAGTGATCAGTCTACAGGAACCAGGGACTGAGGCAGATAGGCTAGCTCCTGCTTCAAGTAATCTTTAATTAACTACATTTGGTAACTCTGTAAGGTGGTGTTTGAATTAGCTGAGTTGGTGTGTGATTAGTACCAGCACCAGCCAGACGCGCCAGCCAACAGAAGAGCCTCAACAAAAGAGCCGGGAGTCTAGCTGTGGGAGTCCAGCGAGGGGAGGCCTGCGCTGAGACGCTGTTCCAATAGATCCAAACCTAACGGGGCTCTAGAAGAAGCTCTCTACTAGTCAGGTCTGTACCCTCCACCCTACTGCTCCCACTGTGCCTTTTGTCCTGCTATGACTGTCTCTCACATCCCTGTTCTGTCCTCCCGTCCTCGTCCTCTGCCCTCCCTCCGCTACTGCTCCTCTAACCCCTCTAACCTCATTTCTCTGCCTCTCCCCCCCTCCCGCACACTCTCTGGTGCACTCTGGAACTGTCACTCTTCTGCTAACAAAGCTGATTTCATCTCTGCCTTTGCCTCCCACCTCTCGCTCGATTTCCTTGCTCTCACTGAAACCTGGCTGTCCCCTGATAACACTGTTACTCCTGCTGCCCTGTCCTCTCTCTACGTCCTGTCCCATACCCCGCGTCTCACTGGACGGGGAGGAGGGACGGGTCTTCTCCTCTCTCCCTCCTTACTCTTTTCTGTCCCCTCCGATCTCATCTCACTCTCTGTCAGTACCTTTGAATTTCATGCAGTCCAACTAACCTTTCCCTGTCAACTCCTGCTCATTGTTCTGTACCGCCCCCCTGGGCCTCTCACTCACTTTCTGGATGAACTCGACTATCTACTCTCCTCCCTCCCCTCCCTGTCTACCCCGACTGTCCTGTTGGGTGACTTCAACATCCATCTCTCCAACCCCAGCCACTCTGCTGGATTCCTCCCTCTCCTGCACTCCTTCGACTTCTGTCTCTCTCCGTCCCCTCCTACCCACAAAGCTGGCCGTCAACTGGACCTCACCTTCTCCAGGGCCTGCTGCCCCTCCACCCTCTCTGTCACCCCCCTGGACCTCTCTGATCACTATTTCATCTCTTTTTCTCTGTCTCTCCCCCCTCTCCCTGCTCCTCCTACCCCCACTGTCACCTCTCGCCGTAACCTCCGCTCTCTCTCCCCCTCTGTCCTTGCCTCCACTGCTCTCTCTCACCTCCCTCCTATCGACTCCTTTTCACAACTCTCCGTAGACTCTGCTACCTCCACCCTCTTCTCCTCACTCACCTCCTCCCTCGACTCCCTCTGTCCCCTCACCTCCCGTCCTGCTCGCCCCTCCCCTCCCCATCCCTGGCTCTCCTCTGCGCTCCGCTCGGCAAGAATCACACTGCGATCTGCTGAAAAGAAATGGAAGAGAACCAAACTCCCTGCTGCCCTAGACCTTTACCGCACTCTCCTCTCCTCCTTCTCCTCTACTCTCTCCTCTGCTAAATGTGCTTATTTCCAATCTGTAATCCAAGCCTCCACTAACAACCCACGTAAACTATTCTCTACCTTCTCCTCCCTCCTTAACCCTCCCCCCTCCTCCTCCCTCCTCTATCTCCCCTGATGACTTTGCCTCCTTCTTCTCTTCTAAAATTTCAGATATCCGCAAACTCTTTAACACCTCTCCCTCCCCCGCACCCCCTCCCGCTCCAACTCCTACACCCACTGCAACCCCTACTAACTCACCCTCCTTCTCCACCTTCTTGCCCCTCTCAGACTCTGACCTCTCCTCCCTGCTCCAGGGTCACAAACCCACCATGTGTGCCTTGGACCCCCTCCCCACTCACCTCTTTCAAGCTGCTGCTCCTGCTCTACTCCCCTTCAACTCCTCCCTCCTCAACACCTCTCTACTTTCTGGTATCTTCCCCTCTGCCTTCAAAAAAGCCTCGATCACTCCCCTCCTCAAAAAACCTACCCTCGACCCCACCTCCCTCCAGAGCTACCGTCCTGTCTCCCTCCTACCCTTCCTCTCCAAAACCCTCGAGCGGACTGTACACCGCAAGCTCTCTACTTTCCTGTCCAACCACTCTCTGCTTGACCCTCTCCAATCTGGCTTCCGGTCTGCTCACTCTACTGAAACCGCCCTCCTGTCTGTCACCAACTCACTTAAATGTGCCCGAGCTGCCTCTCTCTCCTCTGTCCTAATTCTCCTCGACCTCTCTGCTGCCTTTGACACTGTTGATCACTCTATTCTACTATCATCTCTTGCTGACCTGGGGATCTCTGGCACTGCTCTGGCCTGGTTCTCCTCCTACCTCTCCAACCGCACTTACCAGGTAACCTGGCGTGGAGCAACCTCCACACCTCACCCTCTCTTAACTGGAGTCCCCCAAGGGTCAGTCTTGGGTCCTCTCCTGTTCTCTCTCTACACCCGCTCCCTGGGCCCCCTCATCGCATCCTATGGTTTCTCATACCATTTCTATGCTGATGATGCTCAGATTTTCCTCTCCTTCCCCACCTCTGACTCCACCATCTCCTCCCGTATCTCTACCTGTCTGTCTGCTATTCCCTCCTGGATGCACTCGCATCACCTCAAACTCAACCTCTCTAAATCTGACCTCCTTTTCTTTCCCTCCTCCTCCCCCTCCTCTGATCTCTCCATCTCTGTTCCTCTGGAATCTACCACACTCTCTCCCTCTTCCTCAGCTAAGAACCTTGGAGTCACCCTGGACCCCTGCCTCTCTTATTCCCAGCACATCTCCACTCTGGCACGCACTTGCCGATTCTTCCTGAGCAACATCCGAAGAATCCGACCCTTCCTCACCAACTATGCTACCCAGCTCCTGGTCCAGGCCCTGGTACTCTCCCGCCTAGACTACTGCAACTCCCTCCTGGCTGGCCTCCCTGCGTCCGCCACCCGTCCGCTCCAGCTCATCCAGAACTCTGCTGCCCGCCTAGTGTTCTCTCTGCCTCGCTTCGCCCACGCTACTCCACTGCTCCGCTCGCTCCACTGGCTCCCGATCACCGCTCGCATCCAGTTCAAGACTCTTGTACTAGCCTACAGATGCCTTGACCAGTCTGCACCCAGCTACCTCCAGACCCTCATCTCTCCCTACACCCCCACTCGACCTCTCCGCTCCGCCTGCACTAGAAGACTAGCTCTACCACCGCTACGCTCCCCTGCCTCCAAAGCCCGCTCCTTCTCCACCCTTGCTCCGCAGTGGTGGAATGACCTTCCTACAGATGTCAGGACTGCCCAGTCCCTGACCACATTCCGGCGCCTCCTTAAGACTCACCTCTTCAAACAGCACCTGTAGAACTCCTCTGTTTGTATCCTGGGACACTATCACCCTTCATGTAAATGTGCTTTATTTTGCTCTTATCAGCCCCTATTTTACTGCATTTAATCCTGTACTTCAGAATACTGTAATCTGCCAAGTTTTTAACCTGTAGTACTTTGTATTTAAATCACATCCTGATGTAACTATCACTATTTAATCCTATCCTGATGTAACTATCACTATTACCTGCTGTATTATTGAATTGTGGTTTGTCAAACTTGTACTTTACTTGAACAAAAGTTATTGTATTTCTTGCTCTTATTGTATTACTTGTATTGTAACGCTTGAAATGTTTTTGCTTACGATTGTAAGTCGCCCTGGATAAGGGCGTCTGCTAAGAAATAAATAATAATAATAATTTTTCGATCACGTTTCTTTTGATGCTCAAATATAAGTGATAAGTTTCTTTTGATGCTCAGTATATGTAGGCTAACCACCACCTCACAAATTGGATTTACAGATCTCCTTTCTACTGTACCATGGTTAAATATAGAAGACCTTGCTTGTAATTACTGCAGTCATACTGTACATCCAGGGGGGATGACCCTGAAATGGTAAACACACATACAAAATGTAACTGATCCAAGCTTGGGAGCAATATACCCACACACTTTTAAAGTACAAAAAGCAAGGTCTCAAAAGACTGAATTACTCCTTCCAGCAACTTAGTCATTTATTGCTAGTTCTACTGAAACACAGAAAACGGGTCACGCTGGACGGAGTCAAAAAACAGACACCCTACAATGGTCCAAATTACAGAGACCTTCAACACTGGAGTAGAAACTCCTGTTTCCACTCATACAAAGCACTTGGAGCTAGGCATTGTGGGCTATTACAGGTATTTTTTGTCATTCAGAGAAGATGTAGTTGCTTGAAGTAGGTGTTTTCCCTTGCATCAGAGAAAAAAAACAAAATGAATGCACTATACTCCAACTGAGGGTAAATTCAAACAAGTACTGAAAAAAAGGGTTGAGCAATCTATGTATGGTAACAAGTGACAAACAAATCAGGCTTCCAACCTGCTTATCTTTGTGCGCATTTTCCCTGCATATCACATGTCAAATTATCTTTGTTTCTCAGAATTCATGACACACTATTTTTCCCTCCCAGTAAACCGATTCATCTGTATGTTGATAAGAACAACATTATGGTCATTTGTCAGCGATTTACTAAAAAGATAATGTCCTATCTTTATACAGTTATTGTGTCATATGCCAACACCACAAGATGTTATTGCATTGGGCTCTCAAGAACATCCGTACAGGTAACTAGCCTAACCAACAGCTGAACGAGAGAGTCCAAACACAGTTATGCAAGACAGACAACAATGACTATACATTTATATTTCTGCATTTGAATACCAACATTGCTTGCAGCGTTGATAAGATTAAATACCTGAACTAACCAGTAAAACTAGAAAATAAAATAGGATACTGGAAAAAGCACACAAGGCTCTCGGGACGCAGTACCCGCCTCCTTTACGCATTAAATCTCCCTACTATTAGCCAATCGTGCAAAATAGGTTTAAAAAATGAACTCCCCTTGAGTGAAGTTTGATATTAATTCTGTTAAAAAATGTAACGAAAGCAAGACTTCACTTCCCACTTTCCTAGAGCTTAGTGTTTTGGCATGGAGAGCAGAGCATGTATAGTTTGCAATATTGAATAGTTAGTTAGTTTGGGGAACTCTGAAGAAAAAAATAGAAGCGAGACCAAAACATGAATTATGAATTTAAAAACCCAATAGGTTCTGAACTTCCGGAGCATTTAGTCTCCTTCGATATTAAGAGCAGTGGGGGATGCCTGGTTGTGTAGAATGGCTGGTTGTCCTTTGATCGTTATGGAATTTTGTTATGCCTTTTTTCTTCTTTTAGACAGAAAAATTTGGCTTTTAGTGTTTGTTTCTTATTGTTAAATTGTCAAAAATTTAATAAATACATAAAAAATTTGTGTACCATAAATTACATTAAGACAAAATTTCCTCTGGGACCTTCAGCATTTTTAGTTGAGAGTCCTGGACCCTCAATGGGAAAAAGTTTGAGAGCCCTGAATATACATTAACTACATGAGGTTCAAATATGTACAGCTATACTGTAATCTATGCACTTTATGGAGTAATAAGTTATAATCTATAACTTTGGGGTCGCAGCCTAGTTTTTGTTTATAAAAAAAAACAAAACACAATAGATCATGGAGTACAAAGGCCACCGTGGTAGGTTTCTGCACAGTATTCCCAGCTAAACAGTTCAGATGGGGCCTCTTCTGTTCCATAACTATAAAGCACACATTCCTTCTAGAATTTCAAACAGGTTTATTATCAAATCCGTCATTACAAACACCAGCTCCCAAGTGCCAACAGCATGTTCTGAAAAAAAGATTTATTGTAGTTTGACATACATTTTTGGCAAGAACAAAATATACCAAATGTACTACTTTATGGCTGAATAAAGACAAATATTCTCAAAACAGCCCTGTGCCAAGTTTGTATTTTTTTTTGCAAAAGGAACAAAACAAATTGCTTAACAATCCTCATAACAGCTCACAAGAACTGAAGGTCAGTGGACGTCCTCCGATCTCACCACCAAGCCAATTGACTTTCCATCTACAGCAAGAGCTCTGCAGCAGATGTCGGCGAGCTACCGGCCCCTGTAGACAAGGGACAGCACTGCATTGAGTTCACATGCCTCCAATCTCAGGTTGCTTTTTATGGGAGCTCTGAGGAAATAAAAACTCAACCCCTGGATGAAATGTATAAATTTCCGCTGTTGATATCAGTGTCTTAATGTGTAACTAGAAGGCAAGCTCTTTAAATAAATACCTGTAGAAAATTAAACTAGATACAAGAAGAAACAGATACTACAAGACATTGAGAAATGTTTGTCAAATAATTTGAGTACGCAGCCAACTGACACAATTATTTTAGTATAAGTTAATTCCCAGGAAAATTACTTTTAGCACTGTTGAAAGGGTTTTTTTGACACTTAACACTCCGGGTCAATCGGCATAGCAGCACTGCATGATCGGGATCAATGAGAAGTGCCAGTGCACCTGCCTCCTCCAAACTCCCTCAAAAAAGCTTTTATAAAGACTTGGGAAATAACTGTTAAACAGCAAAATTATATCGTTCTGCCCACAACAAGGATCCTCATTATTATACTGTACAGAGCTCCTCAAATGAACTGTTCAGTGAATTTTGTTGAAAGATATTCAAAAACTGAAAACTTCTGGTAAATAATCAAAAACACTGTGGAAAGCTCCAGCAGCAGCAGCAGCATATTACGCCCCAGACTAGCTGAAGTGTTCAAACATATCAAAAACAATTCACATTTACCACTGCAAACTTGGCATTTGAAGAAGGCCCTTTGTAACAACTTTCAGGAGTGAGATGAGATATTCCAGCTCCTTCTGTAAGGGTTCTGCCCCATTGAGAATTTGAGGGGTACAACAGCAAATCGACAAGCAGCTTCTCACAGCAGGGTGCTAAATACTTTAACCTTACAGGAGGAGGGCAAGCTATCAAGCAGCCTAGCACTTATTCCAGGTGACAAAACAAGAATTTGACAGCGTTTACTGTGATACATTACTGATATTTAGTTGAAATCACATATTATGAATCTTTGAAATAAATAATGAAAATAATTAGTTCACACACGAGTTGGTGTTTAACAGTTGCAGGTTTGTGCTGAAATGAAATGTGTTGTGTAACACTGCAATAAGGCTGATACAATATTACAAGGTTGTAATCACTTATGTTTAAAAGAATGAAAAGCGGCAAGCCAAATTATAACCGGTTTATTTTTATTTGATTTTTTTTTTTTTTTTTAAATAAAACAAAATTGGGCAATTGACACATTGATTCTACAACATCTAAAAGTTGTTTCAATCTGGCAGGAAGTGAAAGGAGTTTGGAGGTCTCAACCCAATCCCCATCACAAAACCATTAAACAATTCAGAACAACTGTCAGTCTGTGCTTGGGAGTTCCAGGGATAACTGCCAGCATCACAGCCTGTTCCACTATCCCTCACCTTCAACCCAAATGCTTTTCTGTTGTTTTATAGTATGGCATGTTTTATAGTATGACACTGTTGGGTTGAATACTGTAGGGTTTACAGATACCTCTCTAACTATATAGTATTCATTCTGGGGTGATTTTCTGAAAATCAAGTTTATACATTTTGCAGTGGTAGTATTAAATCACCTGTTTAGACCATTAAAACACACCACATTATTGGAGCTGTGGTAGTGCAGCCATTGGAATCTGGCACCTTCCCAATTATAAAAGTGCAAAAAACTCATACACCTACAGTATATCCCATCTTTGATTTTCTTCTTTGTATTGTTTGATGGCTTGTCCCACTCTATTTCCCTAAACTTTTGTAAATATGAATATATTTTAAATATCATATTAAACACTTATGAGAAATCAACAGTTCTCAATCAACTCAAATGTAATGTCCCACTTGTAATAACTGTTGGCTCAAATACTACTGTATATTGAAGACATATCTTCTACCAAAGAGTCACTATAAGATGTTAATCTGTACAAAACTACAAATGTATTGTGTAGTAGTCTTCACGTCTGCAAAAAACAGTAACTTATTTGAATTAAAAATCTGTAAATATTTACACATCGGATTATAAGTCAATGCGGACAATTGGGGTTCGGAAAAGCCAGTCTTTTCTCAGTATGAGATACATTGTTCCTAAAACATTTTTAATCACTAAACCAAAAACATCATGTGAAGAAAAATAAAGGAGAGTATTTATTTAATAAATTTAGGTTCATATTCTGAACTCCCCTTGAGCTACAGCATGCATGCATGCATGCATAACCTCCTACTGTTGCAGGGAGCAGCAAAACAGGCCTGCTGTGCCATGAAGGATTCATGGAGTGATTCAGCTTGTGTGCCTGCAGCTTAAAATACCTCAAGGGAATGTAAACAAGCCAGACAGCCAACAAGGTCTGCTCTCAGATGAAGAGAGGACAGAAAGTGGGACACTGAAGCTTTTACATGACCCATTAATTAATGTCTGGTTCAGATGACAAACAAATTCCTTTTCCTAGAACAGATTTTATAATTTTCTTGGCGGCAAGCCTCAAAAGAAATGTATTTCTAATTAGAGGTGACCCCACACACAGATAAATGTGGTATCGTGTGTCTCCCTCTCTAAACTAGTGTTAATGAGGAGCAAATCATAAAAATTTAAAATAAAACACAGTTTACAAGCTTCTGATGTGGAAATCATGTGACGAGTAATTGCGCCTCCGTCACACCGCTGCATTAAAACACTCACAAAATTGGTCGATTCTACATCTTTGTTGCCTGAGCTTACAATGCCTTGTTATACTTATAAACGGCAGTTTAAAAGCATTTGTATTACCATTGAGATGCCCATTTACAAAAACATATTAACACACCACACATGGATTACAGGCCTTCTTTTATGGCACAGTATACACAAGTCAGCACAACTTTATACCACTGTAAGGCACACCTGAGCTTGTTATCTATAGACTGTGGCTAATCAAGTCGTAGTAAAACCTGGAATGGGTGGTGAAACTGCTATAAATTCCTGATATTTACCGAATTGTATAACAACCTTATGCAAGCACCTCGGAGCACTGAACAACGTAAAAAAGCAATTCCTTTTGAAACCGAGCGCCGTTGATTAAACTGGGACATGCCGAATGGTTAAAATTAGATTATTCGTTTAGTACGCACAACTACTCTCTCGCGCACCTGCGAGAAACCAATTCCTACAAGCAGCGACGATGAACTAACTGTGTGTGTGATGAGGAGGGAGGGAGTTATATTGTTCAAAGAGAGGGGAACAATGTTTTTTTTTTTGTGTTTGTTATGTTCTGTAATTGTATTTCTGTTTTATTATTTCTGTTTTGACTATAAAAGCTTTGGCAATACCTGAGCGCTCTCGTCATGCTAATAAAGCATTTTTGAATTTGAATTTGAGAGAGAGAGAGAGAGAGAGAGGTGGACTTGACATCAACGACGTGGCTCCAGGAAACCCTCCTGTCAGCAAGTACAAAGGTTATTTTAAACGTCACTTTTACAGAAGGACTACTAGAAGTCATAACAACATTAAAATAAACTGGAAAATGCTGCAGACCTCTTCCGAGTACTATTTTACTTTGAATGACTGAATTATTGCTGCTCAGTTTTTTTGTGAAGCAGTGGGTACCTTGCTTAGTTTTAGTGTTTCATCATTTACAAACAATACCGTCAGCATGCTGGAAAATACCATGAGGTTAAACTTAGTCACCCGTAAAACAATGACAAACAGTAAAAGTTTTAAACCGAATAGTGTTGCGTGCTACACTTGCAGCTAGTAGTAGTTCCATTAAAGTTATCACCATTGACAAACAACCAAGGGTTTGGTAATATTGCTCTCGTTTATATTGTATTGTTGATCTCAACAATGCCGTCAGCGGCAGAGTAAGTTAGCGTTAAGGTTTAAAATAACACAGAAACAAAGGGAAAACGGTTTATCTGTCGAAGATAGTTTGAAGGGAGTATAAGCACCACACTGGAACTGTGTAGTTTGTGTAAGCCAGTTCTGTTGACATAATGTCAAAAAACAATGCTTGTTTAATTTGTCACACGTCTTCACTATACCCCTTGACTTGCTGCTGTAGACTCACACTATGATAAACAGAGGCCAATCGTCTCTGTACGTGTATTTTCAGTAACATGAACACCCCTATTATGATCCCTCCTCAGTGCACAACATACCGATAAATAGAATAAAATGTATTACCTTAACATGTAGCCGACATCACAGTCCTTTTAAACGTGACGCAGCCAACTGACACAAACAAGACGTATGTTTCAGACCCCTTCTGTTTTAACACTGCCCTGCAAACTGACTTGACTCCTTGTTGCCGTAACATTGTCCGTGACAACCATCGCGAGCCGTGAACAGCCAATGAGACCGCGGTAACTGCTCACGTGCATGACTTAAGGGTTGCAAGGAGTCGGCAACAACGCTATCTGTAGTACTGGCTTTGCAGCACATGATGGGATTTGTAGTTCTTTCACAGTGAGTCGACGTTGACAGCAGATCGTCACGTACTATATTTTACTGTATAAGGGTCTTTCACTGATTCGCTGTTTTCAATATTGAATGTTTTTTTTATGTGCAAGTCAGATAGCAATATGAACACTGTACTATTCTATCTACTATACGTTTTGCATAACAGGAAACTCAATAACCACAGTGTGGAAAGTCAAGACAATCAGGTGTGTTTTCATAGAGCAGGGACACAAGTGATTTCATGTTGAAGCGCTGCATTGCGTATTTTTATGGCCACAGTCAAAATCAAATAAGATATTTTCAACCACAAAAGAAAACACATGAGTACACCCTTTGTTACCAAGCCTTTCCAGCTTTGAAGACTGTGTCTCTCCGTGACTTCCTGTGTCTCTCCCCGTCTCACCCTGACTCCCCGTGTCTCTCCCCTGCCTTCACTGTTCCCCCTCTCTCTACCCCTGACACTTCCCCCTTTCTCCCCGTCTCTCCCCGACACCCCCCTCTCCGTCTCTCCCCATGACGCTTCCCCCTCTCTCCCCCTGACTCTTCCTGACTCCCGCTTTCTCTCCCCATGTCTCCCCATCTCTCCCCCTGTCTCTCCCCTGACTCTCCCTGCCTCGCCTCCTGACTCTACCCCTGACTCCCCCTGTCTCTCTCCCCCTGTCTCTCCCCTTGTCTCCCCTGACTCCCCGTCTGTCCCCTGACTCTCCTTTTCTTCCAGCTTAAGAAATGCCTTATACTGTGGCTCTTAAAGTAGCCAACCAATCACTCTTAGGCTGATTGATAATTCACACACTTAACTTGAAACTAAATTAATCACATCCCTCTGTACCTGAAGCCCATTGTTTCAGCACAGGTATTCCAACATCCTTGTGCAGCTGGTATCTCTGTGTGTTAATTTGACTATTTGCCAATTAGGACCTGCTGCTACAGGAGGGAGAGAAGGAGAATAAAATCAACTTTTAACCCTTTTTCTGACAGATAAAAAGTTAAACACAACATACACATGACATTTTAAATGGCCCTGGATTCCTGGATTAGCACTGTGGGGTCTATACACCCTGTCACACACACACACACACACACACATATATATAATATTACTGACCAGGCGTGGCTGTGCTGATTTTAAACTGGTCACACAGGTTCAAGAAACTGTAGTGCTGGTTAAAAGGCCCGTTATGCTGTTTTATTAAATACAATAACAATTGTACAGTCCAGTTTTTTATTTCCTCATTGAAAACCCCAAACACATGGTAAATGAAGACTGCCATTCAGTTAACTCAGAAGCTGTTCAGATGCTAAGTGTACCACACAAATCAACTACCGACTTTTATATCCCTGCACAGACTCAATATCAATGCAATTTGATGCACAGACAATGGCAACAGCTGCTGCTGGTTGTCCCTCCATGTCATTACAGGGAAGTGTGCCCACTATCTGTTAGTCTAGCTGAGCGAGTTTCCTGTACTGGTTGTGGTGCTCGTGTGTATTACTGCTCTGCAAAGTTAGCACTGTGTATTCTGTCCTTCAGAACGGCCTGGGAAGATCTGTCGCTTAAATGGTCAGGTGCCAGCAACCTGAGCAATAAGGTCATTGTTGAATCAAGGTCCTGTGCAGTAAACAGTGGTAATCTTTTAATCCTTCAATGAGGGCTTTCCGGTTTGTAAGACACCAATCCTTGTGTATTAATAGTAAGAACAGCAGGTGTAAATAAGGAAGTTCAGTTTGTTGTTTGTTATCTGGTTACTATTATTGTATATATGTGTTACATGTGTCATTGACTAGCTGCTATCAATTATTTTTCCCAATCGGTTTAGCTTATTACACATATAATTTAAGTCACGTCACCACTGGAACTTATTAGCAGTAGCTGCACTTAAGATTGTGCTGATCTCACACTCAGAATGTCAATGACAAAGCATTCTAAACCTTCACACCACAGCAGGTTGATTATAAACAACATTAAATCCGTTAATATCAGCTTTTAGATCTCTTTTACTAACACTGAATGACGTGGAATATGTTTCCAAGGGTTCAGTGGCTGCCTCTAATCAGAGTGTACGTTCCCTTGCACTCTGCTTCGCTCGCAGACACAACAAAGGGCGTGCAAGAACTACACTGTCAACTCGGTTAGAGGGAGCCATGAACACTCAATCCTGACTCTGCCTGCCATTCAGTCCTGGGTCTCTCTCAAGTACAGACAGGCAGTTGTATCGATAAGAACACAAAGAAAGGACTTGTTCATTATTATGTTTGTTTTTTTTGTTTGTTTTTTAATGTTAATGGGTTGAGAAAAAAACAGAAATACATATTAAGTATATATACTTATCAGACAGCTGTTGTTTTAGGTTACAAAATAAATGTTGTATTTGTTGTATAGTCTGCATTACATGTGTTAGGTTACAAAGGATATTTACAATTGCAAGAAAATATAAAAGTACTTTGTCCCAGTCTGTGTGTGTGTCTGTAGCTGGGATGGGAGAGTGTGTGTGTGTAGGGAAGGGGTGAGGGGATTATTATTGGCGGGAGAGAGTCAGTTTGATGGCAGGCAGGGCCTTCTCTTTAAATAAATAGTCATCAAACAAAGGCTTGGTCCTGCGTACCACCATCCTGCCCCGTGTTAAAGCTGAGCTGCTCTTCTCAAGAGAAAAATGACAAAACCAGACAGGGGCCTGGGTGGACAGAGTAGCCCAAAAGAGTGCACTTAAAAACATCTGGTTTAAAACAACAAAAAAAACAAGAAGAAAAACAATAATACATATATGATATAAAAGCCATTAATAAAGCAGTTCTTAATTATTTTTAATAAGTGAAATATTCTCTTCTACCAATGCTTTGTGTCCTTGTCTCTCTCTCTCTCTCTCTCTCTCTCGCTCGCTCTCTCTTTATTTAGATTTCACCCCTAAAGTTTTCACATATACAAAAACCACACTGTAAATGCATAGTTTCATTATGTTGCTATGGGACTGGGCTAAGAAGTTCTGGGAGGTTCTGCTGCTTGCATGCCTTGTAAAGGATAGTCTGTTTGCTCTCTCCTACTGCATGCCTTGCTTGCAGTGTGTTAAATCCACCTATAGAGGCAGTATGGAGTCTAAGATGGATAAGTTACCTCAGTGACATTCTCTTGAGGCTACATTGGTGCCCTGCTATTGTGAGGAGTGCCATTCATCTGTGTCCAGGTTTCAGATAATTGGAACTGGAACAGAAGTGCTGTACCGCCCTAAGAACCCTTCCTTTAGTCCCATCTCCCTGCAGGACGTCTGTACAACATCATGCATGGATGCCTGAACCTGATGCCAATCACCCATTCCAGCCGGCCCCAGAAATATTCCATCAGGCTTTCCACAGCACTCACAGACACACAGGTGTTACACAGTCTGCAATACATGTCCAATGCACATTAGGAATCATATGGGCTATACATATACATGTATATATTTGGGTTCTGACTGGACCAAAAACTGGACTAGAATGGAATCGACTAGAATGGCCCCTTGGTTGCAGATTTGCCCACTGTTTTGCACCCTCACAATGAGACTCTAAAATTTGCTCAAGGATTCCTTTACACCTTCTTGTGGCCCAGCCTCTTACAAAAGACTGTTGTAAATTCCCATCTGTGTCTCTAGTCCCCTCTCTGACTGGTAGGGGGATCATGGGCCTTGTTTAATTGCTATGTTAACGTCACTGCCCCAATGATGGAAAGGAAAAAACACCAAGATTATGGATTGGTTGTTTTTTTTTTTTTTTTTCTTTGTCCTTTCCTGGAGACGTGGCTGTTTGTTTTATAAGTCACAACAAATCTGAACACAGTAATTCAATTGAGAAAAATATACTGCTTAAAGCTACCATTTGGTTGTAGGTTCTGGTAAACTGTGAAACAGACAGCACCACATATTGAGCATGGTCTGTAATATTATTGCATATTTCTGTAGTGCTCTTTTTTAAAATGCTTCAAGAGCTTGCAGTCCATCCATATTCTCATTACAGTTACAGCTAGTTTGCTCCCAATTTAACCTCCACAACAACTTTGTGTCCTCAGGTTTGCTACATAAACGTCTGCACAGTTTTTTTATGACGACCGTCCTTTCTTGTGAGTGTTTTTCAACAGTGTAATCATATCCACGTCTTTCAGTTCAGTCTTCACTGAGAATATTTTGAGGCACAAGTTCAGCCACCCGGGGGCCTTGTGCTTTGGTTGAGGATGCCATTCTATGTTCGAGTGAAATAAAAAATAATTCTAAATTGAAGTGATTTCAGACACCACACGCTGTTTCCAGGGTGAACAACAAGGGGCAACTGGAAAGAGCTTGGAAGGGGAGCGAGCCAAGGAAGACTGCAAACAGACCAAAAGTCTCATACGAGTCACACAGCCAGCTATGGGGTATTCCAAACTTGAGACTTTGTGGGTGTGATGAGGCTTATACTAAAGTCACATTCCTCAATAAGATGGTATTACTGATTTGTGTTTGGCTTCTGGGGATTTGATCAAACGCACCCATCCAGTACACTGGACTCAAAACTTGATTTAATGCAAGGGAAGGCTTCTGAGGTGAGAAATTAGTTTCCGCCAATAACCCATAGTGGATATTTCAGTAAGCTGGTTTATGGAGAGCATTGCTTCCTGGATAGAGGGGCTGTGTTGTGGGGTTTTGACACCGTATACAAAAATAAGTAGTTTTTTTTTCTTATTAAATTATTATTATCTTCTATTTATTTATTATTTTTTTATGTGTGTGTGTGTTTTTTTTTATTACTTGGTTTCCTCAATCAATCTCTGGGTTCTATTTACAGACAAACTGATCCACAATCTGAGTGCAGCGTTTGCACTTGACGTAGCAGCACCAGTGGAACTTGCAGTGGCAGCGCTCGTACTGGTAAGTCTTGAACTGGTCGTAGCCCCGCCCACAGCACATGAGCTCACAGCCGTCCATCCCCTCGGAGGTCTTGTTGCAGAGACGACCCTCGGTGCCCAGCGAGCCGGTGCTCTCGTTGCGGAGGCAGTAGTCCGGGCTCTGGTCCATGTACGCCAGGTCCTCAGGGGTGGGCGGGTTGAAGCGCTGGTTTACCAGCTCCAGCTTGCCTTTGCGGTTGATCCTCATGGCAGCCGCGCTGTCGTACTTCTCCTTGAGGAACTCGCCCACCTTGCGGAAGTCGGCCAGCTGGAGCCAGCAGGTCTTGAGGCTGCAGGAGCCCGATACGCCGTGGCACTTGCAAGCCACATTCGCCATGTTGTACACCGCCTGGAAGCAGAAAGAAAACAGGAAGGGTGAGAATGGGAACTAGTGGAGACTCAACCAGCAACTCATTTACTTATTGGATGCCGGACAGGTAATAATTGACAGAAGAAGACTTTAGTAGTCTAAAGCAAGAAAAAGAAACAAAAAAACGGAAACATACATATTATTACTCAAAGGTGCCCCCCCCCCCCCCCCCCCCAGTGAAATTGAAATTAAAGTCTGTAAAAATAAGAAATAAAGTAGGTTATTGTCATTGAGGATATGGACAACATGTAAATGTCGAGATCTTGTAATTAATTAGGAGGCTTGGTGGTCCAGTGGTTAAAGAAAGGGGGTGTTACTAGGAGATTTCCAGTTCAAATCCTGGCACTGTCACTGTGTGTGATCCTAAGCAAGTCACTTAACCCTTGTGCTCTGCCCTTCAGATGAGACATAAGACCAAGGTTCTATTGCAAGTGACTCTGCAGCAGCAGTTGTTGATAATTCACTCACTAGTCTCTGTAATTATAATAATTATGTCAAGATCCTGTGATCATTCAAGATTCTGATATATTTTATCTTGTGATCTCAACATAACACATTTTTTAATTTATTTCTACCCATGTCCTCAAAGAGCCACCGTAGGTTACTATCCTTAGAAGAACTTAGTGTAACTTTTGGTATTACTGCTTAGTAGCTCTACTAGGATAGTGCAGTGTCTCATACAACATACAGCTCTTAGAGGGAAATACACTTAGGGGAAAAAAAGCCCTTTAAAAATATAAGATCTGCTTTGCTTAAGAAGCAAACTAAAAGTGCAACAACATTTTGTTTCACTGCACAGCGATTTTTTTTTGTGACTTGGAATGCGGATAGTTATGGTATAATAAGAGTCAATATACATTCCATTGGAAGTGTTTGTTTGTGTGTGTGTGTGTGTGTGTGTGTGTCTGTGTGTCTAGCCAGTGGAGCAAGCCTGACCCCTCCTGGTTGCTACTATAAGGTACACCATTTTTTACAAGAGCAAAACATAAACAAAAGCTGAAGGGTAAACACTCGCAAAACAAAAGATAAATGAAGCCAGACAGGTCGTCTGGACCCTCGCCGCCTCATCTCCAGAGGGGATGTGACTGCTTGTGATACCAGGGCATTGGTTTAATAGTGAGATACTACAGCAAGCATTCAGTACTAAAAAGAAATGCCTTTCATGTTATATTCTGTAGTTTCTTTTTAATACCACTAAAGTATCTTACGGTATAATATAAGGAATCAGTACCACATCTTTACACGGAACAAAAATGTTACGAATGGTGATTATATTAATAAATCAAGAAAATATAAGGATAATAAATAAACTCACCATGCAAAACTGAAGCCTCCTAAATCACAGAGACTGTGACAAATTGATTTAAATGCACGTTTTCTCCTGTAAATTTGCCATCAGTGAGGGGCGTTAGATTCTGTTTTCTTTCTTATTATTATTTATTTCTTAGCAGACGCCCTTATCCAGGGCGACTTACAATTGTTACAAGATTTCACATTATACAGATATCACATTATTTTTACATACAATTACCCATTTATACAGTTGGGTTTTTACTGGAGCAATCTAGGTAAAGTACCTTGCTCAAGGGTACAACAGCAGTGTCTCCCACTGGGGATTGAACCCACAACCCTCCGGTCAAGAGTCCAGAGCCCTAACCACTACTCCACACAGCTGCTGAAGTTTATATGTTCTTAAACGTATAAACTTCAGCAGTAGAGACTGAAAAATATAGCGTTACACATCCCCACGTGTTGCTACAACTGTTTAAATAATGTACCTGGAATTGTTCTTTTCATTGTTAACATCCTGACAACTTTTTACACTTATAACTTTTAAAGTCTGTTTCAAAGCTCTTTTTAAAAATTGATGCTCTGGTAAACTGGAGTTTAAGATCAGTCCTCTAAATCATGACAGGAAGAGAGATTTAAAAAAAACAAACAAAAAAAAAGTAGTGCTCTGGCTTTTCTGTTCCGTACCACATCATGGATCATTATTGCTGTGTTACCTGTTTGACAATGTGGTTAACAATCCTTACACTATCAGTGCACTAGAGCGAACATTTTGAAAAGAGCTTTAAAACAGACTTTAAAGTTAAGAGTGTAAAAAGTTGTCAGGATGTTAACTATATGATAACTATATTTTTAAAACAATTGTAGCAACACTGGGGACATGTAACGCTGTCGTTTTTGTAACCCCGCTAATTACCCTTTAAAATTGGGAATATATGTAACCAATCAGCCATCATAAAAAGCACTCAAACACTTTTTATAAATTACTACATCATGCATTTGTGTATAAGACAGCACGTCTGCAGCATTTAATTGTAAATGGAAAAGAAATATTGAAAATGCAATCATTTGGCCTACTGCTAACTAACATCTATTTTTAGCCTGCATATTTTTGACAATGGTGAAGGCAAAATACTAAACATTTAACACTTTATACACTGATGTTTAAATGTAAACTATGAAAGCCTCTACCAAGAATTCCATGCACCTCTGAAGATATACTGCATGCTACAACCCCCCCCCCCCCCCCCCCAAGCACTTCTGGATCGATGCAAATGAAGGCTGGGTTGATTCGTCTCCCGGCTCAGATAGACAGACATTAACTCCCTATCTGCCATCTCTGAGCACCAACAACAAGCAACATCAAAGGGCTCCCTGAACTGTTGATTCCAAGCCTTTGATTCCGAGATCTTCCTGAACAGGACATTCTATACCTGGGGGCTTTGTGTGGCTGGTGGTGTGGCTCCAGCATAAATGCCCTATCAGGGCCTGTGATCCACTCCTATGACCATGATGCCACTATAGCACAATGTTGGGGTACAAAGGCCAATGCAACACAGCATGGTAAACTTTATAAATTCAATAGCAAACTTTTTAATGTCTTTTTTTACCGTTTCTTTTAGTATTGCAAAATGTACCATAATATGTGTCAGCAATCCAATAACGTATTTGATAATAATATAATGTAACATGAGAAATAATGCACAGCCCACTAGTATAAAAAAAAACTTTAAATGGAAGACAAAAACAGAAGCTAAGAATCTACTGTTTACCATGGTCAATTTGCAGGGTCATTTGCCAAGCTTTTAAAATGTGCCACTATGCATTAAGGGGCTGATGTAAGGATCGGCGCAATGCAAACAATTGTGGTTGTAATTATTTTGCACTGCAGCCTATGCAAGCTTAAGAGCAATGCAAATTACTCAACACACACACACACATAATGAGCTGCAATCATGATAATGAGGGTCGCAATGAGCGCCGCCTGTGCATCGGGATATTCAGCGGCCGCACTTACAGCCCAGAGGTGAGGGGAGTTAGGAGTACAGAGAGCAGTAGGCGCTAGATGAGACTTGTGGAGCACGAAAATCAAACCAAACAAAAAAATATGTCAAAGGAAGGGCAGCAAAGTCTTCCTGACGCACGGAAATGAAAAGTTTTCTGAGGAGGAGCTGAGCACTCAGCATGAAATTGGGTTATTTGGAAAAGCTTCAGCCAACATCAGTTATGGTACGAAAGAAGCCATAAGGTCCTCTATAGTGGAGAAAGGCATTGCTGTAGGTGTTACCAGGAGGACAGTCAACCAGGTGATGAAAAGGTGGTAGGACCTGCAGCGGCGAACTAAAGCGAAACTCACAACACAGCACAGGCAGCAGGAACAGGAGGAGGGCCGTCCGCCACATCACAGCTGACACCGCTGGAGAGGCAAGTGGAGAGGACAGTCCATCCCAAACAAAATGACCCTGGGTTTGAATATGCAGGTCTTCTGCGTCTTGCCCGTCCCCTCTGAAGGTTTTCCTACCTGTCCTTAACAAAAGCTAAGCGTCGCCGCATCAGGAAGTGTACCACAGCAGCCATCCTGAGGCCAAAGACAGGTCTCTGAAGGTGTTTGCTTTTATACAGCTCTTAATTACTCGCTTCTACAATGGTTTGCACCTTGTCAGAGGAGGTGCAAAGTTTTTGAAGGGTCAGCAATTGCCCAAGTGCAAGGAAAAATCCTTACATCTCATTATAATGTTTGCACCCGCTTAGTATTCCAGATCCCCGCCCAATAACATGCTCTTTTCTTCATTTGAATACATTTCAATATCATTTACATGGATTAATGAATGCAAAGTGCTAATTTTATAGCGGGTGCAGAACGCCAGGATGAAAAACATTCTTTACATATGCCGCATTTTTAGTGACTGCTTTACGCCAGCTAAACTCAGTTTGTGGCAGCAATATGGGTGCACGTATCCTTACATCAACCCCTTAATGTGCCAAAACATCAGGAGTGCAAATATGGGGCTATGGCTAAGTTCTAGCACCAGGGTACCTCATATAGCGCCAGCAACATTAAATTCTGCCGCCAGTGGACATGTTTAATTATTATTTTTTTTTTATTCCTTCGCAACCATAGATAATGATAGTTTCTCATTGGGTCTGGACTGCTAACATGATCCACCCACACTCATCCACATGGGAAGTTGTGAGGGGGGCTTGATTAGGGTGGGGTTTGAAAATTTAGCAACAGTAGGCTCTCTGGTGCTAAACTTTCAAAACAGTTTAGCACCAGTTTTCAAAACGACCATGTTTTTTTTTAGTATGCTTTCTAATACATATGTTTGGTTAACCCTGCTTCTCAGTGCTTTAATGATTTTACTCTGCAGCATTGTACTTTGTTGTACTTTAACTATGATACAACGCAGTAAACTTTTATAAGCGCGGGTAAAAGCAGATGGTCAACCCTTAAAGAGAATCTTCTGCTATGGAGAGTCATTTGAAAATATATCTACTATGTTCATTCAGCAGCAAAATCTGACAGGGGGGTTTTAATGGCCTTAAAGTAGAAGCCTCCATTATCACAACCCCCCCACCCCCACCTCCTCAACCTTCAAAAGTGATTGACGCACAGGGAGTGTGTCTAATTAAAGAACAACATCCTGCCGTTTGTTTATAACAGCACCCTACAGCTGGGGGTACTCCCTCAGAACTGCTAGTTTGTATTAGTGCTCTGGCACAGCCCAACACGGGCACCACACACTATCCCTTTCCAGTTGTTTAACCCCAACCTGATACCTAACCGCCAGACCGCACTGCCTCCCTGGGCCTCAGCTCTAACCACCAGACCACACTGCCTCCCAGTCCCTCAGCTCTAACCACCAGACCACACTGCCTCCCAGTCCCTCAGCTCTAACCACCAGACCACACTGCCTCCCAGGGCCTCAGCTCTAACCAGCAGACCACACTGCCTCCCAGGCCTTCAGATCTAACTACTAGACCACACTGCCTCCCAGGTTCTCAGCTCTAACCACTAGACCCCACTATCTCCCAGGGTCTCAGCTCTAACCACCAGACCACACTGCTTCCCAGGGCCTCAGCTCTAACCACTAGACCACACTGCCTTCAAGTCCCTCAGCTCTAACCACAAGCCCACACTAAATCCCAATACTTCAACTGTAACCTCTCAATTCTTCACCGCTAAGCAATAGATCACATTGCTTACCTCCAAGTGCTGAGCTCTAATCGTAGACCACACAGTCTCCACAGCTATAGCCACTAGGCTGTGCTGTCTCCCTCCCCCAGAGAGAATTTCAAATACTGTAGCTGACATCCAGTCAAAGTCTGCAATCTACAATTGGTGCAAAATGAGCTGTTAACAGATCTGTCTCCTCAGGGCAGTCCCTGTACTCCACGTTCCTTATAGTTCCTCATCCATAAAGCACCCCCCAGGAGGTACAGTACAGAACCACTTGGCTGGGAATGCATATGTGATGGAGACACAATGTTCATTTTTCATTTGATAAGTACATTGATTACTGCATACCATTTTATATTGTACGCAGAGAATTCAAAAACAGTGAACAGCCCTATATCCAAGGAGAATCAGGATCCAACAGGATACTCACCAATCGCTAGAAATACTTAAAGTAGAAGAAAAGTGATTGACAAACTGAAAACTCACTATTTTAATAATTAGCTACAATGTTTGGGCTCCAGCCTACCTGGCTATTTCTACCATGTTATCTGAAGAAGGGGGAAGCTGAAACGTTGTAGCTAATTTAATAATTAATTACTTTTCTCCTTCATATATATATATATATATATATATATATATATATATATATATATATATATATATATATATATATATATATATATGTCAGCTCCATGTAACTAACATGCTGAGTATTGAATAATATCCTGGCTCTTCACATATGGGGTAATATATTTGTCAATGTATTTGAATAGATTTAACAGTATATTGACCATTCAATATTTAAGAGCCCTGGCTTAAACTCAAGAGTTTTCAGACAGATTTTTCGAAGCAGTTTATAATTAATAAAATCCCATAATATATTCATTAGACTGCTAGACACACGGCTTTGGAAAAACTACCTGCTGAGCTACTGCCATCACCTAGTGATCAATGCGGGTACGTCTTTATGTGCAGGGCTTCTGAACTTTAGAACCTGCCCTATGAATAAAAATCAACAGCAATAATACATTACATCTTTAGACATTACAATCGAGAAACCACAAGATGAAAAGTTTACAGTAAAAAAAAAACCCAAAAAGAACAGCTTTACTGTGATGTCTAAGTGCCGCTCTCTAGTTACTGTACTATTGGTTATTTATTAATTTATTTCCATTGTGGCACAACATATTACAACATAGTACTGTACAAAACATTGTAAGTACAACAAATGTATTTTAAAACCATCTTTAATGGAAATGTTTAATCAACTGGAAAATTGTTTCTCCACACGGTATTACCTTATGGTGTTTGTTTATCTCTGTACTGACTGATCTGTAAATTCAGAAAAAAAAAAAAAAATAATACTTTGGTCCAAAGTGACAAAGAAAATTTAATCTTTTCACATTTCAGAAGTCAAGATGACTGGTGCAGTCAAAGAAAGAGAAGTCAACACCGCACGCTGGTAAACTACACTCTACACTGTTGCATACAACACTTTCAGTAAAAAATGAGCGTTATTTATATTGTACTGGTACTTATGAGGACTTAAACGATCCATATAGTGGCTTTTAAAAAGTACCAAATAGCAAACACTTGATCATACATGTTGTTTTTGTTTTGTATTTGGTTCTTTTTTAAAGCTTCAATAAAGATAGCAGTGCCATGATTCAAATATAAACCCAGTGTGAGTGTTGAAAGGGTTAATACATATGTAGAAAGTATTCAATAATTGGTACCTTGCGTTACTGTAATACTCCTGTTAATACAAATCACATAAAGATATAAAATATGAAACAAAAAGTTTTTTTGAATTCTGAATCCCCCTCACCACCACTTCAAAACAAAAGAGGTTTCTATAGCAACTTCATACGTGGCTGCCTGGCGATGCTAAAATGCAAGGCCTCGGGTGAATATTTTGGAGAATGTGCTTGCCAGTGTTCCTGAAGGGGGTTAATAAAAGCTCAAATTAGGACAACAAATGCTTTAAAGGGTTTGCTGCAGTTTTGCGGTGGTTTCACGATGCCAAATTGAAGAAAGGTTATGAACTTATTGAAGGAGAGGATTGCCGGGGCCTAACTCCTTGAATGCAGCTGTTTATGTACCTGCTGTGTGAGTGACACTGAAAATGACAGATAGCCACACTGGGGCAGAGAGCCCATCCATTTTATTTGATGACAACTCCCCCCCCAACAGACAATGCCCTGCTCTGATGGACAGCTATTCCCCGCAAAGAGCTAGCTACGTAAACAAGCCACAGCGAGAAGGTCTGGGAGCCGAGAGATAAGGGGGGAGAGGGAGAGGCAGGAGAGAATGGAATGTGTTGTAGTCAAGAGAAAGGCTTTGTGAAGGTGCCGAAGTGGATCTGGGGTGGTGTTGTGGTGCTTTGCATTACAGCTGAAGGTAAAGGGAGGGGTGTTTATCTGAATCAGCACCATTTTAGTCACAGGAAAATAAAACTGCTAGTTTTAGTAAAGTAGTAACTAAGAAAGTTCCTCTAAGGACTTAGAAAGTGTGCCTAAGTTGTAATAACAATTTTAAAAAAATCCTGTCAGAAAAATTGTACAGACCTTGCGTCTCAAATTATTTCCTAGAAGAACATTTCTATCAGTCAATCCCATTATTAATGAGGGAAGAGACAAACTAAAATATATTTGTATTTATATTTTAGGTAGTATTACTAAAATAAATTAATTGAAGGCACAGAGAAAAACAATTTTACAAAGTTTCTTCTAGTCCTATCACTGAAGGTTATACAATTAATCGAATGCATTCCCGTGAGTGAGTGGCAGGTTGTCGTTTTTTCACTGTACTGAAGAAATCCCAGCCGAAGAGTGTTATGGCATCACAACGCAGTCTGCACAGTGTTATGACATCACAACGCAGTCTGCACAGTGTTATGACATCACAACGCAGTCTGGTAGTGATGTGACCCCAAGTTACTGCACCTGGATAACCAGCAGTGTTGCTCTTAGTTTATACAGTAAAAACCCAACTGTATAAATGGGTAATTGTATGTAAAAATAATGTGATATCTTGTAACAATTGTAAGTCGCCCTGGATAAAGGCGTCTGCTAAGAAATAAATAATAATAATACTACTGTGAGGCCTCCAGTAGCTTCCCTCTGTGCTGCCATTGCCCCTCCAGTAAATTGCAATGCCAGTAAATTGCATTACTACATTGCCACAGACAATCATTTAGCGGGTGTTATGTGCTTCTGAAACTGAATCTGCCTCAGTCTTTGTGGGGTACACAGTGCTGCATGCACAGCCGGAATATGCCTGTTGCCTTCTCTATGTGCCCCCAGTGCCGGTGTCTGTCATACAGGCAGCCAGCCAGCCTGGCCCCAGTACATTCACGCTAGACTTCCATCTTTCTTGAGTAAATGCTTCACGCCTAATTTGCAGCCGCTACCCCACCCCGCCCCCTCCCCCTCGGCCCCTCAAACATGCCTTCACTGTTCATTGATTGGCTCTCCGTCATGTCCTTGTTGGCTTTGCTGAGTTTGTTTTATTTTGTATGTATTTGTTTTCCCTTCAACCGTATCTAATTCCACTGAATCAGTCCTGCTAATAGTTTATTACGGTAAAACCATGACAAAATCCAAGCAAAGTGTAAATAACAGAAAAGAAAAAGGAAAATTCAATGCAATATATATATATATATATATACAGTATATAGACCTTCCTCAATCTATCAGGGATGCTAAGACCGTTGATGCTTTTAAAAAACAGCTAAAGACACACTTTTACGTTCAGGCATTTTTATCATGATTTGTTTTTTTGATTTGTGTCATTTCTTTTTATATTACATATACTCTTAATATGCTGAATGTATAGATGGTTCTCTGTGTTTTTTGTGTTTGTACAGCACTTTGAGATGCATGCATTTAGGCACTTTATAAAATAAAGATTATTATTATTATTATTATTATTATTATTATTATTATTATTATTATTATTATTAAATTGAAAGCATGATTTAAATTACATTTGAATTCGTCATGTCTGATTTATTAAATATACTGATATATTAAATAAAGCCTGTGACGACACGGCGAATGCACAGCAGAAAATATTTACCATGGTCATCTTTAGTAAGGGTCTGTTTCTGTGCTTTTGTGACCTGCAAACCCAGAACTATAAATGCATGTCCTCCTGAGCAGACTCCCATAGGAGAGGCTTGCATTGCAGGAGCTTTTCTGACAGCTTGACAATGCAATCCAAACCACAGTGAGGACCAATCCCTGGGGATGTAACCAAGCAGCACTCGGAGCAGATCACAGGAGATAAATCCAACAAACAAACCAGAGGCATGCGAACCCCCCCACCTCATGTGGCCAGCTAGCTGCGTATCAGCTGTGTTTTGAAGTTGTTTTTACATTGTGATCTGTAAGCACTCTGACACCGAATGAGGATTAAACCCTTGACCTCTCGCCCTCCAAGGGCACCTGAACCATTTGGTCGCTCGTTATAAACTTGCAAGCCCCTCTTTCTCAATCTAAAAACAATCGCACACTTTCCAACGTGGATTTGTTGCTGTTAATTAACCCTGCATTCTTGTGACATACCATCAGCAGAAAACCCAAAGCCACTCTTCAGAAATGGCTCTTTAGCTGCAGTGCAAACAGACACCACAATGGAAATGGTTCTGTACTATTGGCCAATGGCATTTGACATACCTATGGCATCACAAAGGTATGAACACACTATACATTGGCAATCTATTCAGTACCGTGGTGACATATCAGTGCTAAACAGAAAATGTGCTACAGCAGCACCACTGTGAGTCATGTGTTCAATCGTCATTGTGTTGCCATTACTGGTAATGCTGTGGTCTATGGTTCTGTTAGGGTTTCTATAAGATAATACAGACTGTGCTCCTCCTTTATAATACAGCAGAATCCATAGTTAAGAGACTGTGCTTTTTGCTTGTGGAATGGCATTAGGGAGCAAATAGGAGCAGTGACCACACTGCCTTATAACATTAAAGTATTGAAGGTTGCCTTAGGGCAACACTGTACAATGGTTTGGATTATAATACTAATGGTATCCTATCCCAATGTTATTTCTTAAAAATGGTGCTCATGAATGTATAATGCACTGTGCTAGGATTGCCCTAGCCCCTCTCACATGCCTTCTCAATCTCCCACCAGTGTCTTTCACTCAGGCTGTGTTAACCCCCCCCCCCCTCCTCCTCCCCCATTCCCGCTGTGTTCGTGTTCACACCATTCTTCACGATTCTGTAAACAGCTCAGGCTCCCTGATTTAGCAGGCCCATCCTATCTTTCACCCTCTCGTCTGTCCAGATGGCCTCAACAGCTGGACATGTTGATTACACTCTTTGACGGCCTCGTTCCTGGGAAGAGGGGAGAGGGAGAGTGCAGGCTCCTGGGGAGGAAGAGGGAGGGACTGCAGGCTCCTGGGAAAAGGGGAGAGGGAGAGACTGCAGGCTTGAGGGAGAGGGTGAGACTGCAGCCTCGAGGGGAAAGGGAGAGGCTGCAGGCTCCTGGGGAGAGGGGAGAGGGAGAGACTGCAGCCTCAAGGGGAGAGGGAGAGACTGCAGGCTCCTGGGGAGAGGGGAGAGGGAGTGACTGCAGGCTCCTGGGGAGAGGGGAGAGACAAAGACTGCAGACTTGAGGGGAGAGGGAGAGACTGCAGGCTTGAGGGAAAGGGAGAGACTGCATCCTCGAGGGCAGAGGGAGAGACTGCAGCCTTGAGGGGAGAGGGAGAGACTGCAGCCTCGAGGGGAAAGGGAGAGACTGCAGGCTCCTGGGGGGAGGGGAGAGGGAGAGACTGCAGCCTCGAGGGGAAAGGGAGAGACTGCAGGCTCCTGGGGAGAGGGGAGAGGGAGAGACTGCA
The DNA here is from genome assembly GCF_902713425.1 of Acipenser ruthenus. Classification (NCBI taxonomy): domain Eukaryota; kingdom Metazoa; phylum Chordata; class Actinopteri; order Acipenseriformes; family Acipenseridae; genus Acipenser; species Acipenser ruthenus. Next base: position 35,090,395 of record NC_081195.1, on the reverse strand, counting down.
GGCTTGAAGGAGAGGGAGAGACTGCAGGCTCCTGGGGAGAGGGGAGAGGGAGAGACTGCAGGCTTGAGGGAGAGGGAGAGACTGCAGGCTTGAGGGAGAGGGAGAGACTGCAGGCTCCTGGGGAGAGGGGAGAGGGAGAGACTGCAGGCTTGAGGGAGAGGGAGAGACTGCAGGCTTGAGGGAGAGGGAGAGACTGCAGGCTCCTAGGGAGAGGGGAGAGGGAGAGACTGCAGGCTTGAAGGAGAGGGAGAGACTGCAGGCTCCTGGGGAGAGGGGACAAGGAGAGACTGCAGGCTTGAGGGAGAGGGAGAGACTGCAGGCTTGAGGGAGAGGGAGAGACTGCAGCCTTGAGGGGAGAGGGAAGAGGGAGAGACAGCAGGCTCCACTCCTCATGAGCTTGGAGGTAAAACTCATCCTTGAGCTGCACTTGACATGCGGGCCTTCTTTAATGGACACTCAAAAACCACACAAGGTTCAATCAGAAGAGAGGCCCACCATGGTGACCAGCTGAGTCCCCCTCTCAGTCACAAACTCATTGTAAGTCCCCATTATGTCCTATAAGTGGCGGCTACATACTTATAATGCAGCTGAGAGTCTGGCACTCCTGACGTCAGCATATCAAAACTGCTTCACGCTTAATAACACAGTTGTTACCTTTTAAAATAACTCCAGTCTGCCTTTCTTCTGTCCTGTTTCAATTTTGTAACTTTCTATTTATTTATTTTTTATTTCCACAGGAATTAGGACATATCTTATGAGACCAAACCTTATAGGACATCAGTGACCTTGAGGCATTTCAGGCCACCACATACCTTAGTAAAGAGTTAGTGCTCTAGTCTGCGGAGGCTGTCTGCCATCTCAGAAAGTACCAATTTCAGTAAAGCCAGGCTTAGTCAGTGCCAACCACAGACCAACCCCACTTCAATGGCTGGCACACACACTAACCACTGAGCTGCTTGGGCCTCCATGATCTCTTCCAGTGAAGTCAGCTTCCGGACACGTTATCCAAACCTCAGGCCACCTCACCCGTCTGCATGGCTAAAGAATCTCTACACCACTGTGTACGATATATATATATATATATATATATATATATATATATATATATATATATATATATATATATATATATATATATATATATGTAAACAATAACTCACACAGATCATTTATTATATTCAAGCAGAGATTTTTGTAACACACAGCCAACACGATATGAAATGCTGAGTTTTACTCTGGAAGAATAAACTGCTCTAAATCTGGGTCATTCTGTTTGTTTGCAACATTGCACTATGGTAACTGTTCAATTTAGCACTAGCGTTTAGTCAAGAGAAACGGTTTGGGACAGATTAGTTGTTTTTTGTTTCTAACTCAAATCCCATTTCATTCAGGTAGTTTTTACCTGTGTCTTTTCTTTAAGAGAACCAGACTACAAGTACCAGACTGTGTTGCATTGTGGGTAGAACAATAAAAACATAACTGTCCATTAAACCTGGAGTGTTACATAAAGTAAAGCTATATAGTTTGGCATCACCTAGAATTTTAGGATTGAGACATAATATAAAAAAAAACCTATGTGAACATAATTTAGATATTTTATTAAACACCATGGCGTCAAAGACACTACACAATGGTATTGAAAAAGTCTACCGGATGCCATAATAGTACGCCAGATTTCTTATGTCACATTTTTTAATTTTGGTCAGTTTTTAATTAAGAATATGGAAAACTACAAAGCTGTATGTAATTCAATATGTTAACTTTATTCAGCAGGTTTCATTCAACCTTATGAAGCAAAATTAGTTAATTCTATAGGGTGATGCAACACTTTTGGCTATAGCTGTATATTTAAACTTTTAACGCTCAATCACAAAAATGAAGGCCATCTAAATGAAAAACATTTTGGGCAATTAGCTCCTCAGTGCAGAGAGCTGTAACTAGGGGAGGAGTCGAGAAATCAACTCATCTCAATATGCCAGCTTGAGGCCCTGTTGTGGGTAAATCACTTCCTCTGCTCATTTCCTGTCAGTGAGGGGTGGGGGCAGGGGGCACGGGACGAGGGTCATTGCCCAATGTTTTTCAAAACTACTTTAAAATGTACTGTTTCTCACATGTACCAGCCAGGCACCTACCACTGCATGTCCTACAGAAAACCAGGCATGAGGCTCTGGACCTTGGATAGCTGCCATAGTGTATGTGGTCTAATGATCTATGGAAGTCAATTCCATTACGAACGGCAAAAGGACACCTTATTTGATTTTTGTATTATTTGATTTTATATAGCAATACGAAAAGAAACTTGGTCAAATTCTTTGACAGACTTGTGGTCGAAATGTCAAACAATGTCACTAAATATAGGTCAAACAATGTCACAAATATTGGTCAAACAATGTCACTAAGTTGTATTCAAGTACTACTACATATTTATGTATTTTTCCTCAAGCATGTCTTTATGTGTTTTATTATAAGGGTGTGGCCCCCTTTTTAAAGGTACAGTCACATTTGTTGAGGGGCAGGGTAAGAAACGTCTTAGCTGGAGGAAGAAGCAGTCAAATCACTTTTCGGAGTAGATTCTTTCTAGTTTTATATCGCCAGTTTTATATGTACTAAACTGTAGTTCTGCCTCAATTTACACGATTCACAAATTTGGTTCATTCACGGTTAGACCATGATGACTAAATTGTACATGGACAATATTTACTGTATAAGGGGCCTTCATGAATACACATAAAAAAAACAGTGAACCGGTGAAGGGCTATTGTCCATTAAAGTACAGCACCCATGCAATTTACTGTAAACATTTCACCAAATTCACGAATGATCAAATAGTGGAATAACGAGGGAGCACTGCCCTTCAAAAGACATGGTAATTCAGTGTGGGTGAGGATGCAGTGGCTGGAGACTGCCAGTATTATTATTTGTTTATTTAGCAGACGCCTTTATCCAAGGCGACTTACAGAGGCTAGGGTGTGTGAACTATGCATCAGTTGCAGAGTCACTTACAACTACATCTCACCCGAAAGACGGAGCACAAGGAGGTTAAGTGACTTGTTCAGGGTCACACAATGAGTCAGTGGCTGAGGTGGGATTTGAACCAGGGACCTCCTGGTTACACGCCCGTTTCTTTAACCACTGGACCACAGCCTCCCATAAACAGTACAAAGCTGTTATTATGACATAATGGCTACTAGCCTGTCATTAAACAATGATTTGGAGCACCCACATGTGTAGAATAATGGAGTCCAGTTCCCATAAAATATGAGAAATGTTATCCAGTCAAAGCAGTCCCTCAGTTGAAACCACCCCCTCATCCCTCGCCTAGGTCCTTTCCTCTTATAATAACTAGCCTCGCCTGCAGTACAAGCGGCAGTTGAGCTGGGGTAAGGTGGCTGCATACCTGTCTTCCAGCCTCGTTGTTCTGCAGGTTCATGAGGGTGCGTGCGTGCTCCTCCGAGCCCTTGGGGTAATTCTTCTCCCTCTCACGGGCGTCCACAAACTCCTTGGCGAAGCGGTACCCATAGTCCACGTTGTCCCCGCAGCCCCCCCACAGCCAGTCCCGGGGGAGGTCCTTGGGGCGCGCGGCCCGGCTGCAGCCACAGGTGGACAGCTCCCCCTCCCTGCAGGCCCTGCTGATGGCATTCACCACACCCGCCGCACTCACTGCGTAGGTGAAGGCCGTTTCTCTGCTGCCTGGAGACACACACACACACACACACACACACACACACAGTTAGTTAAAATGCCTGTGAGTTCCCTTGCAATTCTATAGTGTTTTATGGCAAACCTTGACATGCCTTCTTACAAGTTGCAGTATTTAATAAACGAATGCTCTGACTGCCTTATTGGGATTGCAAGGGGTCCTATTGTAAAGAAGTGCACTCTTTCTGCTTTGCAGACCTGTATGCAGATCTCAGGAAGGCAGCTCCACTCTAAACTGCTCTTGTGGTTAAGGACAACCACTGATGGGTCAAATGGCCTCCTCTCATTAATCATTATAAGATAACCCCACTCAAAACTGCAGACTAGTGAACTAATCTAATAAGCCAAAAAAAAAAATATATATATATTAGATATATTAACTATTAGATATAATTAAAATAATAATACAAAAACAAGCAAAGAGCTAGAATTGGAGCAGCAATAACACTGAAACCTTGGTTAGCATACCTTTCAATCTTGTTGAAAAGTCAGTCGGTTTGACAGTATGCACATTTTAAATGGATGGAGGCTTGTATCAGTATATTGGAATTTGATCAGACGACTACCTTGAAGCAGGGGGCCTGGCTGCTCAGTTCTAAGAGCTCCAATGAACACGAGGTGATCTGGGTATGATGTGGTGCTTGTGGCTCAGTAGGGGGTCAAGACTCAGCCCAGCCCCAGCAGTTTAGTACAGGGACCGCAGTGCTAGTGAAGGCACTGTCTACTTTGTAGGCAAGATCCATGATTCTATAATCAGAGTCAAATAATCCCAAATAAAGGGAATCAGTGATAATTGTTTTTCCTTTTAAAGTGGAAATGGAACAGTGGTGCCCCCTGGTGTCACAAAATGTAAATACCATTTATTTTTTAAATGGTTTAAAAATGCTGCAGGTCCCCACTGCCCTGAATACAATGTTGACAGTCCAGTTTGTTTACACCCAAAACGGCAGCTGTATTTGTTATATTGGTAAGATTTCTTTAGGGAACATATATGGTGCTGATATTTTCAACAGTTCTAAACTGTCACATCTGTTTTTAAAAGTCTATGGGACATTACACCTTAGAGACATAAAAGCCATATATTATTACAAGGGTTACTATAAAAATCTAATATTTGATAGTGTATAAATGGGAAAGGTTTGCTGGCTGCATTTGCTGGCCATTTGCAGCGGGTTTGTACCGAAATTAAAGAAATTAAAAAAAGATGATAACCACAGAAATACAAATAAATACATAGATAAATACATCAATGGGTTTAAATAATGACGTTACAGCTTTCTCGTGTGAACATTCATTATGAGCGCGCCCCGCAACCCAAGCCGACCTGTGTGAAGGAGGAATGTGAGAATGAAATGGAGAGTCGGAGGTGCTGAAGGTTTCCACACACTCATTCCACACCCTGCGTTTTTTATGAATGAGAAAGAAAAGTAATCCTCTCACCTATACCTCGCCAAGAACGGACGCGCGCACTAAACCGTCAAGAATTTAAAGTCGGCTAAAACGTTTATATTAAGTCTATTTTTTTTTCTCAAACCACCTTGCATCTGCTGTGCACGTGGGAATGTGGGTTCCCTTTGTATGTGAACGTTATCTGAAACAAAGACAGACACCACAACAGCCTTTGCAGCAGATACTAGAGTGATTGTGTCCCGTGTTTATTTAACGGCAGGTGTGGTGTACTATCTACAGTACAATATAACACAATGTAACGCAAGTGTCTCACAAGAAGCGATTTTATTAAGCTCCAGTGCTTTTTATATACAATTAAAATCGTTACCAACCGTTTTCATAAGTTGTTTTTAAAACAGGTTTACACTGGCATCCAGAGTTATATTCAATTGTGTGGATGTTTTTCTTTTATTTTTGAAAGTAATATTGACTTTGGCGCTAACGTAAATCTAGTTCTCTGTGTATTTCGAAGACTTCAATTAATTTACAGCCGTACACAGATCCTCGATCATACCTAATACATAATGAGATTGGAGAACTGTATTATGTCTGGTCTGTGTGTTTGGAATAGGGCTCACGGACTCGTACGGCGTGTGCTGACTGGCTGTGACAGACGGGCAGGCTGGTATGCGCGCTATGCGTTCGGACTGGTCATTGAAATCAGAGGGATGTAACCTATAGAAGAATTCAGTTTTATTGTCCTGTGGCCGGAGACATCAAAAAGTCCGCCCGGATTTCTCGACTTCTTACCATCAGATAATTGCATTTCAAAAGAGGCTGCGGACAATGGCCGAGCTAACACCTCAATATAAACCTAGCGATTGACTGCAAATAACTCTTCTTTTGCAATTTGTGGAAAGGAGGGGGAGGGGAGCAGTGTTTTTTCCCTCCACTGCAGGGAAAAGTTACCTTACACCTTGTTATACAAAACGGATATCACACCCAATTGTTGTAAGAGACACGGCTTCTACTTTTTTGATAGCTTATCTGGGCATTTAAAAACATTAAGACAGGATAATAATAAAGTCTGCATTCTAAGCGGGCCAGCGCATCCTGCCCCTGTCATTGACCCTGAACTGTAGCCTTTATTTGCAGCGTGGAAAGATAACGTCTGTGGAATAAAGGCTATTTACAGATTTACCTTTTTAAAATTTATAAGTTAAACTATTTGTATTCTTTGTACATGAAAGTCAGTAAAATTGTTACATTTTCAGCTGCATCAATAAGTCATTCTACTGAGTCTTGTCTGTGATGTTTGTCTAGGGAATTGAGGCACGCTAATATAAAATACAATTAAGGAGTATAAACGAGCCCTATTATAATAGTGGGGGAAATTAAGATGTATAACAACTATATTCATTATATACCCAACATAGCAGCGTACTTATTTGCATGACCCGTCCAAAGACCGAAGTGTTGTCCACGGTGCTGCAGTTCCACCGCCTCTGTCTGAATTGAAACTGACACTCCTTGATGCCCGTCTTGGCCCCTTCGCCGATGTATACCATGTGATCCTGGTACAGCTGGCACAGCTTCCGCTGGCCCTGCGACAGTCCCGCGAGCTGACTGCACAGAGGCTGCGCTCCTATGATGTACATCTCGGGTCTCTGAATGGGGTTCATTGCTAAAGACCTACAGCCAGAAAAGGGAAAAGGCAGTTTGTCACGTTAGAATTGCCATCACCCCACTATATATCTGCAAGCGTTGACCATCTCTGTATCTCTCACTGGCCTCATGTGTATGGTAATATAGGTTATTGGCTCATTAACATATCTTCAGCCGATTGATTATAGTCAAATTGGGTGATATCTTTAGCCTGCCTTTATACGCTTTAATGAATGGCAAGTTATCATGTCAGTTAGTTTTTCACAGTTACATTCTTTTAGCTTGTTTTTATAATGACTGCTGAAGGTTGAACGTTTTATAAGGTGTCGAAATTGACCGATCAACCATAAATCAGGTTCCACTTTTGGGGGATTTCATTATTAGAATCCGCTTGGCTCCCCATTCTCTCCGTGTATTTGAACAATAGACCTTCATATCTCTCTCCCAAGAAGAGGGGGAGTGGGAGGGCTGGGATTAGTGTAACGATGTGCCATTCCAAACGAAGACAAGTTTATCAGCCCAAGAAATGACGTCATCAACCATCCAGTGTTACAATTACCGTAATGGTATTGGCTGTTAATCGGCGGCTGTCTGGAGAATCGGACTCGCGTACTTTACATATGTACGCTTGTTTTTCGTCAGCGAATCGCTTCATAAAAAGTTGGTAACGCCTCAAATTGCGTCCAACAGTTGCCTAAACAGTAAGATACTCTAACTCATAGATGTATACTTTGTTTGTAAATGTCAATGCATGTAAACAACTCGATTTTTTTTAAAATGTTATAATATTTATCCAGGAAAACCTTACGGCCTCAATGCCTTGGGAGATCACCAAAAGCATTAGTTAACAAGGATGTTGCTAACTTATTATTCACAGGCTTGGAGGATCAGTGTTGGTGTGTCACAGAAATACCTCAATATTGTATTTGCAAGGAAAGCATTTTTATAGTTAAAACAGAGTAACACCATAATCTCCATTGAAAATAACACGCTAATGTCAAAATAACATTATACTCCAAAGGTAATCCACAGCAGTCCACAATACTGTATACATGTCATTTAGCAGCAACAGCGAGCATACACTATATGGAAGTATATTAACCGAAAACTGAGAACTTTCCTATATCACTTATTGTGAACAGATGTATAGGAGATGTCATATTAGGCCACTGCTGTCAACAAAACCACGCATGTTTTTGTTTTAGTGAGTGAATATGTGCGTGTGTAAACAAGGACACCGTAACTTACCACCACGAGTTTGAATCCACGAAGAGCTGGGAAGTGCAGGAGATGAGAGCGATTGCCAGTAGCAAGTGGATCCCCGTCATGGTGAACTGGCCTTGGGTCAGCCTGAGGTCCATTCCCCCCTGAATCGAAGATCTTAACTTAAACGTGTTTTTCTGAAAATGATCAACAGCAAAAAAAAAAAAAAGGCTTAGATCAACTAAAAGAAAGTATTTTAAAATCCCTTGTGAGCCAAAAAAAGAACCCCAAGTGTTCTTAGCTGCAGTGCTTCAACGATACCCTTACTCTCCCAGCGCTTTCAAGTGCAACCCAAGTTCTGCGGAAGATCTGATTTTCAACAAGAGTCTTTATGACTGTCCATCTCCCTTGCTTTGATTGGTCCGACAAGTGCCTCCATCTGAATTGGAAAAAAAAAACCCTTTTGCTTTGGACACACAGAATAAAACGATACCTCAGGAGTGAAAATGACAAGAGGCGAGAGGGATGGGACAGGGAGAAGTGAGCGAGATCACCAGTGCAGGCGCCCTGCCTATCTTTGAATCTGATGTTTTTGGTAATTACATTGTGATACCCCCCTCCTCCCTCCCTCCCTCTCTCCCTCTCTCTCTCTCTCTCTCTCTCTCTCTCTCATTTCTAAAGACACAATAGCTCGGAAGAGGGAGGGACGGTGGTGAAGAACAAGAATCACCTCTCTTATCCCGAGAGCGCAGACCACCACAGTGTTAGGAAAACACCAAATGGATAGGGATTGTGGGCTGTTTAAACACGATCCCCTGCCGGGTGAGAGCTGACCGAGCCCTCCTGTCAACGAAGGGGAAAAAGTTCAGAGCTAAACTTTTTTTTTATTGTTCGTTCCACTCGGTATTGTATGTGTGCGCATGGAAAAAATGGCCTTGTTACTTTACAGACCAACACCAACATGCCAACGTGTACTCCTGCAAGAATGCCACCAGTCTGCTAATAGTAGATTTTCAGCATGCGGTTCAGATGCAGATATGAAAAGCGATTGGTTTTAATTAGACTATTCTCTCCACCTATGGCACATTTCTCTGAAAAATAAATGCACGAAGCAACTGGATAGATAACATGGTTTGTGTGTGATTCGCCTGCGTTATACAGAGATTTAAATTAACACTGGGTTAGGACTGAGCCTTCATGTCCAAGTACATGCGCTACAAAATGCCTAAGAAGTTGTACGGCTACACCTTTAGCGGGAGGGGAAATGGAACAAAGCAATACATGTCCCTTTGTCTGTTTTCCAGCTGTAATTCGGTCTTTATCTTACTGAGCTATATACTGAAATGCCTTAGCAGAGACCGCTGGAAGAGGGAGGGGGGCATGGTGCACGGAAACATTGGACATTGTAACAAAGCGTATCAAGTCCACTACACTCCAAAGAGTTTTTGGACAAATGCTGGAGCTCCAGTGGAAAGCACGGTTTAAGTGTGGGTGGAAACACATGCGAATACATAGATAATCCTGGTAAAATACCAGGGGAGGTGTTTCTAGAACAGTGTGGCTGTGCAGTGTTTCAGTAAGAGTTTCGTGGTTCTGGCTAGGAGAAAGTTGCGAGGGGGAATTGGTGAATACAATATCGGCGACATTAAGGTATATATTTTTGACTGATGTGATTTTACACTGCTAGAGATGTAAACATTTGATTTCACTGACTAGTTATTTCACTGCAGAATGGCGCGCGTATAGTCCAAGAAAGAAAGTTTATTTCAGGCCACTCTCCTCAGAACACGGATTCCAGCGGGTTCTAACACCAGAAGGGTTACCGCAATAATTGCAGCTTTGCAAAAGATGTTATAGTGTTTGTGTGGAGTTGGCACGAATAGTCAGTAGGCTTATACTGCAGATTTGCACCCTGACAAAAAATATGCCGTACAGCAGATTAACCACGGATTTGTACTTCATTTTTTGTAATGTTAGTCTTAAAATAATAATAAGTAAATGCAGTTCACAAAAAAAAGCCGTACCGTATAAATGTATACAGTCCAGAACAGCATTCTTGGGATTCCTGTTAAATGCTATTGGGTTCTATGTGGTCATAAAGGCCACTAAAACGCAGTTCCATAACAATAGGCTCGTCGCTCGTCACGCCTTTGCCATAAACTCATTCAAAGGAGAGACCTTTTTATTACTGCATGATGCACCTTCTGATTTATTGGAATTCACCTCTGATAGATTTGTGAGTTGTTTTCTTTTTTTTCTTATAAACGATTTCCTCTGGCATGATAGCCTGCGACTAGGCTACAGAATGTCACTATATTGCAACATATAGGCTATTCAAATACATTGACAATACATGAAACACACACACATATATATAGTGTGTGAATACAAAACATTTGGAAATTATCTGTAAAACTAAGACGGCCAATACCACCCAATTACAGTATTATTCGCCATTATAATGGATTTTTTTTTTACTTAAGGATTTTACCACATTCCACTGTCTGTCTTTGGTTTTCACATCAAGTTAAATTAATGATGTATCTTATAACTATATGTATATAATTATATTCTACTACTTACTGGGCTCTCTCTCTTTGCCTATTCACTGAAGTAAATAGGCAAATCACAAATAATATTTATGCTGCGCTCTTCCATCCGCCTTCAATGCAGTGCCGCCTAGAGGACCAAATGGGAACTGCACCTCCTAACCCCAGTCGGCATTCTTGATCTGCCTCCGGGACTGCAATTGGAAGGCGGAGGTTTCAGTTTCTGATTTTGGTCTTGTTTATTTCTAATTCTTTTCATAGTGATTGTGTGGAACAGTTTGCAGTAGTGACAGGTTGGTGTAAGAGACGCCAGGCTATTTCCCAAACGTCTCTGCATGATAAAGACGCGTAATCACACACAGCCCCTTTGATGTATTCTTACTTAGCCGCACCCTAAAAGACGTGCTCACCTTCACCCTAACGCGAACTTGTCACTTCTCAAACACTGAAACGTGTCTATACTCTGTCGATTAAGTAGTATGTTACATTCTAGACACTTGATTTACAGTGTATAGGCTAGGCTTAATAAATTAATCAATTATTTAAGGTGCATCATTTATTTATTTATGTATTTATTTATTCGGTGAATGCGTATATTTAGAGCCAATATGCTGCGCCGACAGACCGTGCAGATGTAACCGGCTGTGCGGAGAAGCCCTATAGACATCACGGTAGCCTGATGTGAAATCCGCGCTCAACTATTGCACAGATGTGGAACTTCAGCTATGAATAGCATTGTTGAAAAATAATCCTGACCCCAATGCATGGTTACGTTTTATTTTCCTTCAAACGCCAGTTAACAGTTTACTAGTCGACTAGTCTTAATGCTGTACACTTCATCACTGTCTTTTTCGGTTACGTGTTATATAGCAGACAAAATAAACCAAAACTACACTGTGAATAAAGTGCTTGCAGAATTAAACATACATGTTATGCAATGGACTATAAACATATATTCCTATTTATATACATTTATTTTATAACACGTGTGTTTTAGTACATCTACGGCTAGTTTCACAGAACCCAATGAGAACTAGGCTTGGACTACCTTACCCGAGGTAACATTATGTAGTCCAACACAAGTGCTAATCAGTGTCTGTGAAACCAGCTGCTAAAGTATAGTATAAAACAGTTCAAATGAACACTAACATGTTTTCCCAATAATAGTTCTGTTTCATTTTAAAATATTTGATTTTACTGTGCATGCATTTAACCCTTTCAGTCCTGAATTTTTTATTTTTTTATTTTATTTTTTGCGAAGACAAAGTTTGCAAAATTAAGTTATATAATTAAAAAAAACATCTCCTTTATTGATGATAAAAGAACAACATACACACACACACACATATTGGCAAATGGGACTTGAAAGTCTTGTCAGTATTCAAAGTACTCTAGACCAGGGGTGCCCAATTCCGGTCCTGGAGGGCCGGTGTCCCTCCTGGTTTTTGTTCCAACTGTACACTAAATTGCTTAATTAGACAAATTAAGCTTCTAATAAGTGCTTGATTGGTCCAATTAAGTAATTTAAGGGGCAGTTGGAACAAAAGCCAGGAGGACACCGGCTCTCCAGGACCGGAATTGGGCACCCCTGCTCTAGACCTTGAGATCCCGCCAGGACTCAAAGGGTTAAAGCACAACATATCAATTAATGGAAGACCACACCACAGCACATATACTCACACCAATGGTGGCATCGTGTTATTCCAGCACTTTGACTGTGCTTTCGTTTTCTACAAGGATAAATTAATCTGGTCATCAGCACCACCTATAGGTGGACAGCAAGAATGCAACTAAGCTCCTTAGACCAAATACTGTACTTAAATTTGGATTTACAAAATAAACGTAAAAAGTAGTTATATTACGTTTACTATGAATTTAGGTACACCGAAGAAAGCCACAAGGTTCACTGCTGTGCAATTCAACGCCAAAATAATTTCCCTGTTGTTTGTTGTAATTTATAGATCTTTAGCACCGTAAATGTGGGTGCACACAGGCACGCGCAATAATACAGAGCGACTGAAATTACCCACATTCACCACAAGGTGGCTCACTTGGTCTAAACATATGTTTTACTTGCTTGCCTGTTTTTTTCAACGCTTTGAACCCCGTTGTCAGGCAAATGAGGTGGTAGAAGTTGAAAGAGACTTGCTTTCACACAGAACTCCCTATGCTACACTTTGTTACGCGCTGTGTAACCTCCTATCTCCCAACTCATTTTCCGTTATTTAAATCCGGCGAGTAGGATGTAAGTCTAGGACTAGGGTGGTACGTGATGTTGTTCAATTTGAAACTTTCTTTAACGAGTCACATGTAAAAGTTTACTTTGGTTTATCATAGTACCGTAAAAGAATAGTCAAGTGTAGTATGGTGACTTGGTGACACGGTCGGGCATGAATTTAATTTGTGTAATGCCTGCTGTATAGGATACTGACATTAGGTTTAGGGTTTCGGTATTGAAAGAGGATTATTCATTGTTTTATTAACAATAATATGATAACCAATCAGAGTGCAGTGTCCTGACAGGAACATTTGGTGGTACCTTTGTAAGGACAGCGTGTTTTAGCGCGGTCTGCTCCATTTGCAAATGGTCTTGCACTTGTCTCCTATTGTAAGAAGAGTCGTTTTAAAATTCAGATTGCTAACTCGCGCTCAACATTGGGGCATCTTGAATCTGCTGCTATAGCCAGGACTCTTAAAGGGGAGGGGGCTTGTATAGATGTAAACAAACTGGACCGCCAACAAGGTCAGCTTTTGTAATGAAGCAGAATGCATACAGCCAGCCCCTTTGAGATTCCCCTATGCGAGTACTGACCAAACCTTACCCAGCTTAGCTTCTGACACCTGACTGCGATCCGAGTATTGATCAGACCTGACCTTTCTGAGATCTGAGCACATCAGTAGCCAGTTGAAATGCCTGCAGGCTCTTTGGTTTTGATGGAGTGTGACTCATCTGGCAACTAGAGAAATGAGAATCTTGCTATTGAACAGGCATGAAGCCCCCATAATACTCTGTTAAGGGTAAGGGGCAGTTAATGATTCCATTGACTCATTTTGTAAAGGATAGATTTGTGGAATAGTAAAGTGGCAGTGAGTGTGCTGTTTCAGATGGAGGCAGTCCAGGTAATCGGTAAACCATTTTAGAACATTAATAAACATTAATAAATAGTTAAATAAATAAATAAATAACCGCTCAAGCAGTTTTAGTTTTTTTAAGTGCCGACTAATCGACCTATTCGTCTAGTTTTACATCCACTATTCGACTCTCAAATTAGTAGTCATTTTAGCCCACTGTATACTGTATATAATACAGGCCCTGAGAGGTAGCAGTACCTCCAAACCCTGCCAACCAGCAAACATATCCTCTAGTCTGCATGTACAATTGTACCATTGTACATGCAGACTATACTTCACAACGCATGCATGGTTTTTATTCATCATATACCCCATAGAGTTCATGAACTATCATTTTAAAGAAGTGGTTATAAAACTGGGCTACTGAGTGGCGTATCCGGCAAAGGCGCTCTGCGTGGAGTGCAGGATGCGCCCTATAGCCTGGACGTCGCCGGTTTGAGTCCAGGCTATTCCACAGCCAACTGTAGACCGGAGCGCCCAGGGGGCAGAGCACAATTGACCAAGTGCCACCTGGTGGGGGGGAGGGGTTAGGTCGGCCAGGGTGTCTGCGGCTCACCGCGCACCAGCAACCCCTGTGATCTGGCTGGGCGCCTGTGGGCTTGCCTCTAAGCTGCCCAGAGCTGCATTGTCCTACAATGCTGTAGCTCTGAAGCTGGCTGCATGATGAGTAAAGAAGCGGGCGGCTGACGGCACACGCTTCAGAGGACAGCGTGTGTTCGTCTTCACCCCTCCTGAGTCAGCGCAGGGGTGGTAGCGGTGAGCTGAGCCTAAAAATAATAATTGGGCATTCTAAATTGGGAGAAAATAATAAGAAATAGTTGGCGACAACTACATTTTTAGTAAAAAAAAAAATTAAAAAAAACATCTGGCATCTACAAACTGGATAAAAGGGACCATATGAAACACACACTATCCCGCAATGATCATTGGAACAGATGGATTTGGTTCCAGTCTTTGCAGTCACTCTTGCAGAAACCCAGTTTGTCGGGAGTGTAAAATGAAGAATAAATGTCCCACCTGGTCATTGGAAGTAAATGGAGCATAGGGTGTGGAGCAGAGGTTCTCAAACTTTTTAGAGACCCCTTTTTTTTAAAAAAAAAATGACAATTGATGAAAATGCAAAGCGCAGACCAGGAAGAGAAACTGTGCTGCTGCAATGAATCTAAATGTTGAAGTATAATGCTGTCTGTAAGGATCGCAAGGCCTTTCTCACTCAATCAAAAACCACTCTGTATAATAAAGCCAAAGAAACACCTGTGATGCAGGTACATGTTTTATATCTCTCACCACAAGTCAAAAGATTTTTTTTTCCCCTGAAGGACCCGGGTTTGATAAGTGCTGGTTTAGAGCCCTTCACTTCTGAGACCTTGTGAATAAACATGTAATAGGTGAGGTCTTGGATACGGAAACGCCTCCAACCACACCTGTATCGATGGCCTATACTGTCTTGCCCATCGTGACTGAAAAAGACTTGCAAACAGGGAGATGCAACTTCTACCAATTACAGAAGGGACGGCATTTGCATAACTAAACCAATCACGTGAGGGCCAGCATTTACTCACTGGAAGGCATGTGCAATATGTCATCATTTTGTTTTTTTGCCCAGCATAAAGTGTATCCTGGCCACTTTCCCTCATTAGAATGTCGGAAGGTTGGCGGGACTGGGAGAAAACAAGCAAGTTTAGGTTGGTAGGTGATACACGTAAACAGAAAACGCGTTACATTGTGTTACTGCCCACGTAGGGGAAAAAAAAAGACTTTCTAATGAGAACTGGCTCGTCCCGAGTCTACAACGACACTGACATTTTCTGTTGAATGGAATGACGTGGGCTTGTGGCGCTGTGCTACGAGACAACTGGGAGACAGACAGCTCTTTTAAGGATTTCTTTAAATGTTGACCCATTTAGCAAGGATTTAGCGAGCATCGTCATCCCTACCACAAACCCTTTTCTGTTCTCACTGACAATGAACGCCTGTGTTTGTTTGTTTTTTGAACGCCTGTGTTTGTTTGTTTTTTAAACGCATCTTCACAGACGACATCAGCGGAGGCAACAGGAACTAGCTTGTGGAGAGGTCGATACGTCGGGGCGCGGGATCTATTTGAATGTAAAGGTGCAGTGTGTCACACAATCGTCCACAGTTTCAGGCCACAATGTAACTCCGTTGTGTCAAATTCCCCATATTCCTCCACAGCTAAGCCGTTGTCAGGAAGCAGACCTTGCAGTAGACAGTCCAGTTCGTTTACAGGCAGTGAGTGTACATCGAGTGCTGTTTTCAGGAAAACTGAAATAAGAATATAGCTTTCTGAAAACGATAATGTTTACGTGACTTGAAACAATTTTTCTAAAAAACAGTTCCAGAATTGGCGTGTACACTTGTGTAATCACATAACATCTTCAAACGTTGTAAAGCTGAGAAGATAAACAAAGTGTTTTTTTTTTTTAATAAATGTACTGTTGTTCAATATGTTGAAGAACTACAACAAAAACAAACTTAACATCATAAGTAATATATATATATATATATATATATATATTCTTCGCCAGTGTACATCTGTTCCTGGCAAGGCCATTCCCCACTTCATTTAGGTGTAAATTCAAATATTGCGTTATTATAAGGATCTCATCAAGGGCTTAATTATTATTATTTGTTTATTTAGCAGACACCTTTATCCAAGGCAACTTACAGAGACTAGGGTGTGTGAACTATGCATCAGCTGTAGAGTCACTTACAATTACGTCTCACCCGAAAGGAAGACGAAGCACAAGGAGGTTAAGTGACTTGCTCAGGATCACACAACAAGTCAGTGGCTGAGGTGGGATTTGAACCAGGGACCTCCTGGTTACAAGCTCTTTTCTTTAACCACTGGACCACACAGCCTCCTTGGCTCCTAATTGGCTCAATTTAATAATTAAGAACATGGTTGGAACAGAGACCTGGAGTGGAAGACCCCGGGTTTTCTCAGAAAAGTAGTTCCTTTACATGCATGTATTATAGGGTAATTTTACCTTAAACATACGTTACCTTGTGGCTGATTTTAATCCCTATCCAGTTCTAACAGGATCCTTCATCATTTAATTGAACCTACTGGGTCACGAACAGCTCTGGGCTGTTCAGTTCAGTAATTAACCCTTTAAGGTACACAAGGAATTGAGGGGCTGTTCAAACAGTTTCTTCTACATTACAAGTCTTGCGAGGAGGCGACTGACAATTTGGATGACCAGATCCAACCTCAGTAAACTTTAAACCCTGTTTCGTGCACCTCATTGCACAAATAAGAAAGTTAGAATAATTTGTATTTGTGTGACACATACCGGTATGTCTCTTGTACCTAAAGGGTTAACGGCATGCTAGAGCAGGATCCTGGACTGAAGTTAATTATCCAGAAGTGAGTGCCTGTTGCAATATGTGTGCATGAGTATATAGCAGGTAGTGCTTGGCATGTGATTACAACTTTTATCACACAAGTGTGGATGGCCGAATAACACCCTGAGAGTTGGTTAAAGTTAATATCACATACTGATTCATGCCATATGCTTTAAAAAAAATGTTTTATCACATCAATCCTTTTTAAAATCTTAAAAATAATTAAAAAAAAAAAAAAAACATTAAAAATCATGTGGGAGTTTTAGCCACATATTTAAAGAATGTTGCTTTGCAAATTGAAATCAAATATAAGATGTTGCCTAAAATATTTGAATGCATCCTCTAGGACTGATACAAATGATAAAGTATCTAAATAAGGTGTGAATGGTAAAGCAGTATAAATGTAGCCTTTGAAGTGTGCTGTGTTTCAGTTCTGATGGAATGATTCCTGAAAGCATGGTTAACACACTGAATTCGTTAGGTGCTCCTGACACCTCAGAGCATCAAGGCACAGCCATGGGAGGAGTCGAGAACCAGCTCGTAAAGTCTTATTGTTGGGCATAGGCCCCCACGATGAGGAAGACACAGAACAGTCAGCCCTGTTCACACCCCAGCGTGGCAGGTTACCCCACATGAAAGAACCCCATGCACTTGAATATGGTGATTGAGCACTGTAATGTAATGCTGCAGCTCACCAAGCACCTAACCTGCCTCTCTACCACAATGTAACTCGATGCTTTGCTACATTTTTTCATTTTATTTTACTACTGGCATACCTCTGCAAGGGTCATATTCACATATTCACAGGTTCAGTTAAGATCTCTAGCTGCTATCATTATCTTCAGTGTGTGTATTTCTCATGAGGGTGTACAGATGAAGTCAGACCATGTATACTTAGTCTTTTTTTTTTTTTTTTTTTTTTTTGCAGACATCCCAAGTTTACCAAAAGTTATAAATGTATTTATAGGAAAAGCTTGCCTGGGCTCCAGAGCCTGCAAAGACTGGCTATTTCGCTCACCCAGGACGCAGACCTGCACTGCTCTCCTGACTACACAAGCAAGCATTTACCAGGAACCTATAGCTCTGTACTTGAAACATCACGTATCCTGAAAAATGCAGGCTAAAAAACAAACAAAAAAAGGTAATCAATCCTTTTTTTCTAGCTTGAAAGGGGCTAGGCAATGTACACTCAAAGTAGCCCTGTTAACAATGATGCCCTGTTCTGTGTGTTCTCTATTATACTCTGCTGTTGTTTCTGCCTAGACCAGTTTATAAAAGTTAATCACTGTATTTTTTGCAGTTTTCCCATGCTTTTCCTGTGGTTATACCATGCATTTACCATAGTCTACCCTGCTTTGCTATGTTTATAAATATGATATACCACACCTCGCTATTCTTTACAATGCTTACCTGTGCTTTACCATGATTTATTACAATGTTCTATGCTTTTAATTTGGTAAACTTTTGTAGCTATGTAGTTTTAGAAAAGACCACTAGGGGTGGGACTCATTTCTGCCCTCTCTGCAACTGTGAACAACCCTAACTATAAAAACAATATAAGTAAACAATAACACACGCCCTGGGTGCATTTTGAACCATGAGGCGATGCCAAGTGTCTTCAACCACCCAGGAACTGCAGTAATGTCATACTAATGCACATCCTGGAGTGTGTTATTGCGCTTATAAAATGGTCAATTAAAAAAAATCACAAAACCCAGTGATTACAAATTTAGAACCAAGTTGTGTGGTAGTGCAAAAAAAACCCTCCTGCACGGTCATGTGATTACTAACAACCAATCAGTGCGCTTAGCCTTGTAAAAAAAAATGACCTGAGTTGAAACTAAAATATTGGTATTGGTATATCTGTAGTATTTTGTATTTAATCATAATTGATTTCCATTACACGAGAGTAGATGTTAAAACTTCATGCTGATTTGAACTCGGCTCTCGCCAAGATAAGCACCAACTAAGACGTAGCTTTACAGTAAACTAATGTGATCCATATGTGTCTCCATCCATTTACGTTTCCTTCCATATGATGATGTAGATATCCTTCTGTCTGGTGTTAATGGCTGAAGTGTAATGCTGGCTCCAGGGATCAGCTTATTTTGCCTCCCTGGCGCATCAGCACACACAACGGCTGCGATGCTGGCTCCGGGGATCAACCACAGTGCGGCCTCCCCAGCGCATATACTGATGTAACTATCACTGACACTTATCTGCTGTATCATTGAATTGTATTTTGTCACACTTGTACTTGCTTGAACCAAAGTCATTGTATTTATCTTGCTCTTAATTGTATTATTACTTGTACTGTGATACTTGAAATGTATTTGCTTTCGATTGTAAGTCGCCCCGGATAAGGGCGTCTGCTAAGAAATAAATAATAATAATAATAATAATAATAATAATATTGAATGACAGAGAACACACATAGTAAAACAGGCAAGAAATGATATATCATGGAAACGTCAATGATAGAAAACATCCCTCTAAACTGCAGAGACTTGACACAAGTATATTTCTTTTAAGGGGATGAATCTGCAGTGTCTTCCAATGACACTGTTAGAAGTCAATATCAGTAAGAAACGTTAGC
The DNA here is from genome assembly GCF_902713425.1 of Acipenser ruthenus. Taxonomy (NCBI): domain Eukaryota; kingdom Metazoa; phylum Chordata; class Actinopteri; order Acipenseriformes; family Acipenseridae; genus Acipenser; species Acipenser ruthenus. Next base: position 35,070,796 of record NC_081195.1, on the reverse strand, counting down.
CGCTCCAGAATAAAGATAAATATATCAGACAGCACCTTCCACTGTCAGACTGCAGTGCTGAACAACTTGAAATGTACAGAGTGAGAGACATGTTCCTCAGCTGAGAACAGGTCCGACTGTATCCCAGGATTCTGTGCGTCAGTGCACAGAGATCAATGGGATTCAAGCTCTGACAGATATCTCTGGTAAGATGTCTAAGTGCTGCCTGCCTGTTGTATATCATTAGTCTGAGCCGGTGACAAACCCAGGCAACCAGACAGACTCTGAATCAAAGCAATATGGGCTACAGTGAGAACATATACTTCCCTTCTGCCTGACCAGTAAGTGAAACAGACCTTCCAAAGAAAAATAAAAGCACTAAGTAGAGTTTTTTTTGGCAGTTTTATGCAGTTCCATGTGTTTTTTGGGGACTGACACAGGGGGAAAAAAAAAGGATAGGCGGCCCGAGGTCTAGTTATTCCAGCTGTTTGAATGTTGTTTTGGAGACTTTTAACACCTAACTGTTTGAAATGGCCGTAATGCTTTTGAAAGAGTTCCTATAGTTACAGTAGTATAAGGCTATCATTTTAGAATGGTACCACAGGGGTAACTCTTTATATATTGGGGCAGTGGCAGGCTGGAATCCTGACCCCAGCCCTGTTTTAAAGCCTTGGTTATCCCCCCCCCCCCCCCCCCCCTCTCCAACCCAACCCCAGTCTGGTGCCTTCACAGATCTTACAAAAATGAAGAACACAGCAGAAAGTCCAACTACACAATGATTAGGGGAGCAGTGAAATGGGCACTGAAGATAATTAAGGTTAGGATTATTTTAAAGCCATTTGTTACTATATCTTTATTCCATTCAAACAGGTACAACAAATATTTTCAGCACTGAGAAACATATACATTCATATCAATTAAGCATCAAGGCAATACGTATTATAGCTGGTGTTGCCAACAGCTGGGGTATTTCCTGGACAGCTGGAGGTCAGTTTGAAATGGCTGAAAATGATCAGTACTTTATAACTGGACCTGAGATACGGGTCTAGGCATTGCGAGGACGTTTTTACTCTAATGAGAGGTTGGAAATGTTTATTTTATTTTTTTGGTTATTAAACCTTTACATTCAAGTTGATTTACTAAGCTTCTTCTACAGTGCAATATTTGTAGCATTGTAACAAACTGTTAATATATCACTTGAGCCCTACAAACACTGTCTAACAGATTGGAGCATGTGTTTATACTTGGATATGCACTCTGTGAAAAGGCAGATACTGTGAAAATGCAGTTGAATTATCCTAAGTTGAATTATTATAATTGTAAGTCTGTCTTTATCTGGCTTTGAGCTTGTCTGCAGAATCCTAAGTGCCCTGCACCGAACTGACTTGCCCATTCCATTTAAACCTTGTTACAATGTGTCTTTTCAATTGTGCTAGCCCCACCTACTCTACATATATATAGTCAGGGAAAGTGGGCGGGGCTAACAGAGTTCTTACCACACGTTGCTATAGCAACATTATGGTTTTAATTCAAGTTTATCGAAGGACTCAAGTAAAGCCAGCCACCGGAGCTTGAGACTACATGTGGGGTCAAATAGGGTCAGAATACCTGCTGTACAGGAATGTATGGTGAAACTAAAGTGTGATGTAATCCCACACACATCCTTGTATCACAGGTTCTCTCTGGCATCACCAGACCTTTCATTAGGTACAGTGTGTTTGGCTCATATTCTACCTGTAAATGTACACGTGGCACTCATCCACGAAGACTTGGTCCATTTACCTGCATACGTCGCAAGCCTCAGACAGTTCCAAGCTGTTGATGGTAGGAACCACAAAACATTCTTCACCGCAATAGAAGTGCAACCATCCACCACGGTTATACATACCAGCTTTATACAACCAGGGTGCCAGCAATGAATGCTCTGTCAGGTACAAACATGCACATCAAAGGCTCTAACCAGTTATATAGGTGGTGAAGCTTACAGTCGTGTTTTTTTTATGTATGCCTCCTGGATCCTAAAGATTAAAAACAACTAAGCATAACCTTGTATTGTCAATGGACATCAAGCCATTTGGGACCAAGGTAAACTGTAACCCCCTCCCTAGAGACACAGAAGCATTAACCAGCTGACAACTCTGAAGTATGCAGCGTGTCACGAATTTGACTGCTGAAGGTTCGGTTTGAGCTACGTTTACGAGACTTTTCAAATAGGAAAGCGTAAAAAAAACTGTTGTCATTTTAAATTGTTCCAGAATAAATGTGAATGCAGTACTGCTTTGTGGCCCCCAAGGGCTGTGTAGTTATTGGGGCCACTGAACAAAGTATAATGCCAGGGGATCACTATGTGATTCCCGAAGAGAAAAAAAAAATAGACATGACAATGTAGTAAAGTAAGACTATTAGTATTAATACAACTGAAGAAATGCCATTTAAATTTTGAAATATAAATCTATAAATAATTCAATACCACCGTTAAAATTATAGAAGACTCTGAACACTAATATAACTTGGTGATTTATTTCAAACTAAATACTGCAGCTAATTTCAATCGTGAATTATAAAAGCACATGTTTAAAAGTGTTGTTCAATCATAACATTAACAAAAAACAACGTAATGTACGTAAGTCCCTTCATAAATGTATGTTTTAATACTACTGACGCATTTAGGAGTAAAATGGTTTATTAATATTATAGTAACATGATATGAATAAATACAAAAATATATTTAAAAAGCAGTGTGGAGTAGTGGTTAGGGCTCTGGACTCTTGACCGGAGGGTTGTGGGTTCAATCCCTAGTGGGGGACACTGCTGTTGTACCCTTGAGCAAGGTACTTTACCTAGATTGCTCCAGTAAAAACCCAACTGTATAAATGGGTAATTGTATGTAAAAATAATGTGATATCTGTATAATGTGAAATCTTGTAACAATTGTAAGTCGCCCTGGATAAGGGCGTCTGCTAAGAAATAAATAATAATAATAATAATAATAAAAAAGAAATGCTCTCGCAAAAACATCTCTGAAGGTCGTGTTATAAATTATTAAATATATGTAAACCACCATTTTGGAGATAAAATATATGTCCAAATAAACGGTCTTCCACAAAATATATAAAGTTTTTAATAAAAGAATGAAATGTGCTCTGGAAGGTAAACGGTTAAAGGTAAAGTGAACTGAATTGTAAGAACTTGGTTTCCAGGGGAACTATTCTTACAGTTCCAGCTGAGCTTGGAAAAACCAACAGGCTTTGAGAGGAGGGAGGAACACATGTACATTCCAAAACATACCATGCTTTAAAGTTATTTATAAAAACGTGTATATGTCTTGTGGATAAAATATAGAAGGTATATTTGGATCTAATTGTCTAATACAACCTTAAAGTGTGTACAATATATGATTTAATTGGTGTGTTGCATGTTCATCCCCCCGCGGCGGCGCGGTGCTAGCGGCCCTGCCAAGGCAGTTTGAAAAGATCAGACAAAGGCAGCAGGAAGCCCCTTGGTTTGGCAATGCGTGCGAGCTGAGCACAAATGCAAAGCGAAATCTTTTGCTTTTTATGATTGTAATAGAACGAGAAGCTCAAACCGGCCAGGATTTTTCTACATTAAGGGGATTGTAAAGAGCTTGTTCGACAATGTATGATCGTTTGGATCCCCGGGGAGAACGAGAATGGGTACCAGAAACCGAAGTGGAAAGTGCGGTGTGATCGCCAGTGCGTGTGTATTTTTTTTCTTTCGGTGAGGATTGCATTGCAACTAGCTTTTTGGGGTCTTTTTGCATTTGAATCCTACTGCGCAACCCAGACGGATCACGTGGGACGTGGAATTGCTCGATTTGCACATATATATCCTGGTGGTATATGAAAAAAAGAAACGGTAAAGATTACAAAAAACGTCATTTTGTTGGATTATAAAGGGGCGAGTCTAAGAAAGGGGTTGGCTTAATAAAAATAAAAAATACGAAGCATTTTTTTTTTTATAAATATTTAAAATGGAGACGCACATTTCGTGCCTCTTTCCGGAGATTTTAGCTATGATCTTCAGTTACTTGGATGTCAGGGACAAAGGCAGGGTTGCTCAGGTCTGTACGGCTTGGAGGGACGCTGCTTACCACAAGTCGGTCTGGCGAGGGGTGGAAGCGAAGTTACATTTAAGGAGGGCCAACCCTTCCCTGTTCCCGAGCCTACAGGCCCGGGGAATCCGGAGAGTGCAGATTCTCAGCCTGCGGCGCAGCCTGAGCTACGTGATCCAGGGGATGCCAAATATCGAGAGCCTAAACCTCAGTGGCTGCTACAACTTAACCGACAACGGCCTTGGACACGCTTTCGTGCAGGAAATCCCGTCCCTGCGCGTCCTGAACCTCAGCCTGTGCAAGCAGATCACGGACTCCAGCCTCGGGAGAATCGCTCAGTATCTGAAGAGCTTGGAAGTTCTGGAGCTTGGGGGCTGTAGCAATATCACCAACACCGGGCTGCTGCTGATAGCGTGGGGCTTGCACAGACTCAAGAGCCTCAACCTGCGCAGCTGCAGGCACGTCTCCGACGTTGGCATCGGTCACCTGGCTGGCATGACCCGGAGCGCGGCCGAGGGCTGCCTGAACTTGGAATACCTGACCCTGCAGGACTGCCAGAAATTGACAGACCTGTCCCTCAAGCACATCTCCAAAGGTCTGGCCAAGCTCAAAGTGCTCAACCTGAGCTTTTGTGGTGGCATCTCGGACGCGGGCATGATCCACCTGTCCCACATGACCAGCCTCTGGAGCCTCAACTTGAGGTCCTGCGACAACATCAGTGACACTGGCATCATGCACCTGGCCATGGGCACGCTGAGGCTCTCCGGGCTGGACGTCTCCTTCTGCGACAAGATCGGCGACCAAAGCTTGGCGTACATCGCCCAGGGTTTGTACCAGCTCAAATCTTTGTCCCTGTGCTCCTGTCACATCAGTGACGATGGAATCAACAGGATGGTGCGGCAGATGCACGAATTGAGGACCCTAAACATCGGCCAGTGCGTTCGAATCACAGACAAAGGGCTTGAGCTCATTGCCGACCATTTAACGCAGCTCACGGGCATAGACCTTTATGGATGTACAAAAATCACTAAAAGGGGGCTAGAGAGGATAACGCAGCTCCCCTGCCTTAAAGTTTTGAACCTGGGACTTTGGCAGATGACCGAGAGCGAAAAAGTGAGGTGAAATTTGCAAGATGGGAAGAGGGGAGGGGAGTAGACACTAAAATAATCTCCTATTGGTCAGACTTCAAGTTGGAAGGAGTTAAACATTTGAATTCCATTGTAAAACTTCAAAACTGACTTTTGTTTTCCAACACTGCAAAATCAAAACATTTTTTTAATGTAATGTTTTTATTCTCTGTCTGTAATTTAAACACATAAACGATGGCCATTATTTCCCCAGCAATCCATTGTTTTAAACTTTTTAAAATCTTATTTTAAGCCATTTTATTGTTAAAAAAAAAAAAAGAAAGATCCCCAAATGTAATATTTAAAAAACAAACATTTTAGGCTACCTCGTTTGTTTGTTTTTTAAACCCTGGAATTTATTTTAGAAAAAAAGACAGACATTGACGAATACAATTGTGCCTAGACTACAACAATTCCCATCCCCCACGAAGTCTTTCGCTACTTACTTAGAAAAAAAATAATTAATTTAAACTACTTTTTTGCTTTTGTTTTTCCCTTTACATATTTGTTTTAAATGAAATCGTTCAGTTTCGAACACATAACACAGATTTTAAAACGAAAAAAGCTTATGCAAAAACTAAAACAAATAATACCATGACTGAATCAGGTTACAAAAGCATGTTTTCTTTTTTTTTTGTTGTTGTTTTGTTTAGCACAACCACAGGCCACGAAGCCTTTAATTAATGCTTTGAATGATACGGGATCCCTTCACCCATCTTTTGTCGCTTATAAAAGCAGATTTTGTAATTAAACGCTGTAATTCAAAGCACCATACTTCAAATTGAAGTGATTTTTTTAAAAATAGGCCCTTTTAAGTCCCCTGTTTCTTGCTTACGGGGTGGTTGCACCTGTCGGCAGTACGGTTAAACAAAATTCATTAAAAAAGTGGATTAATCTAGGTCATGTTTTTTGGTTAAAACAAAATGGGGTGAAAAAGATGAGAGTTTAACTGAAGAAATGATTGATTTGTGTAGGCTAGTAACAAGCAAATGCCTGTCAGGCCTCTGTTGGCACACTAAGTCCTGCTGACTAGCTACTGATGGAATTGTACTGTATGTGAATTTTGTAAAAAAAAAAAAAAAAAAAAATCTAAACAAATACAAAATTAAATCGTTTTATATTCTTACAGTAAACCTTTAAAAACTGATATTTATATAATAAAGACGGGAGATATGAAGTATGTTTTGGAGAAAAAAAAACTTGTGTTGATTCTTTTATTTTTCATTTTTAATTTTATTGAGTCATGATATTGTTTTATTACATTCAGGTATGGGGGAAGGGGAGCTGCAGTCTGTATTTTATTACATTCAGGTATGGGGGAAGGGGAGCTGCAGTCTGTATTTTATTACATTCAGGTATGGGGAGGGGGAGGTGTGGTCTGTATTTTATTACATTCAGGTATAGGGGAGGGGGAGGTGTGGTCTGTATTTTATTACATTCAGGTATAGGGGAGGGGGAGGTGTGGTCTGTATTTTATTACATTCAGGTATGGGGGAAGGGGAGCTGCAGTCTGTATTTTATTACATTCAGGTATGGGGGAAGGGGAGCTGCAGTCTGTATTTTATTACATTCAGGTATGGGGAGGGGGAGGTGTGGTCTGTATTTTATTACATTCAGGTATAGGGGAGGGGGAGGTGTGGTCTGTATTTTATTACATTCAGGTATAGGGGAGGGGAGCTGCGGTCTATTTTATTACATTCAGGAGAGGGGGAAGGGGAGGTGCGGTCTGTATTTTATTACATTCAGGTATGGGGAGGGGGAGGTGCAGTCTGTATTTTATTACATTCCGGTATGGGGGGAGGGGGAGGTGCTGGGCTGTATTTTATTTCTGACATGTATTTTAAATTATAAATGTAACATTTTCATGCTGAAAAACATCAGTTGGCATTTTGGTTTGATGGGGTAAAGTTTCCAATTTTAAATTCTTTATAGGCAACTTGAAAAGATTTAAAATTCTTTTGAAGTTAAGTAGAAATACATTTTAGTAAAATATTTTATAAAATTATTTATATTTAAAAAAAAATATAGATATATATTTTTTAAAATGGAGGCTTGTTTAATAACTGGCACAATGTTGTGCAGGTTCATTTAGAATGACAACACACTATATAGATTTATACAGCATTCAAATTTTTTTTTTTTTTATTTAAGACTTTAAAATTGAGCAGAAGTAAATTAGCAGCTGCCATTTATTGTCCCAACAAAATAAATGTATAGTTGAAGCTAAATTAATCCAGCCAGGAACCGTAAAAGCAAGCCTCACTCCTCACTTTAACGGGTTTGCAAAGATAAGTAAACGGTATGGAAAGTGAGACGTTGAGGTTTCAGTTCAAGGAATAAAATGCTGTAGAGTGGTGAAAAAGAAAGTCTAGGCTGTAGCCATTGTTTCCTAAAGTTAAGAAGCCAGGGTTCCGTTTTTCCTTGTCCCTGCTCAGTCATGCATACCAAGTCTGTGAGACAGAGTCCTCAGGAGGGGTTATTGTTCTTGACACTGCCCACCCCCCTCCCACTTCACACACACACACACACACACACACACACTTTAACATTCCACACACCATCTCTTGGAGTATTGAAGCTGCTTTACTAGGCAGATGTAGCAGGGACAGGGAGAGGTGGGAGTTACCTTCTCTTCCCTAAGCAACACAATCGGAGGAGGAGGAGGAGGAGGAGGAGGAGGAGGAGGAGGAGGAGGAGGAGGGGGGGGCTTTTAGCATCAGGCACCATTATGTTCAATTTTAGGGGGGTGTCAACTTCATTGAGTTAGACTGAATATAAGAATCTAGTGACCCGGTACAGTTTTGTTTCTTTTTCTAAAATATCATCTGTAATCCTGTAAAATGTTATCAGTTTAACAAACTCCACTATTTCAAAGATTAGACATTTTTGTGGTGATTTCTAAGCTATAAAACACCATCAGATGTCACAAATGAGTCTTTGGTAGCTTTGGATTACTAAGTGACATAGCAACTAGCGGGGGGGGGGGGGGGGGGTGGGTGGGGATAAGTGTATTTCCTTCTAGGCAAAACCACCATTGGGCCCTGCAATCCAACTGCTTGGCATGGTCCGTTTTCAGCTGTATTGAGGCTGCTAACAATGGACGGCTGTTAGTGAAGAGACGCACAGGAATTCTGTTTGTGTGTAATATTGAATGTGATTGTGTTGACACTGCAGCTTCAAATAGCTTCTGCATCTCATAGCAAATACTTTAAAGAGAACTATCCCGAGTCGTAAATCTAATGCACAGTTTTGGCTGAAGAGGGGAGTGTTGAAGGAAAAAAAAATCAGGTGTTTGAAATCAAAGTTGCAGAAGTTTAACTTTACATTTTGTTTTTCTTTAATAAAAAGCAGGTTATTATTTTTTGTGAAAAAAGAAAAAAAAAAAGTATGAAGGGAAATGCATGTTTGTAATCCTGTAGGGTTCTACATAATTCCCCTTCAGGCTTGAATATCTTGATCAAGCCTCATAACTATCTGACTCGCAGGGATCATGTATGCTTTCTCTGTGCTACTTTAACTTGCCTGTGCAGTGTATTTTTCACATTAAAATACAATTCCTGTGTGTTGGTTCACTACATTCTTTTATAATCCAGCCTTTGGAAAATGTTATTGATAGTCCTGTTTGTTTACATACCGAAACAAACCTGTTTTAAACTTTATCTCTTTGTGAGCCTAAACCCAAATCGAGTTAGCTCAGGAGGCAAAGCAAAATTGATTCGTAACATTCTACAGGAAGTGCATGCAGACATAACAACACATATAGACATTTCTGTTTGAAACCTTCTGTGGTGCACTACGCCTTTAAGCTTTGTCATGATGTTGGCAGTTTGCTGGGGCCCTGTTTTGACAGAAGTGTAAAGGGAAAGGCTTATTCTCAGAGAAATGTGGCATAAAACTACCCAGAAACTATTTGGAACACTAATGTAACTGCATTCCATTCTTACCTGCCGTTACTGGTCTGCAGCATCCCCAGGTGCTGGGACTGAGCAGCCTTCCTCATTCAAATCATGTGACAATGTGACTTCACCTGTGATTTTAATGGACTCGGGAAAGCTGTTCAGTGCTGCCAGTAAGCATTCTCATGCTAGACAACAATGTGACTCGATATTGGAGCAACACAACCATCGGAATGATTGCAAATGCCATACAAATAAATAAGGGACATGTAAAAAAGCAGTTTATCATTTAAAGGTAATAAATAAAGCTAGACTACACAAATACCAGCCCATGAACTCTTGATAAATAGCATCTCCATTGCTTTTTTTTTTTTTAAACTGCACTGTAAAATTGAAGATGGTTGTTAAGAGAGAATAATCAAAGTTTAACGTAGGTATTTTCTTTTTAGTTTCTTTTAGTGTCTCTAAATGTATTGAGTGTTTTAAATTTATAGGTTATTTAACCAAGGAATGGCTTAATTAATGACCTTAAAAACAACTGCATTCATCAGGGATGCAATATGTGAGTCAGAGCGTGACTCAGCTGTAAAAATGTACTTGAGTTCAAATGTTTTTGACACCATAACAAAGACAAGTTAGTACAGGAAGCTGAACCCATTTTTCTGCTTCTGCCTTTAAAAATGGCATGGTATTTACAGCTGCTTGAAATGTTACTACAGCCAAAAGCTGTCAAAATGCATCCCTGCATATTGAGGTCAGGTGTTGAACTGATGGCTGAGTTGCAAATTTGTAGCTAATGTATACAGGCTTCAGATTGTTATTTGCCCTCAAATATTTAACTGTAAAAATATGCATTGCAAATTACAAATAAATGACTAATAAATCATTTTGAGAGGGGTGGATAGTGGACCACAGGCAATGGGGTATGTTTTTATTCAGGTTCTCACCGTGAAAAGCTTCCCCCTGTTTTTTGTTTGGGGGGGGGGGGGCATTTTGGTGTTACGATTTTGGGTTGTAATGACCGTTGCCCCTTTCAGGAACTGTAAAAGCTCAGGAGGGGTCCTATTAAATGTTACACAGGAAGTAAAATAACAGGATAAAAAAGGCCAAGTGCAAAGCAAATGTTTTTTGTAATCCTTCGTTTGCAGCTTTTATATGTTTTCTTCCAGAACAAAAACAGAAAACTTTCCACCGGATCAAATTTTGAGCCCAATGTTGTAATGTGGCAAGTTCTTGCTGGGAATTTCCTGAAATCTGGGCATTTCACTTTCCTCACTCCCCCCTTGGTGATTCTAGTTTTGCTGCCCTAGTTGTTAGTTTTGCTAGTTTTGCTGCCCTAGTTGTTAGTTTACTCTGTTGATGAAAGCCTTGCATTTGGACTGTGGGATTATTTAGACTCCTTTAGGTGGTGCTTATGTGCTGGTAAAGCTTGCTTTTTCAACAGCTAGAATCTCTGTAGTCACTTGAGATGCTGACTTCATGTGTAAAGGAAACTCCTTGTGCAAGATTTAACCCTTCACAGTGACCTTTATTTTCGATTCTACCATTGTCAACTTCCAGTACGGATGTCATCCGGGGGGAGAATATACTGTTTCACTGACCCATTGTTGTAACCACTGGCCATATCAGACAACCCATTCTATCAAAGCAGCCTTTTTACATTGTGACACAGAGGAATGCCTTTTTTTTTTGTTTCTGTGACACCCTTCCAATCAAGATGTACACCTCCCAAAAAAATTGCATTTGGCAAGTGGAGGGCAGTTAATGATGGGAACAAGATTCTTCAGGACTATCGGCATGCCAGAAGGAGCCCTGCACCTTGGCACCTGTAAGTTGCTACTTTATCTGGGTATCTTGGGTAATTTGATTAAAGTACTAGATTTAGGACATTTCCATTGCACACTAAGTGTTTATTAAGTATAAACAGGTCTGGTTAATTTTATTGCTTTTGCGTGATCTGTGCATTTAAAGATAGAGCAAATATGTATTTTAAACCCAAAGTCAATCAAGTAATCAAGTGGCAATGATTGGCTTTATTCATGTCAGTCATTGGGGGCAGCAGCTGGTTGGTTAGTAAGCAGGGATTGGGATGTCTGAGGGGGCAAGGTTTGGTAATGTGAGTTTTTATTGCAGACAATAAGAATGAGGTTCTCACCATTCTGAGCGTCTGTTACTGGGTCTCCAGTAAATGGAATTCAAATGTCTGTAGCCTTGCTTTGTGAGGGTTGTGTGTTTTTTTGTTTGCCAAACTAAGTATTTTTTTTCTATAATTTTATTACAGTTGGAAACTTTGAGGTATCAAGGTACAACATTATCTTGACTTTTCTGGCTCTTTTTAAATTCATGCGATGGTTTTATTTTGTTTTTGTAGAGCTACTCCCTCCCCTTGCTTTTCGAAAGTCTGTGTTTGTTCTGCACTGGAAACAGTCGGCTGCAAATGGATGTGTTAAAACAACAGGAAGTGAGCTGCAGGTCCCGTGGTTTGTGCAGAGCAAAAAGTAACCAGTTGGGTCAAGTTTAGTGCATGTTTCTCCTGGGGGTGGCCTTTCTCTACTCTGCATGATTCAGAGCCTCGGCGTGTCTCAGAGCTAGGGTGAGTCCTAATTGCACACGTTTTTTTTGCTGAAGGAAACGATACCACTTGTTTATTTTTTACTTTCTATAAAACACACTTTTTTTTTTAAGCGTTCACAAGTTTCTCTAACTGGATTTGTATTATAAAAACAATACAATAGAGGCCACTATCTCAGCCACATGTATGTGCAGTACATCCTTTAATAAATAAAACCAGCTCTGTTACTAGCCTCCTTTCTGCCTACAGTTAAACAAAAACACCAAACAGCTCGCACAGTTAGGGTTCATTTTGCTGGTAGGTATTTATACTCTCCAAGTTCTTGAGTAGGCTATAGGGACTTTAGTTTACAGCATCACAGATTGTTGGTATGAAAGAATCTGTCATGGAAAAATACTGCCTCTTATTAACTTTTTAGCTTTATTTTATTTGTAGTTTTGAATCTAAAGTTCATGAAGGAGGGAAAACCCCCAACACACATCACTTACCTAATTGGTCAGCCAAGTATAAAAACAGATAATGCCTTCCTCTTTTTGTGTTCGATTTCACACCCCTCCACCTCCCATTCCCCACCCTTGCAGCAGCTACCCCTTGGCTAACTTATTCCTATGGGGGTTTCTCGATTGTCTCATTCATTTGCCATGCGGGTTTAAGGCAAAAATGTCTACTATAATGACCTGCTCCCATTTGCCCTATAATGCCATTACACCAACACTTGTTCTTGTTATAAGGGGGTAAACAAATCTTTTACCTATGGCTCCCGACAAAAGGGCGAGCACTGTATCCTCTGTACTTGTTTTGTTATAGTGGCGTTAGTGCTGCAATGATTGTCAAGATGGTGACAGCAATACCACTGCACAGGCCATCAGTAGAGGTTCATGTTAAACCTTTTAGGTTTTGTTTTACTTGGGTACACCATAAATACTTTAGCAGATCTGTCTTTAAAGTCTTGCTTTTCATTTACTGCTGCTGCATTAAAGATTTAAGATGGTGCATTTATAATTGGAAACATCTTTCTTTTTTGTGACACTCAGATTAGTGTAAAAGAGTGTGTTTTCTGTATTGTAGCGCTGAGCTATAGCACAATACTTTACTGAAATATTATTATTAAATACTAGTTTGCTCTTTATAACAGGGCTGTAGTCACTGTGAAGGCTTGTACTGTGGGTAGTACCACATGACCTTCCCTGTAATGTGTTTCATGTTTTGTTTCATGTCACATTTTAAGAACTACTTATTTACAAGATGCATTATCTGTTTTAAATTGCAATGTCACACAGTCCTGTTCACATTTACACAAAGAGCAGAACTACGTGATTATCTATTTACTAAATCCTTCCACAGCTAACCCATCTGTGCACTCTTCATTTTCACAATGCAGGCCTTTTTGACAGCCATGTAGATTCAGCGGTTAGGGACCCGAGCTTCCTCCCCCTTTTGAAACCTGTGTGTCACCTGCAGATATTTATGGTAAAATACCCTTCCACACTACCTAAATAATGCACAATCAACATGCATTGAAATCATGTGTCAAACAAATCAAACAAAGGATTTTGCTTCCTTTTTATACATGTGGCCACTCCCCAATTATCACTGAATTATCTAATTGGGGAATGGCCACACCTGTGATTGTTGGCCGGGACAGACCCTGTCCCTGCCAACCTTGCATTCCCCACACACTACTTACACCAGCAGGGCTTCTGCCGTGCCACACCATGAGACTGCCATTTACTTGAAAACTTGATGGACTTGCATTATTTAGATAGTGTGAATAGGATGTAACGTTTGCTACAGCAAGAGGATAAATATGTCCAGGCCCAATTTACAGCAAAAAAAAAAGGAATCCTCTATTATTCTTAATGGTGTTTTGGTTACATTGATAACAGTTTACAGGAAATGCATATTGAGGGGATGCATTGTAAACTGTAAATTTTTTGATCCAGTGATGGACAAGACTCCCACTGTTTAGTTGTGAGAGTTGTTCTTGGTTTTAATTATCGTATGCTCATAATTAAGTCAAACTCAAGAGGCCACAAGCTCAGATGGGTCTTATTAAGCTCAAAGTAAAACTTGGAATGACTCAAACAGTTATATCTTAACCAGCACCAAGTTTCCTGGCACAGTAAACCATCGGCTCTTATCAGCACCAAGCGTTTCAACTAGAAGTCTTTTTCAATCTCTTCCACAAAAGCACATTAAAAAGGACTAATCGAAGTGTTTGCCATTGATCTTTCAGTATTTTTAAATTCAGCACTATGGTGTTTAATAGTTTCTTATAGTTTTTCTAAACTGTAATGATATACTGTTAAATGGATCTTCTAGGCCATGCATGTCTTTTCCGATGCACAGTACGGATGTTATGTCAGTGTTCTCTGTTTCAGGTAAATGCTGCTGAACCCTTATAGATGCACCTCCTTACAATGGTTGGGTTTCCAGTCCCATACCATACATAAACCGTGGCGTTGGAAATGTGACCGTGCTTTGCTTCTATAACTCTTTTGCACTATTGAAATGGTAATGCGCTAGAGAACATGGGTTCAGCAAGCAACATTTAAATAATATGCAGCCCTGCTCAGTTTTCAGCATGCTTAAAGAATTGGGAAGCAATGCAAACCAGCTTTGCTTACAACGTTCAAGATCCCAAGAACTCTGTTGGCATTGGTGCAGTTTGGCATGCATGGTAAGTCAGGTCAAGATTCTGTAACCTTTTTGCTTGCAGCGTGGCAGGAAATCAGTGGGCTTTCTTACAGTATGTTACATCAGCAATGGAAACAGCAGTCGGTAGATCACAGTTAGAAAGACAAAAAACAACTTCATATTAACACATTCCTCCTCTGTCTACCAATATATATATCTAGATAAAAAATCCCTATCAACCAGTAGGACATCATCTTTTAATATTCATTTTTTGGGGTTTAGTTTAATTTGTGCACAAAAAGTGTATTTTATTGTGCAAGCAGCTGTTTTAAATAGGAGGCCTACTTCAGGATCGCTTAAGACTCCGGGCAGGAAAATCCTGTCATTCTCTTCATTCTTAACACATTCCAGCTCGGATTTCAACTCGCAGCCTGCATTTCATCTTCAGCAAGGAAAAAAAAAATTCAAAATAATAAGTTGTTTTATTTTTTAAATTTACCATTTTCTAGCAAATCCAACATTGGTGCGGTGAATGCCTCTTTAGAGACGTGTTTGTATGTGTGGGGAGGCTGTTTTGTAATAGTAATGTGCTGTGTTTTTTGTTTAGTGTGGACTAAGGTATAGGATATATCTGTGTTAGGGAGCTGTGAACACAGAGCTCTGAAGTGTCAGATTCAGTAGTGGCAGAAACCAAGACTTGCTCATTTGCTTCCAGTGTACTCCCCCCTTCCCCCCGACAGAATCCACTGCCGCCATGGCAGCTTATCGCTCTGCACTCCATGCCCTTTGACCCTACCTGTCAAAACAGATGCCAATTAGTGCCAGTTGTGGAGAGGGTTGGTTTAGTGATTAGAATTCTGAGACCCAGTGGAACTTGTGTCATATTTTGCAGGAAACACAAACCTCTCCCAGCAGGAGGTACAGTAAATCAAAGTGAGGATCTTCTAGAGATTACAGCAAACGAAACAAGATAATACAAAACAAACAAGCAGTATCTTTCTCTAAGGTTCCTGGCTATCTGCAAGGATCCAACGCAAAACAGATCCCCAAAAAGCTTATCTTTATTTTGATGATTCTGTCACAATAAGCCTACTGTATTTAATGTATCAGTGTTTTTAAAGCACTCTGTTTCAGCTAATGCCATCATCACTAGTCTAAAAAATAAACATATAGAATAAGTGATGAGAGACAGTGCGATATGATGTCGTATCCTATGAACAGTGAAACAGGAAGAATGTAGTTTATGTATGACGTGACACTTTGGAATTAAATCGTATGTTGCAGTGTGACAGGATAGTGTTACGGCCCAAGCTGTTACGGGCAGGAAGGAGACTCATAGGCAGGGAAGCTGCAGTTTAAGAGCTAATGCACACATTTATTACACAAATAACAAAACAGGAACAAACAACGGCACAAGGGCCAAAATAAAAGATTTAAACAAAACAATGCAATATAGGTTGGGCCTTTGCCTTCACTATATCGTTGACACAGGACACTCACCCAAACTCCCTCTTCTCAACAAAGGATTTCTGGCTCCTTTTATATATGTGGCCATGCCCCAATTAGCACCAAGTACCTAATTGGAGAATGGCCACAACTGTGATTGCTGGCAGGGACAGAATTAACCCCATCCCTGCCAACCTTACATTCCCATACACACATTTACAGGGACAGGGCTGCTGCTGGTGGGCGGAGTTGTCCATTTCGTGGGCCCCCCCATGCCGCCTTCTTTGGCTGGGGGGGGGGCCCCTGGACCCGAGTGTCCTCAGCCCCGGTGGCACAGAACACTCCTGCAGCACCTGAGCTGGCAGCAACACAGGGTACGCCAGTGGCGCTGGCAGCGATGTAGGGCTCTCCGGACATAGCGACGGTGGCCTGGGCACTCCGGACGTGGCATGGTGGCCCAGGGCACTCTGGACGTGGGACATGGCCCTGAACACTCTGGACGTGGGGTGGTGGCCTGGGCACTCTGGACGTGGGACGGTGGCCTGGGCACTCTGGACGTGGGACGGTGGCCTGGGCACTCTGGACGTGGGGCGGTGGCCTGGGCACTCTGGACGTGGCATGGTGGCCCAGGGCACTCTGGATGTGGGACGGTGGCCTGGGCACTCTGGACGTGGGGCGGTGGCCTGGGCACTCTGGATGTGGGACGGTGGCCTGGGCACTCTGGACGTGGGGCGGTGGCCTGGGCACTCCGGACATGGTAGTGCAGCTGGCTTTCGCCATGCTCCTCTCAGCAGCAAATGCTACCTAACTGGTGAATGGCCACACCTGTGATTACTGGCAGGGACCGATTTAACCCCATCCCTGCCAAATTTACATTCCCACACACACATTTCCAGGGGCAGGGAAGCAGATAGCCTGTCATCACCTGTGCTGTTTACACAGCTCATACTTTCTATTCCAATGAAATCTGTCTCCCAGCAGCTTCCAATCCCTGTGTCTTAATGACTCTCCCATGATTCCAGACACCAAGAATCAATTGAAAAGATAAATGTTCCTCATACATATTTTTGTTTTTAAACACAGTAGCAGGCTTTATCTTTTTTTATCCAGTTAGGACATAGTTAAAATATCAGATGTGAAATGTTACATTTTTTTACCATGCATATGCACTCCCCTCAAACAAGCAATATGACAGATAAGTAAAACTTCTGAGTCATTTATCGCAAATGTTACTCTTTTTAGATTCTTTGCTCACTATATATCTTACTATCCCCAAATAAATAAATAAATGCAAAAGATTTTAATGAGAAATGTGTCCCACTAGCATGGTGGTCCACCCCAAAATGATTTACCAACTGGGATACAACCTTTCGCAAAAATGAAGAACAAATGCCCCATTGCCATGCAGTTGTCCCAGCTGTTGTTGGAGGGAGGGTAGTGTATTTAACCCCAGGCCAGGTGAGCAGCAGTAGGTTTTGGTTTTGTTCTTTCTCTTGAGGCTGGGAGCATCTCATTTTCCACCCCTGCCACTGCAGTTCTGCCATCAAGTCATTTGTTATTTAAATATTCCAATTGAAAGCTGCTCTGTGCAGAGGCTGCAGGTTCACTCCAGAGTCGTGGACCAGCTGCTTAATCCAATACTATGTTCAAAATACAAGCTGAGCTGCCCTGAAACCAGATATGCCTTCATCTCTCCTTTCAGCTCTCCTGTACAGCACTTGACAACACTTCCAGCAGCAGAAAGAAAATGTTAGTGACTGAATGACCTAGCTTACAGTCAGCGTGATCTGGTAGTTTCTATCTTGCCATGCTATATTCAAACCTCTCAGTTTATTTAATCCTATACTCAATCATATTATTATAATGCCTTTCAGTCTTCAGATACAGACCACTTTTTGCCCTGGTTTCCATACACCCCTGGGAACTGAAAACAATGTCAGTCCTGTCGGCACCTGGTTTGAACTGGGACTCCAGCAAGCCCAGGTTTTCAGTGGCAGCTCATTGGTCGAACTCGCTCTTGGAATATGTGTTTTCCATGGGTGGAGGTGCTTGACTACGTCCATCCCCAGCAGAAACACTCAGTTTACACGTGCATAATCCTAACACGGCTCATTACAGTAATTGTTTTTCCCTTCTCCACATTCCTTACAGGGAGCAGTATCATTGCAATGCTTCATTAAGCTCTCGCGCTCTCAGACTGAGTTGTACCAGTCAGTCCTGCACAATCTAACGGGGCAGGGCTCAGTAAATGATATCTATTAAAGGCATGTGCCTTAGACCAGTGGTTCTTAAACTACTTGATGCCCCCCTCCTCCAGCTGTGATTGTTAGCAGGGGCAGATTTAACCCCATCCCTGCCAAACTTAAATTTAACCAACTATTTACACCGGCAGAGCTTCCATCCTGCTACAATCATTAAAAATGCCACTGGCTTCTCTGGATGTCACTGTTGTTATGTTCATTTCTTTTGTACGAACATTCTTATAAGAGCAAACAGCAGTAGGGTTTACCGTTTTTTGCCTTTAGTTTATATTTATATATATATATATATATATATATATATATATTATTAAGATACATTCTGCACCCCCACTTGAGGGGCGCGACCCCTAGCTTGGGAACCACTGTCCTAGATTGGTCTTAAAGGGATCAGTACAGCTCGTGGAAGTGACCTAATGTGTGTTCCATGAGTCGGACACTGGAGGCTGGGGTTTAAAATTGCAGAACAAAGCAGGGTTGCCAATGAACCACAATGCAGCCTCTGACTTGCAAGTCTGAAAACTGTCGATTAGAGAAGGTCCCTTATAGAGTAAATTACATGACTTTCTGTTAATTAAGCTAATCAGTGATTTTTCAAATCGTTAAAAAGGAGCACTGTATACTAAGCAGGGAAATATTGGAAGTGGGTGAAGGCATGAATAAATGGGAGTTGTACAAATATGTGATACATACTGTATAGAGGTGTAACAGGGTGGATAGACCCTGCTCAGGATGCGGCACGTACATGATTAATTACCTACTTCTATCTGTCACAGCCACACATGAAGATCTGTGGTATGTCATTAATGACTGGGTCTCTGCTTGTTTAATAATCAATCACTGTGCGATCCCCAGTAGAAATGGAGGGAGCTGTGTGTGATTGGGGGTGTGTGTTCGGCTGGGAGCAGGAGAGACTCATTTCCATAAAACCACATGCAGAGGGTCCTCATAATCACACAGAACCTACAAGGGGTTATGAGTGCAACAGCTTCTTCTCATATTTATTTGATTAGAAATGTCATATTGTTCAGAAGTATGTAACAGTTTATAAGAAGTTGAAGGAGTGAACATACAGATTTAAAATATGTGTATAAAATTAAGACTTTATTGGGTTATAGCCAAAGTCTGGTGAAGATTGGTGCAATGTCAAGGCAGTTATCATGCTCACCAATTGAAGTGTGGCAGACGGACAGACATGATCGGCGCAATAGGGGAGACCACTCTGTCCCTCTCTATGGGGTGTATTTGAATGATTTAAACAGCAGTGGATCAAAATATTTGGAAGAGATGTAGCACAGTGGTCCTTTAGTAGCACACCAGTCTGGCACTGTTATGGTACCATGGAGATAATCGTGTACACGTCTGCTCTACAGAACGAAAGGGCCTCTTTCTCATGAACAGAAACTGTTCCCTAAGTATCTAAGCAGAACCCCACGCTTAATCTTTCTGATGTTCAATTGTAAGTTACCTATAGTATGAGGAGAGTTTGAAAGGATTGCTAGCACAGCTGGAAACCCTGTATATACAATTGCACCTCATGGAGCTGTTTTTGAGTGACATTTTCATAAATCTCCAACTTTGCAGGCCAACCAATGAGGTTTCAGACCTCTTGTCTTAAGACTTAGCCTATGGTACAACACAAATGTAGCTGCTGCCTTCCCAGCAAGCCAATGAGAAATTGACAGGGATGCCTTTTATCTTCCCCTACAGAATAACCCACCAATCCCTTAAACATCTAACCAGGAGAGGAGTAAATGATCAGCTAACAAGGTGCTTTGGCAGCAGCCCGACCCTCTCCTGGCAGGAGATACTATAGATCAAAGTGAGAATCTTCCCCAAGGGCTACCGATTGTCAGCAAAAGATATAAATAATTATAATCAAACAATTTTGAATCAAACTGTTCTGTAACCTGGAATGCAGTGAGTGGGCATTTTCTCAGGACCAAAATGGTGCCCACAAAAGCCTTGTACTCCCATAATAACCTCCCCTTTTTAATAAAGCTTGATATACAGACTACAACGTATGACAGCTGTCCCCACGACAACCACAGCACACTGCTGTTGAGCTGGTGTTCAGCTAAGAGCTGGGAATTGGAACAATTATTCATTATCTTACTGGGTGTATAAACCACAGACAAGGTGTACAGCAAATAGAAAACAAGCAGTTGACTTAATAACTCTACAGTAAAGAGGTTTTTAAATGTACTTTTTTTTATTTGGACCAGCTTAATCAGCGTCCCAACCAGCACAGGGTCTCCTGAACTGTCCCAAACTGTTCTAGTCTACACAGTCATACAGTAACTCTATGTAGTTCTCTTGTGGAGATGAGAAATGGTGACATGGGGGGCTCCCGAGTGGCGCATCCAGTAAAGGTGCTCCACGTGGAGTGCAGGATGCGCTCTATAGTCTGGACGTCGCGGGTTCGATTCCAGGCTATTCCTTTGCCGCCCGAGGATGGGAGCTTCCAAGGGGTGGCCCTCAATTGGCCATGCGCCACCCGGGGTGAGGGAGTGCTAGGTCGGCCAGGGTGTCCTCGGCTCATCGCGCATCAGCGACCCCTGTAGTCTGGCCGGGCGCCTGCAGGCTTGCCTGTAAGCTGCCCGTGAGCTGCCTTGTCCTCCGACGCTGTAGCTCTTGGGTGGCTGCATGGTGAGTCCGCAGTGTGAAAAAAAGCGGCTGACTGACAGCACACGCTTCGGAGGACAGCGTGTGTTCGTCTTCGCCCTCCCGAGTCAGCGCAGGGGAGTTAGCGGTGAGCTGAGCATAATAAAATAATTGCCGATTCCAAATTGGGAGAAAATAATACAAAAATAATTGGCTGTTACATGCTCTTTTTCTTTTGGAAAACTACAGCACTGTCAGGCCAAGGGGTGGCTGGCTGGCTGTGAGGGCAGAGGTGGGGGAGGACTGCTAACTAAATGAAGGCAAGGCAGGCATGTAAGGTTTCTTTATATTTCACTGGTTATTTGGGAAAGTGAAATGTTGTATGTCTTCCCTTCCTGCCTGTCGATTCCTGCATGCTCTGCTAGTTCATTGACTCAGAATGCTGAGTCATATCCTGCTGGTTCCAAGTAGGCTGCATGGAGCTGTGTGGGCTTGCGGTTTATCAGCCCTTTGGCGAGACAGTACAGTATGTGGTTGTGGGAGGGATCTAGGTGCTAATCTCCAGAATCCGGGGTTCAAATATGGCTCAGGTACACTGGTGATACACAGTGATATAGTCAGGAGCATTATGTAATATCTGTTCCAGACATTTAGATCCGTCGCTGTTTAGATTAGGGGTGTGCTGATACCCGTACTCGGAACTGCCCTAAAGAAGTATTTATCGGCAGGTAGTAAATGAATCCGAGGTTGTCAGTTTCCGGCCTTGGTACAGCAGTACAAATGAGAGGAAAATGTGCTTCCGATCAGTTTTTAAAACTCAATGCGGAAGTTAACTGCCATTGATTGGTACTCGATTGTAAATGTGAGGGAAGGACAGCTTTTCTTGTTCTGAAATCAACACATTAATGAATGGATTTATTTAATATCTGCTGATAAATACTTCTTAAAGGCAATTCCGAGTACAAGTATCAGCACCCCTAGCTTAGATCATTAAAATAGACCCCACAGAGAGCGACAGAGCGGCAAGAAGGCTTCAAGGAGGGATGAAGCCTGTACACTTGAAACTACATACAGGATGTGGATTTTCACAGGATTCCTTTGACTTGTGTAAGAGCGCTGGGGTCTGCTTTGTCGCTCCAAAAGAGCTCTTTTAGCCTGGAAGCTCAGAAGAGATGTATCTAATTCCATATAACTTGGTCAGTTGCCATGGCTACAGTCATATCACCCAGCACAGGGTAAACTCTAGTAGTAAATGGTCACAAAGGAACGTTTTTTAATATAAAATGTAAAACTATAGTGGAACATAGTTTGGGCCTTTAAGTTGGTGGCACACATTGCTCAGGATCCAAGGCTAAGCCACTGTGTGATTTCAAAGAGCAGGGTGGTAGGGTGAGGTTTTAGTTCATTTCCCTTTATATCTGCTGTATCTGGCCCTTCCCACAGGGGGTGCTAAAGGACTCCCCAATGTGACCCATGAGCAGGCAGGGGTCGGCCCACAGGCTGACCTGTCTACACTGTTGCCTCACTTCTTGGGAGACAGTCGGCTGCTCCTCTGAGAGCTCCGATGAATGTGGTCAGCTGGATTGTCTTGTACCAACCTCACAGCAGCTGAAATAATGTCACACAAACCCAGGGAAGTATTTATATACAATATCATCCGGAGTTTTAATACGCTCAGTCATAAGGTATCTAGAAATCTATTTGTTTTCTTCTACAATGCTATTTATCTTTGTAATATTATAACAAGATTGATGTTTATCTTGCTACAATATGTTTTTTTATATACCTAAAGACCTACAGGTTTGGTGCTCCTCCGAGATCGAAGAAGCCGTTTGCGGATGTTATATGAGGTCTGCCTGGCTTCATCTGCCATCTAACCAATAGGGGTTGCTGTGGAGCAGCAAAGAGTACCAACCTCAGCATCATGCGCACGTAACAACTACACTGTTTATTTATTTATCGCACTTTGATCTCATTGGGCACTGATTTCATAAGTGAGAAAGTTAGACAGACAGTAGCCCTTTTAAATTAGAGAAACAGCAGTTTAGAGTACGGTGATAAAAGAAACACATTTTACTTCAGAAGACATCGATAACAGTAAAAACCCTTTTCACACATTTCAGCTGTTTTCGTTATCTCGATATCATTTTGCTGTTTTATAAACAGTAGTTCTGGGCGAACATGTTTTTTAGGGCTATTCTTTCATTTTAAATTAGCTGAAATGGAGGCATAATTAGAACCATGTTACAATTAAGAAATTTCTCAGGGAGGAAAAAAAATCTGGTACTCAATCAAATGACCTTCTAAACAAAGGAGAGAAACACTGTACTGCATAGTGTGGGTAATCTATTTCAGCAGGCTTGGTTTCCTTGATATCCTTTTGATAGTCATTTATAAACTGAACCAAGAGCAATACAAACATGGCAATGTTTGCCTCTGAATACATTTTGAGCTGCGTGTGTTCAAATATTCAAATACTTGTCTCGCTATTATACAGTATGTATTTTGGTTTTATAAAAAAAATGATAAAACAAACATTTTAATAGAATAATTTAATGTTGCAATATTCTTGTGGCACAGCATTCTATTTGCAGTGGCATTTCAAAAGTTACAGTCCTTGTAGCCTGCTATTCAATAAAAGACCCAAGCATTTTATACAGGAAACAAGCAATACAGTTCTCACACTGCACACAAGAACAGGAACACTTCAGGTGTCTCTGACTACACTGTTATAACAATGACATTTCATGTCACTCACATTATAATTACTTTTTAAACTACAACCCAGTGTAAATACAGTGACACAGAAGACACTACCAGCTGCTCACATTTCATTTTGTAATTAAACATGTTCTGGGGCTCCCGAGTGGTGCATCCGGTAAAGGCGCTCCGTGTGGAGTGCAGGATGCGTTCTATAGTCTGGACGTCGCCGGGTTCGAGTCCAGGTTATTTCATAGCCGACCATGGACGGGAGTTCCCTGGGGGCGGCGCACAATTGGCCGAGCGTCGCCCGGGGGGAGGGAGGGTTAGGTTGGCCAGGGTGTCCTCGGCTCACCGCACACCAGCGACCCCTGTAGTCTGGCCAGGTGCCTGCAGGCTTGCCTGTAAGCTGCCCGAGAGCTGCGTTGTCCTCTGACGCTGTAGCTCTTGGGTGGCTGCATGGTGAGTCCGCAGTGTGAAAAAAAGCGTTGGAGAACAGCGTGTGTTCGTCTTCGCCCTCCTGAGTCAGCTCAGGGGTGGTAGTGGTGAGTTGAGCTTCAAATAATAATTGGCCATTCCAAATTGGGAGAAAATAATAAAAAATAAAAAAAAAAGTTCTGTAACTACACGGCCATAAGTGCGCTGATGATGTGTAGATACTTTATAGTTAGAGACACCTAATGTAAAGTGTTTCCAAATAAACAAGGTAATACACGTAGAAATAGATAATACAAAAATGAAGAAACCAGAACCAACTGAACCTAGACCACTACGATATATATCTTATACCAGGCTGACTGTGTATGGACTACTCAGAAGTATTTCCGTTTTAAACACACAATTAATACTTGGAAGGGAGTTCAATTCTAAAGAGAATAACCTGGCTTGCCCTTCTCACCTTTATTGATGGGACCCACCGTTGCCTGGTAGCCAATATAATGAGCCCTTTAGACAGCCATCAATCAATACTTATAAATCCACAAAGTCACCGGCGTTCAGGCTTTCTGGCACATCGCTGCTGTGGACAGCTGCTCATTTCAAGAGGTGCCCCTAATTACCCCCATGGGGGTGAACATCACTGGCAAGGGGATACCGTGGAGATGCCCATATTTTTATATGAATGTTAACTGTATTATGAGAATGATCAAACTTATCCCTTAGAGCACAAGCATATTAAAATCCAGGTCATGGGGACCTACTTTTGCATATGGGGTCTGATGGGTTGGCCAAATGGAGCTACGTCAACTTGATGACATTTGTTAGTATGCGACAAGAAAATTCTGCATACTGTGAATGTAGGTCACGCTGAACAACATTTTCACAATGATGACACCTGATACCTGGCTGACCTCGAGGTTAAATCTTGGGAACTGTATTTAATACTTGTTTAAATCTGGAATGTGATATTTGTACATTTGGAAATAGGTTGTATCCCCTGTCAATGATATAAATGATCACACACTTGTGGTGGCTTTCAAGGAGGAAAGGTATTAATATTACCACTGGTATAACACAGTGTGCATGAACTGTATATGCTGCACACAGACAGTCGGTCCACCCATTGTCCTGTGGGTTTGTGATTCTGAGCTCAAGAAAACTTACAGTACTTGTAAGAAATCCAAGAAGCTGCCTCCCTTCCTCTGGCCTGCATCGTCTGTTGTTTCAACTGTGCAGCGTATTCAGTCACGGCATGGCGCTGTGACATGATTCACGGTGTATTGTATTTCCTTCCCTATAGGCCAGCACTGTGGAGATCCTGTGATTTAGCTGGCTATAGAGAGTTGATAGAGAGGCTGCCTAAAATGCTGGTATGTTATCCTGAAGAATCCCTAGCAGAACCATTAGCCTGCACTGTAATAACATTCCCAGCAACAGCTGAACAGAACAAATACTGCACAGTGGTCCTGCTGGCGACAGCACCCTTGCACTGATACCTGGAGACCGCAATAGATTGCCAGCAGTGTATGTGGATTCATACCATTGCAATACCAAAGCATTTCAAAATATTAAAATGTTACTCACTTACTCATGCCATTGTAGCTACCTGTGTGCTACCACTGCCCCTCAGTACAGAACCATTGCTTAGAAAGTTCCTGTAGATAGTTTCACGTGCTACTAAATGACAGCTTAGTAACTGCGTTTGTACAGCCACTCAGAAGTGCACAGTAGTTTCACACACTGCATAAGCACACTGTAGAATAGAGTATATTAGATGGCCCACCGTTTACAACAAGAGAGTTTCTATTGAGGGATTCTGTCACATCACAGAATCTATTTTGTTATGTAATAGACGGCATGTGAAACAAGACATTTAAAAAAAAGTTGAAGACGTTGATAAAGATTTCTAGTTGAAACGTGTGGGTAAAGGCACTTTCTCTTGTACACAGCTTATAAGAAATGCATGGAGCACTTGACCAGGACAAGTATTAGATACAAGCCTCAATTGGACAAACAGACTTAATATTTTTCAGGCTAGATTCTTAAAGCCATTTACTCCAAATTATCACTAGCAATATTTCTTCAGAGAGGAAAAAAACACACACACAATAATGTGTTTTAGAATTGTAACAGTTGGAGTTAGTAGCCTTTAAAAGCAGCAGCAGCAGCAGCCTGCCTCTCCCCGGGAGGGATCAGCATGACGGGAGCCAGTAGAATGAACCCAATTCATCCCCAGGCATTGCTGACCCTGCCCTGCAGCCCATACCTGCAGAGAGAGGTCCTCACACTGCTCTCAAACCAGCAGGGGCTCCATGCTCCAAAGCACTGTCTCACACTGCAGAAATTGGAAAGGGGCTGAAAGACGTGTGCTACAAGTCCTGCATTTGAGTCTGCCATGTTCTAGATTCAACTATATTTGGATGACCCTTATAAAATCTTACCATATTAAATTTGCATGGTCATTTTGCAGTTTTCCAATGCTTTTCTCATAGTTATACTTTGCATTTACCATTGTTTACCAAGGTTTGCCATGTTTTTTAATATGCTTTGCCATGCTTCCCCTATATTTTATTACACTTTACTATGCTTTTACTATGGACCTGGCATGGGAACACTGTGTTATATGTTGTACCAAAGTGTCACTGAATATAAAACATATAATACAATACAATATTGCAACTGCACTGCCCCCAAACAATGAAGAAATGGAGAATGGATGGGTGTCCCTAAATAGTAAGATAACCGCTCCATCTTCAATTATATGGAAAGATTAGAATGTCCAACAAACGAGTGCTGAGACTGGTATCACATTTAATTCTGTACAAGTAAAATACTTCTAATCGATTGATAGACTATTGATCGGCATGGCTTTTATTTAGCTAACCTTGATTAAACGTTCATTAATCAATCGCCCTGGTGCCATATTTGGAGCCTCATGCAATTCGCTACCCAGAAACCCAGATGCTTATAAATGATAACGTTTCTCATTGCACATGTTATATTACCAAGTATAATAACAACATGCACATGTCTTTGCATCTTGCTTAATGAATATGAAAGTATTCTCAATACATGATTACTATCAAGTACTACCTGTCTGATATCCGATTTGGAAATTGGTTTCTGATTGCACCTCTATTTCTTGGGAAGGGTCTGGGTCTTTCATACACTGGGCCAGAAGAGACAAAACAGACATAGACACACACACAGACAGACACACAGACAGACACATACAGACAGAGACAGACACACACACACACAGAGACAGATGCACTCACAGGCACACACAGACACACTCACACACACACAGACAAACACAGGCAGCATCTTGGAGAGAGAAATCTGGCTTAAAGTTACACACTTGTGAAGGTCTTTCTCTTCAGGGACAAAGTTCTCGGAGTTGCCGCCCAGCAGATGACTAAAGGCAGAAAACCATGCTGACACAGTCTTTCTTATAAAAAGAAACAGGAGTTTCATCTACTTTTTATTTTTTAATATCACAACGTCATCCACCACAACCACACATAATAACACCCATCCTGTTTGCGTCAGGGTTTTTTTTCGAATCCCACAGGCCTGCCTGTAGCAGGGTGCTGAGCCCTGTCTCTCTGCTGCAGCCCCCCAGGCAGACACTTCCCCTCAGCACACCGCGACTGCCGGCTTCACAGACCGCCCTCCTCAAAATAGAAATGAATTTCTACAGCCAACCCTACTTTCAGCAGCCAACCCTACTTAATAACAAACACCAGCTAAAAGCATTCTGCTAACATCACATCCCTCCTTTGGGATAATGAACTACTAGTATACATAATCAGCATTGTATTTTAATGTTTAAAGCTACTTTGGAAGATGTTACTGTATTTTATTATAATGTTTACCTTTTAAATTATGATTGTGTTATTATATGCGGTTATTTCAACTGCTTCAGAGTTGCTATGGTGCTAATGAATTGAAGAAAAAAAAAGCGGCCTAGTTTTTCACTCTGGAAATCAGGTACCCTAAACATCAAGTTGAGGTAGCTCAAAGAATAGTACTTGAGGCACATTTCATTATTATTATTATTATTTTATTTAATAGTGTGTTGCCTGAAAGCAGCATTTAGGGGTCCAAAAGGTCTTTTTGATGATATGTCGATAATAATTACAGCTAATTAACTCTATTATGAAAAAAAAACACACCACAACGGTATATAAGAACATCAGATTATAATGCCTGCCGTGTGTTTAAACTGACACAGGGAATGAGCTGGTTATAATCACAGAACCATGTGTTATGGTTGCATGTGTTCTAATTAGCCAGATAGTTCTGCGATACAGCTCCACGTTCCCAACTACCCCTACCATCTTGGCTCAAAGCTCAATAGATTAGGATAGGATGCTGGGTCCATATCAGAGCCACAATGGCGCCTGTTTCCTGGCTCCACTGTGAAACCCTGCAGTGAAACTTTCTCCAAGGATAACTTAAATGTATGTTTAAGAGTGTTCGGTGGCTACCTCTAATCAAGTCAAGTGTATTCATCATGCCTGCTAGCATGCACAGAAACATATTATAATTTAAAAAATCTTTAATCTTTAATCTGTTTATATAGAAACTGATGTAAATGTTGAGAATGGTTTGTCATTGACATTGTGAGGGAGAGGCTACACTCTCTTACAAATGTAGCTGTTGTTAATAGGGCAGCAGTGTGGAGTAGTGGTTAGGGCTCTGTACTCTTGACCGGAGGGTCGTGGGTTCAATCCCTGCTGGGGGACACTGCTGCTGTACCCTTGAGCAAGGTACTTTACCTAGATTGCTCCAGTAAAAACCCAACTGTATAAATGGGTAATTGTATGTAAAAATAATAAAGTGATATCTTGTAACAATTGTAAGTCCCCCTTTATAAGGGCGTCTGCTTATTCTAAATAAAAAAACAGACAATAATCATCCAACAGTTTTGGTAAAAAGAAATAATTCCAGACCATTGCATCTGGATATCCTCCTGACATCCCTGTCGTCCCTGTTTAACTGCAGGGCTTGTGTACACTGGCTTACTGGACCTGCCCTGGAGGAATGATGAGGCATGGGGTCACATTTGGGGACCACCTCCTGTTCTCCATCTTTATCAAGGTCGGAGTATGTCAATCCTTAGCTGGTCCTCAGCAGAAATCCTCTGGATTTGAGGGGGGGCCTGGGCTTGTTTTCATGACCATAAAGAACAATTTATAATATATTGTAAAAGCACAAATTAAAAACAACAGGCACAATATATCAAGGGCTAATGTTTTTATTGTCAAAATAAATCTCAGAGGAATGCTAACCTGCCAGCACAACATTTCTACATGAATAGTTTAATTATCACGGAATTCCAGATTTGTATTGACATTCAAATCCTCCCCATTTACTCAAGCAACAGGACTCTGATTTAGAGGGCATTACCACGCAGACAAGCTCAACTACCAAGGCAATGCCTGCTAATCAGGGTGCTATTGGGGTTAGAAACCAGAAAACACTGCCTTTATTGTATTGTCAATGTAAAGAAACATTCTTTTACAGACGTTCTATCTGAATGTTCCACAGCCATCTACCTCATGGAAGTACCCTGCAATGCAGCTTCCTGATTGGTGGATCAAAGTTCTGAATCCTCTAATTATTATTCCTTTTTTGAATGCTGGTGCTTGTTAATTTAGTGAATGACGAGGAGCAGTGGGGTGGATTTTCCAGATTCCCTTTTTAAGTTTAAACTTCCTTGAATTTACTTCTTAAATCCTTTATCATTGACCTCAATACAGTGTAATGTAGTCCCAAATTATGGAGTCCCTTGGCATGCGCTAGTGGTGGGAATTTGGAATAAAGCCATGTTCATGTACTTCAAAAAGTGTATCAATAACAAGCTGTGATAGATATAACTACTTAAAATAAGGGCAAAGCAACGAACAAGTGAATCAAAACGGAGGGTGTAGCAAGGTGGGAAGACTTGCATGCTGAGCTCTCTCAATTTATAATTTGTGTGAAACCTGTTTGGATCTTGTTGGGAAGTCTAAATCTCACAAGATGTTGTAGCCAACCAGGTTTATTGAGTCGGGTTTAAAACATAGAAGCAGTGGCTGCTCGAAGATTATTTTCCATCCATCTGCTTAAGAAAATACTTTAAAAAGCCACAGATTTAGGTAATTTGTCATATCCATACCAGCCTCATTTGTAACAGCTTTAAGACAGTCCAAATTTAAATGATAAATGGTTATTAAAACACAAGCCATGCTTGTACTGGCAATGCAGTCAGTGACCACAGTAGCTCAGTAAGTTACTGCAATGTGCCATGGGGCCCCATTCCATAGCTGAATAGTGCGATTTATACGATGAATTCACTTCCTTTCAATTGTGTTCATATGAACAGGACAAGAACCCTTGAGAAATACACCTCATTGATAGAAAGCATTAGGTAATCACATCTCCATTCACGTCCATTCACTCTGATTCAACAGAGCACTCTCACAAGCACAGGAGAACAGCCCTAGCACTCTGTAATATCACACTCCCACGGGCGTCCTGCCTTTCATACAGTTTTAATGTCAAGCAGGGAGGTCAAGTATTCCGCCGTGGGGTATGCGATTGTAAATGACTCAACTGTTCCCCCACATACAGCAGCTTCAGCTTACATTTTCTTACTGTTTTCTTTCTGTTTAGATTTTTTGTGTTCCCTTACCTTTTTATGACGTACCCAATCATTCTTCTTTCTTAGATATGGTGTTTCTTTCTTTGCTAGGTCTGTCTGAAGGTGCTTTGACTATGAGTTCAGGAGCTAAAGAAAGTTCTTTCCTAAGTGGCAGATCACTAGTTGTCTCTTTCTATAAAGACACTTTGGTAGACTTATAGGTTATAGATAGGCTTGCTACTTTTCCATATTAATCGGTAAAGTTCGTTAAACATCAGATTCCCCAAAAATATGAGTTCGACTGAAATAAATTTATAAAAAGGATAAACGTCGCTGTTTTTTAATTTTTTTACCAAAAATAATCATTTAGAAATCATCTCTAGTTTGTGTAGTTTTTATACTTACTGTCTGTCCCGTCTCCTTTCCGCTCTGAATGGCTAAGGGTCACTGTCAATCATCTCAGTGGTCTGTTAGTACTGTAGTTTCACTGTCACTGTCATTTCACCCTGTTCTGACAGATCTCGTTGACTGAAGCAGCGCTACAATGCCCTCATTCGCTTAAATGACTGTCAATCATCAAGACCTGCACCGACTGTGCACTTTCATTGGCCAGCTACAGCGCCTGTCATTCAAAGCACCTACTTTGGAATTAGCAGGTTAAGGTGTAGGTAAGCTTTTGCTTTAGGTATACGGTCAAAGTTACTAGTTTGATTTGAAAATGGGGCGCAAGAGAAAAACACTTAATGAATATTGTGCAGAATACCCTGCCCGACGGCTGAAGTCTACGCGGCAGCACGAAGCAGGCCTGTCTGCCTTGTCTTCCAGTGACTCTGAGTCCGGGTGTGCTGAAGCAGGAGAGGGGGAGCTCAGACTCCAAATAATAAGTGCAAGTTAGTTCTGTTCAACTATCTAATGTTTCGTGCTGTGCATATTATTTTTACTTGTAAATTTATGCTATAGGTCTGTGTAATACACTTTTATATGCTGCGTTTACTACGGTTATTAGAGACAATTCTTTAATTTGTGTAAGATCTATATCTATACAAGCTACAAGATTGTTGGTAACTATGGTTTTGTTGCATGTTGAATATGATAAAGGGGTTTCTCTAAATGAGACGTTTCTCAATGGCAATAAAAGTCTTTTTTAAAGCATAACGGTCGATTTCACCCACTTTCTGCTTGAATGGAAAAATAAAGATTGAAAAAAAAGGTAAATTCTTTATAAAATAAATGTCAATATTAATCGTCGATTTGGCAAAAAAATAAAAATCAAACAGTAGTAAGCCTAGTTATAGAGATATCTACAGCACAGAACTAGAACTGAGAAGCTAGTGAACTCAGGTGAAAGCACAGACTTACAAAACACAGCAAATGCAAACATTATACAAAAAGCTGGCAGTAAAAAATAAAAAAATAAGAACAGTACACTCAATCTACTTACTCTTTTCAAAAAAGAGTTCTTCACTCGTCAAAAATGGCCTTTAAATTGACCTTCAGTACATTTTAGGTCAACCGCTGAAATTGGATAAATCTAAACTGGGTTTAATTTTTTTTTTTTTTTAAATACAGATTATGACATTTTCTTGAAATGTTCTATCACAAAGTTTGAATAGAAATCAATAGAAAAAAACAACCTTACTGAAACATAAACATTTCCACGTTTCCCTTCTCTTAACAAAAGCATCTTTTTGGGCTAGTCTTCACTCTCACAGTTTCCTTTTGGAGTTTGCTTGTTGGCAGCTCAAAAGCCACGCAGCTGAAAGATACTGACACTGTAACTGACTTAAATGCTTTAAGATCCCACGGGAGTTTGTGTGAAATCCTGATATGACATGTACTATTAACAATATTGCAAATCCCATTCAATACAGTGAAGGCCTCCTGTCTGCAGCCTCTTTGGAATATCAATGCTACATCATAAATAACGTGGTAATGACGGGTAAACAATCTCTCCACAATGGGAGCAGTTTGCAGCCTGCTAGCCCCCAGTGGTTTCTCTCCACTAGTCTTTACAGATAGGATTGTCAGACTTGTCAGTGATAATAACAGATTCAAATCTGGCTAAAGGGTGCCCTCTATCTGCAGGTGTGGGTATTTCTCAGGCTGTCTTTAAGTACATTCCTAGTTAGCCACAGCACCCCTCTTGCTTAACCCTCTTATAATTGTATCATTTTACTTTGGAACCCCTCTTCCATGTTGATCCGCAGGTATTAAAGGTAAATATTGGGACTGTGCTCTTGTCTCTATTTGCTGTGAACAGTATGTTAAACAGACATTCTCTTATTACATCAAACAAATTCATTATTTACAAAAAGATAATACTTTGGTTTCTCTTGGTCTAACTCAGTATTTTATAAGAAAATGCTGTTGACTATAACATCTGTTAAGTATTTGCCAGCTATGAACAGAATTAACCCTTTCTAAATCTCAAATAATAAGGTACAGTATTTGTAAATAATTCTAGATGTTATACAGTGTTCCCTCATACTTTCACCATTCAATAATTAACAAATGTGGTTAATTTGCAGTTAAGCTATGTTGACAGTCATTTGTGTTGTATTATATCCTTTCTTAACAAACGCCCTTATCCAGGGCGACTTACAATTGTTACAAGATATCATGTTATTTTTACATACAATTACCCATTTATACAGTTGGGTTTTTACTGGAGCAATTTAGATAAAGTACCTTGCTCAAGAGAACAGCAGCAGTGTCCTCCACCTGGGATTGAACCCACGACCCTCCGGTCAAGAGTCCAGAGCCCTAACCACTACTCCACACTACTGCCCATATATAATAGTCCTTCTCTAGTCACAGCTAGCAGAATAGCAACATAACAAAGAAGCAGTATATAATCTAAACTACTTCTAATAAGGGTTTACAGGGGCTCACCTGGTAAAGGAATGCAGGGCGAGGCATGCTGTCGGGAGCTCGCTGATTCATGCTTGCACGGAGTATCTTGGCCAGTGTATCAATGGGAGCACTGTATTGGCTTTGGCGCTCCCATGTGGTTAGGGGGGAATACAGCTCCGGGATACTTCTCCTCACCGCACCACAGTGACCCCTACTGGTCGGGACAAGTCGAGGTGGAGACACAGCCTCAGCATGTAATATTTTGATTCATCGGATTGACAGCAGGAACAGAGGCCGCCCACTGATGTTCTAATTGGTAGTGGGTTGTGAATTGTGAATTTCACCTTAGAAAGACTAGTCTACAATACACTTTGGGGGATTTATTTTGAGATGTCTATTAAAGTGGTTGTAGCTAACAAAATAAATGAATACATATTTCCTGTCATGCACTTTCATTGTCTATATAGGTCTATGTGCAGCTTTGAATGAAACAAACATGTCTTTTTATTTTGAAACATGATATTTGGTACTGCCCCAGGTTAAATAAAGCTCTCAGTTTGCCTGCCTTTCTTTCCACAAAGTCTGTTACTATTTTATTTCCTAGTGCAGTATCAGATATCTGGTTTTAAAATGAAAATACATGTTTGCTAAAACATGTGTTTCTTTCAAAACTACACATTTAAGACCTATATAGTTGATGGATGAGCACGGCAGGGAAAACATATAACTATTGTGTTAGCTACAATCACTTCAGTAACAATTTTGTATGCTGTTCTTAATAATAATCACAATAAAAATAATAATATTAATTATAATTATAAACTGGAGTCTTCCACAAAGTAAAAAAGCAACAAACTCATAAATACATTTTTTTCAATGTGTTCAGCAACTGTACCTCATTAGAAATGGCATTCGCAGCTTGTATGTGATGAAACTGAGCCATAAATTCACCAGGCTTTTATTTATGCAGATCTGAAAATGTGATAGTTCCCTAAGTCTTATAAAACAGAAATAAAATCAAACACAAACACACACACATTGTGCTGCAGTTGACAGGGGAAAGTCACAGACAGGGAATTGACAGTGATGACCAGGCGCTAATCTGCTACAGATTCCCTGGCAGTATGTGTATCCAGCAAGCCTAGACCAGATGTGGCTCATGCTGCCGCAGACAGGGGCTGGGGTCCCGTGGACTCTCTGCATGGACAAGGACATCAAAGCTGCTCTGATGTGAAGCATTTATGAAATTCAAGGGTAGACACATAAAGTACATATGATTACGCTAATACAGTGAAATGAATCCAGATTTCATCTGCCATTAGCGCTCAGACTGTCTGAACATTATTGTTAACAGTATTATAAATCACATATGAGAAATCAACCAATCACTGTTAAGGATTTGCATGGAACACACAGCACAATTCTAAAGCTAATAAAACAACAGCGTCTCGCTTAACCACGAGTGCCTTAACCACAATGCAAAAAAGCCGGGCTCGTCTGCATTCGTGGTTTTAGAGCTCTTAACCTCATCTCACCTCCCTGACCGGGGACAGGACAGTATCCATAACGGCAGTGTATCACACAGCGCTGCCCATTACATTAATAAATATTGTTTTTTGTTAGCGGTTACTTATACAGTAACCTATTTATAAACTATAAACTACTGTTGTCTTTAACTTGCCGCTAACAGATGGCAACTCTGATTTTTTGATAGTAAATGTTCCTCTCTTGGAAACCTGACATCCAGCTGTTTTTCAAAAGGGTTCTGGACCGTAGTTGTATGGGATTTTATGGGTTGAAATGTATTCAAGTGACTGCAGTAATGTCATTGGTGGTGAACACCATTATGTGTGGCCATAATTGAAAGAAAATTAAAACAGCTTTAAAGTAATTTAACCTTAAACTTATTTATATCCCAATAATAATACATGAACAAAAAATAAAGAAAACACCTGCTAACTGAAGGGAGTTATCAACAGCTATAGAAAAGTGACCATTAAAAAAGTGAGATGAAATGGTAAAGGAAAAAGTTATACTTAATAAAAGTCTCACCTTTCCTTTGTTCAAAAGTCTCTGTGGGGCATATGATACCCCCCCCACCTCCCACCCCTTAATTCTGCTCAAAGTTTTCACACAGGCCAGGGCAGGGCAGGGCAGAACCCTGCTAAAAAGTTGGAAAGATAAGTAGCGGATTAGCCCTCTGACAGATCAGAAACAAACGCTGCCTCCACGGTGAACTGCTGCGAGTAGAATAGGAAACAGTGAGGGGTCTGACAAGGGCAAGGCCATTCCAAATCCCAACGATGCTGATTAAGCCTGTCAGGTTTGGACTGATTGATGGATTGAGCTTTGGGATACACACACAAGCCTTCTACAGTGAAAGACAGCTGTCTAGCACAAAGGCAATGAGTTTCACTGGAACGCAGGAGACTCCAACAGCTCCATGAAAATGTGTAGAATTACTATTCCATCCAGTGTGTTACATGTTTAAACACAACATGACTCGCTTTTACCAAAAAGTGAAGATAGTCCAGCCTGATTGTGTAGACCATCACGGACAGTCCTGTCTTAGGAAAAGGTCTCAGTGTCACCTTTGAACTTTTGCTCATATTACGATTCATAAAAGTACGCTAGTTCCCTATATTTAACATAGTATTTTATGTTGCTAACTTAAACACCCATTATACATTTTGCAGCAAAATGTAGTGAAGCCTAGTGAAGCAAGGAAAAGGTCAGATCAGATGCAGCCCTATTTAGACAGAACCATCTGCACGTAAAGGGACTGCTAATCCAGCTGCCTGCCCCAGTCTGTTTGTGCCTAAATGCTGGTGGGATGCGATTCAATTTCCAGCTTGTGTACGCCAGTCTTTACCCCCTTGAAACCTGTCTGTCATGATGTCACTCCTATAGCTCCGCTCCTGCTTCTTCATGCAGCAGTGGGAGGTTATAAATTACATATTCAACATGTTTTATATAGCTCAGGAAGCAAACATGTAAATAATAATGTTTTACACACACACACACACACAAAAACCCTACCAAGTTAATGTTTCAACTTTAAAACATTGACCTTCAAACTGTTTCCTCCAGCTAGAACCCTGCCAGAGTCTGCTGTTGACATTACAAACAAATCTCACTTAAATCCTACTTTAAAAAACAGAATTGCAATAACACGATACTACCAGTAAGGGGCAACATTTACTACAAGATAGTGGATGTCACGTCCAGCTCGCAGAACTTGAAGATTCTCAATCACCAGCGCCCTTAAATGAGGAGGCTGCACTCACAGGACCCTGAGTCAGACGGGTCGGAATGCAGCGTGTCACAATGCCTGCTGGGGGCTTCTGGGTAGCAGGGAGCCCAACGGAATGCTCTGTTCTCAAATGTGATACACATGAGAAATGCACAGAAAACACCAGTGCATGAAACAATAATGCTGGGGCCAATAATCAAACAAACTGCCTGAAATGTAGTCCGTGGAAAAAAAATGCCCATATTTATAAATGATGTCCGAAATAAATAAAACACATTCTATTGTACAGTGCTTCTGTCCTTTCTTTAATAGGTCATTTGATGGGGTGAAGTGAGTTTTTTTTTTTTTTTTTATATCCTCCAGAGATTTTATTCACTGTAATGTGGTTATACTTTTGTGTTCCAGCTAATTCAAAATGAAAGAGTATTTGAATATTTGTTAAAATCTTGGAGGAATATTTGAACATGTAAAACCAGACTGAAAACAACTGTCTGAACTGTTAATAATGAAGAGCCTGGGGTGTAACAATTCAGCATGTATCGATTAATCGCTTTCCTTGCATGATATATCACATCATAATAGAGGTACGTATCATTTAGATTGTGATACAAGACAAAAAGAACACATAGTTCATTATAGTTCACCAAGTGCTTCTTGAGTGAAGAACATGTGTGTTTTATAGTTGGGATGAATACATACTCTCCATTATTCATTTCATTTTAGTTTTTCATTAAATGATCATTTGATCTTATTATGCATCACAGAAGAATCCCACCAGGACAAGTACATGTATCGTGATACACCTCGTATCGCAACCTGCATATCGTGATACGTATCATATCCTGACATTGGTGTGCCGTTTCACTCCTAGTAGCACCTCTAGGGGACCCCCAGCATGGTAGGGAGAACACTGAGCGTCCTTTACATTCACACAGAGGGCCAGGCACAGATCAGCTTCTAATTCTGACATTTATTTTTTGTTTTACTGACTAGCTTGTCTGGGGAGCTGCTGCCTCAATGTCTGAGGAGGCTGAACGGGACTTTTCCTGTTGTGCTTTTCAAACTGATGGACAGAAAGGCAGAAACAATTGAACAGCTTTGACCGCAATCCTCCTCAGCCCTGGGTTTTCATCAGCAGTATGAAATGCTTTATTCTCATTAAACCTATTCTATCTGGCGGGACAATGTGTGATTGTGTTGTTACAGTCACTGATATTGTGAACTAGTGGATTCGCCTGGTTTGTTTATCAGCACTGCACAACTGCAGGGCTTCAATATTGTACAAGTTGATGATCCAACACCATCCTGCGGTGAATAGTTTGCCCAGTGGGTTTTTTACACACAAAGTGCAAGAGAGAAGGTGGCCTATATCATAAGACACAGGCGCCTGGACAAACTAAACTGCCTTGTATTTTAAATGCAGTAGCTCCCTATTCATCAATTATTATACGTAGGATTATTCAAGTGCTTCATGGAATATATATATGAAAATCTCCATAGATTACCATCCCATACAAAGACGGCACCTACTTCACTCTGTCCATAACCTCATCCATAGCCCTTTACTTGAATATCTTTTGTGATTTAATATCACTTCATTGCATGTGACAAAATACACCATTTAATACAGCATGTACATAAAGCAGACAGAGTAGAAGACTATCTCATTATGATAGGGCACCTCATATATACTTTGTCAATTTCTGAGCATGAGAAGACACTGTTTTTGAAGAGTGTTTATAAACATAAATTAAACTGGCTTGAAAATGTGAACAGTCATCAAAGCTGTAAGAAGAAAAAAAAAGGTCCTTAACAAATCATTCCTGAAAATCAATCTTTTAAAGTTTTGTGAATAGGGCCATAACGATGAATCTGACAGCCTTTTTACCACACAGCCCCTATTCCTCTTTATAACAGTGTTAATCTGTGACATTTTCAGTGCTATGGTGCTATTGCTTCCCCCCCCCCCCCCCCCCTCTGCATTACTATGTGCGAGCACTAGAGGGCGTTTCTGCTATTAGCCCATGACTGATCAAACCCTGGCCCTTATTCATTAGAAAAGACCACCAAATCAAAAAACGATAAAGGTCCTGGCTCATGAAGCTCTACAGCCTCCCAAGTGATAGGGAAACCCTTCTATTGCCTGCCTCTTGTACAGCAGCACTCAAAGCACT
Source organism: Acipenser ruthenus (assembly GCF_902713425.1). Classification (NCBI taxonomy): domain Eukaryota; kingdom Metazoa; phylum Chordata; class Actinopteri; order Acipenseriformes; family Acipenseridae; genus Acipenser; species Acipenser ruthenus. The sequence continues at coordinate 35,032,156 of NC_081195.1, read as the reverse complement.
TTTGTGTCCCAAAGCCCCTCCGATAGTTTTGTTAAAATCTGCCTTTTATCAGCACAGAAGGTAAAAGGCACGGCTCGAAATTTCCAGCACTGTGGTTTTTCTCTTCAAAAGTGTCAGAGTCGGCATGTTTCTTTAAATGGACGGACAAAGGGGAGTTAATCAGCTGGAAAATGTGCTCGAGGCGAGGGCTTTAGGCTTGGCTTCATTACCAAGGGATTACACCCGAGCCAGGGAGAATGGGAACTCTGTTTACTATCAGCCCGCCATGTGTGAAAGAAAGATGAGGCTCAATTTTAATTTATTTTATTGTAATATTATTATTATAAAATAGATGCCTTAGTGCACATGAAAGGCGATGTGATGGTTCTGTACAAGGCAACGATGGCTGCTTTACGGTAGAATAATATGCGCCATTGATAGTATGGTAACATACAGGGAACAATATTTAACATATTACTTAGAGCTGATGACTGGGAGACATTGTGACATTGTGGTCTAGTGGTTAGCTGAGGGACTGGGAGGCAGTTTGGTCTAGTGGTTTGAGCTGAGGGGCTGGGAGACAGTGTGGTCTAGTGGTTAGAGCTGAGGGACTGGCAGGCAGTGTGGTCTATTAGTTTGAGCTGAGGGCCTGGGAGGCAGTGTGGTCTAGTGGTTAAAGCTGAGGGACTGGTGAGGGCCTGGGAGGCAGTGTGGTCTAGTGGTTAAAGCTGAGGGACTGGTGAGGGCCTGGGAGGCAGTGTGGTCTAGTGGTTAGAGCTGAGGGACTGGCAGGCAGTTTGGTCCAGTGGTTTGAGCTGAGGGACTGGGAGACAGTGTGGTATAGTGGTTAGAGCTGAGGACTGGGAGACATTGTGGTCTAGTGGTTTGAGCTGAGGGACTGGTAGGCAGTGTGGTATAGTGGTTAGAACTGAGGGACTGGGAGGCAGTGTGGTATAGTGGTTAGAGCTGAGGGACTGGGAGGCAGTGTGGTATAGTGGTTAGAGCTGAGGGACTGGCAGGCAGTTTGGTCTAGTGGTTTGAGCTGAGGGACTCGGAGACAGTGTTGCTGAATCTGACCCTTGTCAGTGAGAAGAGTTCTATTAATACTATGTTGTGTTAATGACTATGTTGTGCAGTGGTTAAGAAGCTTACTTGGCTCTGTCAAGCAGATATGGACAGTTGTGATGAATTATGTTATTGTGATAAAGACTATTGTCTATTAGGTGGGACAAACTAACCCCCAAACCCCTTTCACTCGAGGTGTCAATCAGATTCCAACCCAATGTGTAAGGCATGAAAGGCTACATAATTAGACTGCCAACTAGCACCAAGTCTGCTAAGTTTTGCCGTGACTACGCACTTTGCATGAAACAAGCTTCCAAGAGAAAATGAGGCAAGCAATCATTGAAAGAAGGTGCATACTGAAAGCAGGATTTTGTGCACACTTGGTGTTAAGTACATGGTCCCTACACATTAGCCAGCAAATCTCCAGCAGTGTCACCAGGTGACAGACTTCACCAGCCCATTTAATTACACTAATAACATTGGGACAATGCAGACTGCTTTCACTGCCTCGTCTTTGTCATTGTTGTGGAGGTTGGTGACCTCTAGCAATAGATTCAACAATAATTCCCAACCTTGTTAAGCCAATAAGAGACAGACACGCAAGGTCAGTCCTGGTCAGTGCTGCAGACCCTTAACCTAAAGACTAATTTAAAAGGAAAAAATAAATGAAATGTTTTTTCTGAACCCCCCTCCCCCCCCCCCCAGGAGACAAGTTGATTCTGCAGAGGTCTATGAGAGAGGTGGCGTGGGGTCAGTTTTTGAAAGAGGAGACAGACAGTATGTCAATGCCGGGGGCTGAGAAAACCATCCTCATTCTTATTAAACTCATCAGCAGGCCTTGCTAGGGGTTTCTAAAGTCTCCCTGATTGCAATGCACGCCCTGGATCAAACAGAGGCAGTTGGGGACAGGGATCAGTGAGATAGGATAGACATGATTGACATCTCCATGGTACCTGCACCATGAAACCAGTCTGTAAAACAATCTCATTCAATATCAAGCTGGGGCTGCTGCCTGCTCCATCTGTTGTCTACTATCCAATCTGCAACCGGACAGAAGAGTCAAAGGTCACCTGCATGCATCACGTGTTTGGGTAATTGCTATTTATACACTGTGACAGAGATCGAAAGACGCTTGGTGTTAGATCTCCCTCCCGACCTGTGAGGGCACTAGGTAAAGGGAACAGAGTACCCTGGACTAAAAGGCATGACAATTTATTCCCGTGGGTAGGTGGAAGTCGGCTGGCTAGAAAAGGGACAGCGCTACGGTACCCGAACTCAATGACCCGGATGGGAAACGGCGTGGCAACCACAGATTGGAGAAGCGGATGCGCTCGTTAACCAAGGGGTCATGAGGAAGGGTATAAAATGGGGCGTAGCAAAGTAATCTGTTCCTTGGTAAATGGTTAGAACGAAAATCTAGAAGCAAACAAAAGCTTGTGAAACCAAAAGAACGTGAGTGTTGTGTTTTCTTTGTCAAAGTAAAAACGGTTTGTTTGTTATTTTAGACTACTAGCACGATCTGGAGCTGTCGCTACTCAGCCAGCATCAAACCCGGACACCAGCACTTTTCTTTTGTTCACGGAGAAATGTCTTTGAACCAAGAGCACTAATTCACTCACTGTAGGAACTGTATTTGTGTGTTACGTGTTGGTGTAAACGAAACTTTTGGGTTACGGGTCAAACCCGGGGATTACAAACAGAGTTATACACGCCGCTGTATCACTTTACAACATTTATTATTTACAGTTGTTTGCACCTGTAACTCTTTGTTTTGTATCCACTTTACACTGCACGCACCGGTATTCACTCACCACTTTGCCACAAACACACACCATTTGGCGTGATGGTGGTCCGACTCGTCACCTGGTGGAAGTCGTTGTGAGTTGCACACAAAGATGCTGTGTAGACCGACAAAGAATGGACAAAAGCACTGTTTTATACAGGAGCCTCCAATCATTCTTTGCATGGAGGCTCCAGAAGGTGGCGCTGTGGGTTAATGCACCAGTCTATTCCTGGGTTCCACTCCTAATCTGGGACACCTGTGTGAAATGACCTCTGGTGTTCTCAGCCTAGATCTTCACTCTCTCAACAATGATTTGGACCAATGTAAATGAAGCTGCTGTGTGGTGTGAGAGAGACAAAGGGTACCATGTGGGTGATACAGGAAGGTTTAAACTTAAGTCCCTTTCACACTGGTATGCTCTACCTGGGTCAGAACCTACTCGGGTCAGGACCCGGTGTCATGCGGGTTGGGTACGCGATTTCACACTGCTTTTGATAAAGCAGGGTTGACCTGGGTGACAGACAAAAGTAAACAATATGCGTATCAATGCCCCGGAAGCAGCTTGTTACAGACACTTCCATCCAAGCTTCTCTGGATTGAATCGTTGGCCCAAATGTTGATTAGAGCAAACGTTTCTTCATCGCGGCTGCAATCTGGCTCCTGTAAATATGGTTGGACAGAATAAGCAAAAACATTCCTTGCGGAAGTGAAACATTCACGCAGGAGTAGCTGTTCGTTATTTCGTCCGCCGTCATGCATTTTGTCTCGCTCAACCCGGGTGAAAGCGTGTCGACCCACAGTCTGAGGCATGTGGTGCGACCCAGGTATGTGGTTTCACACGACGCAGGATTGTGACCCGGGTAGCCAGAACCCAGGGCCAGAGTGCCAGTATGAAAGGGACTTTAGACTGTTATTAACTGAACTCACAATGAAACACCAACTAGGAACCAAGTCATGCAATGTTAAAGTGAAACTAACAGTCATAAATGGTATGATTAAACTCTTACTAAAGCAGTTCTCCCCATTTCATAAACAATAGAGACAAATCAACTGTTTAATTAACTGCAAAGCTACTTAAAAAATACAATCTGTAAAAATATACAACAGTATTTTTGTCAGTTCTTCACCTTTTTTCAAGATGTCAATCAGTATGCAGTCTTCTCCGGGTGCCTTTCCTGTCTTCATGTTTGATAGCATGTTTCACTTGTTCCGGTACTGGAACTTCTTCCTTGGGTTGTGTTTTTCCGTCTCGTTTTTGTCATCTGCTTCGTTGATCTTTTCATCTTGATATAATTTTCTGTAAAAGTCGTCGACTCTCTTCAAAATCAATTTGCGGTTCTTGATGACAGTTCCGTCCTCTTGTTTGATTGCTAAAATCAGTTTTTTCCCCAACGATTAGTCTTTGTTTTGCTTTCTTCATGCTTTGGTTGTTTTGAATAGTTGTCTCTACCAACCTACAGTTGAACAACCGTATATCCGCACTTTCTTACTGCCTTGCAGAGCTCAATGTATTCAGTCTTTGACTTCAGAGCTGCTGTGTGTTTCATTTCCCTTCTCTTCTTTGAGGTCCGTGTTTTTGTCTGTGCTCTCATCATGGGGGGATTGGCCATAACTCTGGCCAGGAGGGTTGGTGAGTGCCCCTTCCACTTTGGCCAAGTATGTTACTCAAGCTTTCACAGCATGGTTGAACCTGCCAGAGTCAGGGGACCCCGCTGCACTTCGTCTAGAGAACCTGTTGTCACCCGCCTGCCACTTTGAGGCAGTGGAAGTTGGACTTTAGGAGGGATATATATATATATATATATATATATATATATATATATATATATATAAACAAGCAATGTTTTTATATATATATAATGTTTGACTTTTATAAAAAAAAAATTAAAAAAAAACTTTACATAGGGGTTTCACATACAATGCATCAAGGGGCCTACTATGAATTAAAATTTTTGCAAAAAAAAAATTAAATCAATGCAAGCTCCCCATTGAACAGGGTGAAATGGTTATATATGTTTAGACCTTAACTTTAGCTTGGAGAAACTAAAAACAATTGTGACAGTTGTCGATATTAATACAATTCCTATCTCTGTATGCTTGAAGCAAGAGGAGGGGTGATGCAGTAAAGAAACACTAAACCATGTTGCTGAAAAACATTTCCAGATATTCATTATAAATGAGGTAGCCACTAGAAGCTGCAGTCTCACGCATGCATATGTCCAGTTATGTGCCCTGTCCTACACCAACACTAGTGCTCAACACAGTGAAACTCACATCCCTGTCAGTGTTTCACTGGGGGCACAGACACGAATATTCAGTTCTCTATGCTTGTCAATAAAGTTGTAAAAGTAAGTTGTAAAAACTAATATAATCAATTACACCTAAAGTAGTACTTTGGTAACTGGGTGGGACACCCATTTCTGTATTGGAAGTACTGGTACTGTTATCAAAGAAATCAATAGAACCTGCGCAGTGTTTCATAGATTGAATGAGGCAGTCGCTACCAGTCCATTCACTACTACCTCGCTTTCCTGTAGAAATGCTCTACATTAATGATTAATATTGCTTCTTGCACTGTGGCTTTCAAGCTATTAAAAACTCAAAGATGCATGTCACTTACTCATTGCTCATACTACTACTACTACTACTACTAATAATAATAATAATAATAATAATAATAATAATAATAATAATAATAATAATAATAATAATAATAATAATATGTTTTACTTATTGGACATCGTTATGCAAAATGCACACCACATTTTTGTTTTGAACTCTGGTGTACGAGCCCTATGCTTTATAAACATACTAGCCACAGAGAGTAAACTTATACATGCCGTGACCAAAGGGTGTAACTGCAACGGAGTCCGTTTTCTCCACAGGGTTCTGTCTTGTATTTACCGTGAGAGAACACAAGAACCCATAGAAACTAATTAAGCTCGAAAGAAGTTCTAGTTAGTAACGTAGACCTACGTCACACCTACGTGTGTTAGATTTGTTTCCCTCGACGCTTCCTAACTCGGGCAGTCTGTTATGTTTGATGCTAAGAAGCTAATACATATTTCTTAGAAATTTAGCAGCCTCCTTTACAGAGTTCAATAGGACGAACACTAGGGTAGGTTTGTAAGGTGTTGAAGGAAGGGTAAACTATTTGAAATAAATAAATAAATAAATAAATAAATAAATACAACATGGCTGGTGGTTGGTACGTGTGAACTTGGATGGGCAACCACACGCGCTTGCCGCATTTCGAAAGATTCCATCCCACTATGCATTCACAGTTACCGCTAGCTTCAATATTTCCTTATTGTAAAGTTGTAAAATATCTAATTCTTCACGGTACGACCACTTCAATAGTCCCGTGAGAACGCTTCCAAACTGATTAAACTTAGTGGTGCTAGTTTTGAGGGAAAACAAATAATATAGGCTACACCATACAGCCAGTTTCTGCCAACAGGATATATTGTATTTAACTATAACATTGGAAAAAAAAGACACAATACAATTCACTTCTTACCAGACCTCCTCAGCCCCAGGCTCCATCAGCAGTCTGAACAACCCTTTTAAGACAGTATTTGTATCCCTCTCCTTTCTTACTGATAACGATAATGGTCCTTTAAAAATCTTCACACTAGAAGTGAACACTCAACCATAATAAACTAATTTAAGGATACAACTTTTATCGTACTGTGTATACTGACGTTACTAATATATAGAATCATTTGAACTTAATTTTTTTTAGGAATTATGACTCTCAACGAGTTTAGTCTAGTGTGTAGCAAATGTCAAGCACCCCAGAACAAAGCTTAAAGATGCACAAGTGGCATAAGAAAGCATGTTAAAGATATTACGATAACAATATTTGTAACTATACAGGGAGTCATCTCTACTTAAATAGACTAGTTCAAAATCATTCATTTTAACATCTTTCAAGTGGAACTATTGCAATGCTTTAAATGAGCAAAGGTACCGGTCTAGTGACTCTACATCGACAGTGCGGGCTTCCCACGTTAGGCTAATTTATGTTCTTTGCAGAACAAGTTGAGAAGAGCAAGGCTCAAAGACCATCCATCACGCTGTGTTGATGGTTAGTAGTTGAAACACACCGCACTATTACTGTACTCTGTAGCGCGCTGGAGTGAGGCTCTCGGAAACCAGGCTACTGCGATTCAGAAGCGCCCATTCATTTAGCAGAATACGTTTGATCAGTTTAACAAAAATAAAATAGACTTAAAACAGCTCGTGATAGTCCGCTGCAGTTTACTGTGTCATTACCATTCAAAGTATACCTTTTATATCAGAAAAGAGACACTGAAACTAAAAACGAAATAAATCAACTTCACTTTGAAACAGATTGTATTATTTCAATGTCAATCACGTTAGTTGACCGCTTTAAAACCTTTTTTCATATGTTTTTTTAGTTGATGGTTTACCAATGTGAAAGGATATACACACAATGTTGGTACTAACTAACTCAGCAACTTATCCATTTGCAGAAAACCGGTTCAACACAAACTACAACCCAAAACATCAATGTTGCGACACGCTCATAGAATTACTTGTTAAAATTGCATTACCACATTTAAAGGACAATTCTTTCTATTGCAGTAATACTACTGCATATATATAGGTACATTTATAAAAGTTTACCACGGTAAATGTGCTCAGTAATTTTATAAGTAATAGTTTATCAGAGTTTGTTATAGTTTGTTTTCAATATCCATTCCTATACTTTTCTGGGCTTTATAATGTTTATGTAAGGGTTGTCCCGATTTTCTTTACACCAAAATGCAGATCGGAATAAAATACAACTATTCATTTCATTAACAAACAAGTACGTATAATTTAAACAACTCAACAAAATCCGAACCACAGTGCGTTGCAGCAGCTATTGAGTCTAACTGCAACACTTTTGCAAGGAAAAGTTCAAAACTCACACTCGCACACAAAACAAACAAACAAACAGAAACGCAGGAGAGTCTATGACCCTACCTTTCTGAAAGCTGCTCTCTCCAAGGTGTAATCTGCCCCACGTTATTGTGACAGGGAAACACACCGGTAATGTTCCCAGTAAGGAACAACGTTTGGCAAACCTCGGAGACCCAACTGAACACTCGGGGTGGGTTCTCACTCCTTTAATATAATAACTGTGACAGTTTAATTTCAGGGGCACAAAGTTTCCCGGGAGAACTTCTTAACATTCCCAAAACACACCCAAGCAAATAAGGTCAAACACTGCACATACAAATTATACAAGAGTAAATAGGTAAAGCAATAAATGCACTTACTTGCATATTGTCTGCAGCGGTTATTGATCCAGAGAAGAGCTGTCAACGCTTCAGTAGTGGAAGAGGCACCGTGAAGTGTGTGTATGTGTGTGTGCTCTTAATGTTGAATTTCTGTGACAAATTCTCTTCGCCTTGTTGTCTGTCTCGGGTTAAGACGTATAAAATCACCGTGAAATAGCGATTATTAGGATTGTGATGGTCCCGGGTAGCGCACATATGCTGCACCTGTTGGGAAGGCTCATGTGAAGATTTAAAAACATTTAAAAGAAAGATACGTCTCTTCTTGTGGATTCTCTCGTGGATATTGCGCGTTTCAGTTTGGTTGATCAATGTCGTTTTTTTGGAATAAGCTTTTTTTTTTTTTTTAAAGAATCGTTTTACTCCAAACCAGTTATTCCACACACTTACTCAGATTTTCCTGTCACTTGCATTGTCAGTGTTTTAATTTTATTAAAACATACTAACCCACTGTCCTTAATAACAGGTGTCAAAATAAAGGTCCTTTTTTTAGACTTTTGTTAAAATCTTGACTTTATAAATTAATCTGCGGAGTTATCCAAAAACAATTTCCTCTCAGTCCAGCAGAAGAATGTCTCTGTTTTCCAGTTTACAAATTAATACATACAGTACACACACAAAAAAAGGACACCTTCACCACGTATTGCAATGTCCAGAGAGTTGTCTTGACTATTATTCACACCATATGTAATAATAACTCCAGCAGTCACAGCAGCACAAAAAATAAAGTTATAAAAAAGTTTTAGAAAAAGTTTTAAAACGTTGTTCCCGTATTAAAATTAAATTCTTATCGTGAAACAGGACGTTAATCTCGGTCTTTGGATGTTATTCCAATATAACTGGTCTCGTACTGTCTGATGAATATCCCGATGGTTTGCATGGCGAGCTTACACAGTTTGAATGTTAAGATAAGTTTGTGTGCTATCTTCCCCGCTACAATCACAGGCTGAATGGGACAGAGATACTCCCAGTACCTGAGCCAGCCCTCGAGAGCGTGCGCACTTCACTCTGCAGAACACTAATGACAGGTTGGGACAGTCTTAAAAGGGCAACGGCTGTTTTTAATGCGGTTTTAGAACTATATCGGCACTGCTATCTTTTAAACAGGAAATCTCCAATTCGAACTAAAGCGAACGGACAGACAAAGACAGAAAGTAGACAGAAAACGTGTGCGAAGGGGAGGTGGACGAAAGATTACTTAAGAATCCGACTTTTTAAAGTTGTATCAAAAATACCACTTTTTATTGCTGGTATGGAAATCCTGGGATGCAAACTGACTTGGGTCGGTTTAACCATTTCATGCACGAATTACTGAAAATAGTTGAAATAGTTGAAAAATAGTTTTGGACGCAAAACAAATATAGTTTCATTGCATTTTTTTTTCTTCATTTTATTCCATTGCTTTATATGGGGAACAAACGCGATCCTCATATTAGGCAGTCATGCGTTTGCGTCTCCATATGTCCCCATATAAATACTATTTTTTTTTCTTTACGTTTCCACATATTAGGGTAGTCATGCATGAAAAGTAAAGTTTTTTTTTTCTTCCAGAACTAGAAATGTGTCATATTAGTCTTTACAGGAGCTGCATACTTCAATGATGTAGAACGCACTGTCTGCACAATACAACGGAAAGCGTCGCTGACTATTACACACCAAATAGTTCTAAATGTATAAATACAAAAATGTCAAAGACTAAAAGTTTGTTTTTGTTTCCTATTAAATGTAACATCACTTAGGGTAACAGTATCCAAAACAACATCTTAAATCAGAGGGTCCAAGGTCCAGCTGCAGCTGGAAAGATGTCTATTTTGAGAACATAAATACAAGCAATAAACAAAAAGATTATTTAGATGCATTATCAATATTGTTAATCAAATAAAAATTAAAATAGCTCAACATAGGTTTCATTCATTACATTTTGTCCCCCCTGTTAAAAGTCAATTTAATTGACCCAGGAGGACTTCCTTATTTGACCTGGTCTTTAGGATTCCGTTGAGTCTATTTTAATGATCTAAATGGTGCCGGATCTTAATAATATTTATGATAAAAGGTTTGCCAAAACGTCCTCCAATGAATTGGACACTACGTAATGCGAGCGCAGCACACAATGAGCTAATTTACACAATAAAACAATGTGTTAAATTAATCCGTCATTTTAATATTTATGTATAACATACACATGCAAGTTTCAGTTACATTAAAGTCAGTGGCATAGGGAGTCCATTTTAATTATTTAAACTCTATATTAAAGGAATCATTTATTCCCCTGTATTTGCATAATATCCTATGATATGTGTTCTGCATCATCATTACTTTGGATGTTTGCTTTACCTTGAGGACTGTCTGTGCAAGCCTGAGAAAGGTGGAATTTCTATAATGAGGCTGTATAAAAATGACCACTAGGAGTGCACTAATGGGAGGACCAAAGATGTAGAGACATGGCCCAGTGGTTTGGAGACAAAGTCCAAGAGACCAGTGGGTTAGAGACCCACACCAATGATTTACAGCCCTGGGCCAATGAGGCTCCCAGCCTTTTCAGAGCTACCTTGGTATTTAGTTTCCAGTTATTCTCTTTGGCAAGGGGTTGGGTGTGAGAGAATAAGTAAATGCTGTAGCCAGTTTGGTCACATTTTCAGCAACCACTAGGGCTTTACAAAAGGACCACAAGTGTTCCCTGGGAACCTCTGGATTAAAAGACCTGGATGGACCAATACTGACGGGTCAGAGACCTGGAGAGAAGAAGGGTTTGTTTGGGTTGTGTAGCCAATGCTCAAGTTCTTTGGAGTGTAGCCCATCAGTCCAATTACCTGAGCTAGTGTCTGTAACACACTGTGTCCACATTGTTACCATTTTTACCATTTTAACAATGCACACTGTTGAAAACCCTTGTACACACAGCACAATCTAACCAGAACTCATCTAAACTGTGCCATCTTTAAGAAGAATAACCTGTAGATATGAAAGAATAATTACCACAAAACATTAGCTTTGTATCTTTGCTCATATTCATTCCTGTCTGTCAGACTAACAACATTTTACATGTATGGAAACAGTCAAAAGAGAAAAATGGGATCGAGCATATAAAGTTGTGATAGCTACAAAAGGGGCCAAGTTATAACTCCCCCTGTGTGTGGGTGACTTACCCCCCCCCCACCACACCACACATACATTTTATTGCAACAGTAACACAAGTAACATGAAGAAAAAACAATCTCCTGGGATTTGAACCCATGCCTCAAGGAGATGCTAATCCCTGGCCTCACTCTTTAGATCACTAAGCCCTGCTTCACAGTGTTCTGTTTTATGATATCCAAACTTGGCTTGAGTGACTAATTTGGATGTTGGAAGTCTATAACCACCTAGTGGCCACGGTGGGAATTAAACATTAAATTAAAAAACATTGACAAAAAAATAACTGCTAGAGTTCGAACTACAGTATTTTCATTCCCGACTTCTCAGTCACCACAAGTATGCACATGCATCTTCATTGACTATGTGTTTACAAGGAGGCTTCACTGCTTTGACTGCTTACTTCTCTTATAAAATATAAAAATATATCATCAGTTTGTTTTGCATGTGGTGTTAGTGTAATGCTGCACATAAACATACATTCAAACAAATAGAACATTTGTGGCGATACACCTGCAGTCAGCTCCATATTTCAACCTATTTGATCTGGTGGCTGAAATTATCAACTCATTAATTTTAAATGTATTTGTCCATGGCAAAATAAACTAAATAAAATGAACAAGCAATATATACACTGAGTGTACAAAACATTAGGAACACCTGCTCTTTCTATGAAATAGACTGACGAGGTGAATCCAGGTGAAAGCTATGATCCCTTATTGATGTAACCTGTTAAATCCACTTCAATCAGTGTAGATGAAGGGGAGACAGGTTAAAGAAGGATTTTTAAGCCTTGACACAATTGAGACATGGATTGTGTATGTGTGCCATTCAGAGGGTAAATGGACAAGACAAAAGATTTAAGTGCCTTTGAACGGGGTATGGTAGTAGGTGCCAGGCGCGCCGGTTTTAGTGTGTCAAGAACTGCAACGCTGCTGGGTTTTTCATGTTCAACAGTTTCCCGTGTGTATCAAGGATGGTCCACCACCCAAAGGACATCCAGCCAACGGCAGGCCAGTGGTCGAAAACGGCTCATTGATGAAAGAGGCCAAAGGAGGCTGACACGAAATGTGCAGAGCAACAGACAGGCTACAGTTAGTCAACTGACAGTCCAGTACAACATTGGTGCCGAAAGACCCATAAAAGAATGCACAACTCGTCGTACCTTGACACGAATGGGGTATGGCAGCCGACGACCTAACAGAGTTCCACTTCTTTCAGCAAAACACAAGAAACTGCGGTTGCAGTGGGCTAAAGAACGAAAACACTGGACACTGGAGGATTGGAAAAACATTGGCTGGTCTGATGAATCCCGGTTCCTGCTGTTTCACACTGATGGGAGGACTAGGGTATGGAGAAAACCACATGAGTACATGCATCCATCATGCCGCGTGTCAACATTGCAGGCTGGTGGTGGTGGTGTGATGGTGTGGGGTATGTTTTCATGACACACATTGAGCCCCTTGATAAAAGTGGAGCAACATTTGAATGCCACAGGACATCTGAACATCATTGCCAATCAGGTGCAACCTTTCATGGCAACAGTGTATCCATCTGCTAATGGATTTTTTCAGCAGGATAATGCCCCATGCCACAAGGCTAGGATTGTCCAGAAATGGTTCCACGAACATGACAGTGAATTCAGCTTACTGCAGTGGCCTGCCCAGTCAGCAGATCTCAATCCAACTGAGCATCTGTGGGATGAGATGGAACGAGCTATTCGGAGTAGAGGTCCACTACCAGCCAACTTGACACAACTGTGGGAAGCATTGGAGTCAGCATGGGCCAGCATCCCTGTGGAATGCTTTCGACACCTTGTAGAGTCCATGCACCGACGAATTGAGGCTGTTCTGAGGGCAAAAGGGGGTGCAACTCAATATTAGGAAGGTGTTCCTAATGTTTTGTACACTCAGTGCTCAAATTTGTTGGTACCCCTCCACAAAAAACGAAGAATGCACAATTTTCTCTGAAATAACTTGAAACTGACAAAAGTAATTGGCATCCACCATTGTTTATTCCATATTTAAAAGAAAACAGACTTTGCTTTTGATTTTTTATTCAACATAATATTGTAAATAAGAAAACAAATGAAAATGGCATGGACAAAAATGATGGGACCGCTAACCTAATATTTTGTTGCACAACCTTTAGAGGCAATCACTGCAATCAAACGTTTTCTGTAGCTCTCAATGAGACTTCTGCACCTGTTAACAGGTAGTTTGGCCCACTCTTCCTGAGCAAACTGCTCCAGCTGTCTCAGGTTTGATGGGTGCCTTCTCCAGACTGCAAGTTTCAGCTCTTTCCATAGATGTTCGATAGGATTCAGATCAGGACTCATAGAAGACCACTTCAGAATAGTCCAATGTTTTGTTCTTATCCATTCTTGGGTGCTTTTAGCTGTGTGTTTTGGGTCATTATCCTGTTGGAGGACCCATGACCTGCGACTGAGACAGAGCTTTCTGACACTGGGCAGTACGTTTGGCTCCAGAATGCCTTGATAGTCTTGAGATTTCATTGTGCCCTGCACAGATTCAAGGCACCCTGTGCCAGGCGCAGCAAAGCAGCCCCAAAACATAACCGAGCCTCCTCCATGTTTCACTGTAGGTATGGTGTTCTTTTCTTTGAAAGCTTCATTTTTTCGTCTGTCAACATAGAGCTGATGTGACTTGCCAAAAAGCTCCAGTTTTGACTCATCTGTCCAAAGGACATTCTCCCAGAAGGATTGTGGCTTGTCAATATGCATTTTAGCAAATTCCAGTCTGGCTGTTTTATGTTTTTCTGTCAAAAGTGGAGTCCTCCTGGGTCTTCTTCCATGGAGCCCACTTTCACTCAAAAAGTGATGGATGGTGCGATCAGAAACTGACGTACCTTCACCTTGGAGTTCAGCTTGTATCTCTTTGGCAGTTATCCTTGGTTCTTTTTCTACCATTCGCACTATCCTTCTGTTCAATCTGGGGTCGATTTTCCTCTTGCGGCCGCGCCCAGGGAGGTTGGCTACAGTTCCATGGACCTTAAACTTCTTAATAATATTTGCAACTGTTGTCACAGGAACATCAATCTGCTTGGAGATGGTCTTGTAGCCTTTACCTTTACCATGCTTGTCTATTATTTTCTTTCTGATCTCCTCAGACAACTCTCTCCTTTGCTTTCTCTGGTCCATGTTCAGTGTGGTGCACACAATGATACCAAACAGCACAGTGACTACTTTTCTCCATTTAAATAGGCTGAATGACTGATTACAAGATTGGAGACATGTGTGATACTAATTAAAGAAACTAATTAGTTTGAAATATCACTATAATCCAATTATTTATTATCTTTTCTAAGGGGTACCAACAAATGTGTCCAGGCCATTTTAGAATATCTTTGTAGAATAAGCAATAATTCATCTCTTTTTACAGCTTCTTTGCTTTATTCTATGACACACCAAAGGCATGCAAGTATACATGATAAAATAGCTTTTAATTTCATCACTTTTCAGGAGGAATGAAGCATTATTTCAATGAGCTGTAAGGGTACCAACAAATTTGAGCACGTCTGTATATATATATATATACTGTATATATATAGTATATTTTCAAGGCTGTAGCCAGCTATGAGGCACCATCATAAAAATAATTATTTATTTATGCTCTCTTACACGTTGCTTAGCCGCAGTGCATGGGCAAATGCCTCTGTGATTTTACTGCCCTATATAGATAGATAGATAGATAGATAGATAGATAGATAGATAGATAGATAGATAGATTGCAGCGATCCTGGGGGAGGGGAAAGATTCAGGATAGTCTAGAGGGTTTGTGTGCATGCAAGGGATGCATGGTGGGTGCAGGGGTTGCATGGTGGATGTATGCGTGCAGGGATTGCTCTCTCTCTCTCTCTCTCTCTCTCTCTCTCTCTCTCTCTCTCTCTCTCTCTGTTTACAGGTTTCATTTGTAGAAATTAATAGACAAACACTTTTAACGAGTGTTGTTCACCTGCGTCTAATAAGTGTCTCTGTGCAATCACATGATTTACAGTTACAGGAAATCAAGAGGTTTTGTTATTTATTTAAAAATGTATACAATGATTTTCTATTTAAATGCCAAAAAACATTTAATCATCCAACAACTGCCAAGGTCAGGTTAATGAACTAAACAGGGGCAAGTTATCCCAAACTGCTTCTTGTTTATTTAGTCATTTTGTTAACCCGTTTCTAACCTGACAGCTGTACATTGGAAACGTTTTAAACAGACACTGTCCAACTAAACAACAGATGCAACAGCAAATTGAAGGTCTAAAGCTCCTTCCGATTATTTTTCAGTTTTGTATCCTTAGCAATAAATTTGTCTCCATTAATAAAATAGGGGATATTTAGGTTTTATTATACATATTTGTAAAATCGTATTTTTAGGACACAGTGTTGTTGAGAAACACTTAATCAAATGCAGTTTACTGTTGTAATATTTTCAACATGTTCACAAAGAAGTATCCAAACAAAGACAAATGTATACAATTAAAATATAAATTAAGAAGCAGACATAAAAAGCTTTGAAGGTTGTTCGCACTGAACCATGACATGTTTCTTCAGTAAACCAACACAGCAGCTGCCACATTAGTTTTACAAGGCTCTTATTAAATTAAAATGCTTTCACTGTGTGTTTTTTCTTTTGCTTCCAGATAAGCATTTAGGTATTTTGTGCGCCCACCTTTCTGTGATTGGTATTCCAAGGTTTGTCACCTGCGTTTGGATTTATTTTAGTTTGCAAGCTTTTTAAAGCACCTTCACTCAGGTCAAACCAAAGTAGTTCACATATTACCAGTGAACTAAATAGTACCATAAGTCTAAAAGCTAGATCCAAGATACACAGTATGCTAATACACAGTATGATGTAAGAACATGTAAATGTCCCGTTCTAAAGCAGCCAACATTAGTGATCAGCTAATCCATACAAATAAAAATGCAAGGGTCATGCTAGGATCAAGCAAGACAAGCAAGGGCTGTGCAAGGATGATACAAAAAGATAAGGATGGGTTAGAACTGTGCAAGGATGATGCAAAGATAAGCAAAGATTTCATGCATGTTTTGCACAAAAAGGGTAACGCGTAAATGTTGCAAAGGATACACGGATCACACAAGGGATTTGCAAGATTTGAAAAGTGAACTGCGCGGATTTTGAAAGGCATGCATGGAATCCTTCTATATCCTTGCGTAGTTCTTGCTGGAAACTTGCATTTTCAATTCTTGCATGGCTTGCTTGATCCTAATATGAAGAGGCATGTTTTCTGTTTCCATTGTGCCTGTGGTGCACCTTTCCTTTCCTCCAATATTGGGTTATTATTCATTTTCTCTGAATCTGCATTTACCTGGATTTGAGTCCTAATTGTCTGGACTGAACAGCCCTCCTCGTTCCATTCAGCATGTGACAGTGTGACCTTTCCACTCCGCTAACCTAACCTCTCTATAAATATGTAGAGAAGGTGAGGCTGAAAGGTAAGACTGACACATGATTTGATTGGATTGGATTGGATTGGATTTGAATAGAATGAGGAAGGATGTTCAGTCCAAACACTTAGGATTCTCCAAGCAAACTCAGTGAAGCTCAAAGTCAGGCAAAGGATAACAATTATACTAACTCTATACTGGAGCAACAGAACCCAGAACCCTCCAAATGATTGAAGCAAACACCATACAACAGTGAGGGGAATGTAATGCTGCTATGCTGTATCAGGTGTAGACAGTGTAGAAGATGAATGATTTGTAAGTGTGAATGGTTATGGAGTTGCCTATTTGTGGGACTTTTTTTTTTTTTAATTTAGTGTGTCCAATTAAAATTTTCCCCCCAATTTGGAATGCCCAATCGCTTTTCTCCTCACCGCAGCAATTCCCCACACAGCTCAGGAGACCTGAAGAACTCAGTGGGCGTCCTCCGATCCCACGACCAAGCCAGCTTAGATTTTCACCCAGGAACTTGAGAGCAGATGTCAGTGAGCTACTGACCTGTAGTATAAGGGGCAGCCCTGCAGGTGTCCGCTCTGAGCTCACTGGGTGCCTGGAAAGCAGGGTTCGCTGGAGAGCAATGATGAGAAGCAGTCCCTGCCGGGTTTACCTCCCTAACCCACGGGAGCGATGTGACACTCCCTTCGGAGTCCCCAGTGAAGACCAGTCTACTTAGCACAGCCAGGATGCGAACCTGAGCTGTATGACTCACCCTGCGCACCACGCGGCTGTGCTTTTACCAGGTGAGCAACTCAGGAACTATTTTTGGGAAATTTTTAAGGACTAACCGAGATTAATGAGAACCAAAAGTGGTCTCCTGGACAACCAGTTGAAATCTCTGATCTTCTGTAATCTGATTGAATTATGTGTGTTTTGCATATTTTTGCTTGTGACAGGGAGAGGGACATGTAGTTGTGAAGTTCAGCCTCCCAACAGATGGAGGTGCTAAAGCCATTAACTTCCTTCCCTTGCCAGGATGGAACAGACCAGTGTCTATGGCCGGTTTACGTCAGCCATCTTGGTAAGGTCAGCCACACAGATGTTTTTCAACCTTCCCTTCTCCAATACAGAGAGTAAAGAGATACACCTGCCAACTAGTGATAGATGTATCACTGATTGGGGAGGCAGAGATTAAAAGTACTGTATATAAGGGGACTGTAACGGCTTGGGAGTTAGTGGTGTTTGGGAAGCATAGGAGGAGGACTGCTGCAGCCAGAGGACTAAAGAGAAACCATTGAATTTGCAGGATAAGTAATTGTGTTTATACCTGCAGAACAATGGGGCCCACAATTCCACCTGTGACCAGGAGGTGGACACAAACAAGGGAACCTCTCTGACCAGAATCAGGACCCCTTGTAAGCGTGGGGAACAAGGCCTGCAGGTGAAGACTGCCCTCTTTTCTACCCGACTGAGAAGATTTTTTTCATTCTTTTTTTTGTTGTTGTTGTGTGAATACAACTTTTGGGTTTGGACTGGCCTGGTTCCTGGTCCCATTGACAATGCTGTTTTCTTTTTATTATATATGAAAAGATAACTTTTGAGCACTATAGAGCACAGATACTGCAATTCTTACTGCAATTCTTACTCTTCCTGTGGGTACGCAGCTGAAATTGGCAACTCTGTGTTAGCGAGATTCGAAACACGCTTGCATGAGCTGCATCCGTCAGTTTGTTTTCTTGAAGTTCGGACTCTTTTTTTATTATATATGTTTGAGAGGTCTGAAAAAAATAATTTTAAAATGGAAAAAGAAATATATTGCCTCCTCGCCTTTTTTTTTGTGTTATTTTAGGATTTTCTTTTTTTTATTCATGTTTTGCAGGCCGTGTTTTTTTGGCAGCGTCTGCTCAAACCACATTGTTTCAACTCCTACACACTGCCCTCCTTGCGCCTCGAAAGGGCCCTCTTTCAGCTTCAAATGAAAAGAAGGCTTCTCATTTCACTTGGGCCTGAGCTGGATTTGGCTCTCTCCAGCCATTACACAGTAAAGGAATTCCCTCGCCACTGTCCCAGTGGAAGCCACATAAACGGAATGGTTCAAGTAAAGAGACGGATTGTGAAGCTGTCGTCTGACCTGAACTGGCAGAAGCAGCCTTCCCAGGCAAGGACTCCTCAGCTCTGCTTCCTGAATGAGGAAGGTGTGAGCCACCTCACAATTTAAGTCCACTGTACAGTCCCGGTTTGCTCCATATTTTCAAAGTTATGAAAACTCCTTCACATTGTTTTCATAACTGTGACTTTAGATAGCATATTGTGGGTCTGTGATATAGCATTAAGCTATTGAGGTTGGAAGCATGTGCATTTTAAAAGTGTTACAGAATCTCCTGCAGTGTTAACAAGAAACACGTTGATTTAGCATATTCCCTTTGAACCTGCATCAATGAAACATGTTGTCAGTGTGTCAGAGGCTGCTATATGGTGAGATGCTGTAATTCGGGCTTTTAAGAATTATGATAGAATTCTATGATAGAATTGTTATAATTCAATGTGACTATTTCACTCATCACTGTTATCTGTACTTTAGTTTCTCTTGGCTCTTTTCGACTGTAAGAAGGTATCACTATCCAGTTTATAGAATGCTTAACCTGGTAATGTCGAGGGCACAGGTTCATTGCCCACATCTCAGGTGCAGCTCTTTAGTGATGTCACGTGCACAGGCTCATTGCCCACACCTCAGGTGCAGCTCTTTAGTGATGTCACGTGCACAGGCTCATTGCCCACACCTCAGGTGCAGCTCTTTAGTGATGTCACGTGCATAGGCTCATTGCCTCAGGTGCAGCTCTTTAGTGATGTCACGTGCACAGGCTCATTGCCCACACCTCAGGTGCAGCTCTTTAGTGATGTCACGTGCATAGGCTCATTGCCTCAGGTGCAGCTCTTTAGTGATGTCACGTGCACAGGCTCATTGCCCACACCTCAGGTGCAGCTCTTTAGTGATGTCACGTGCATAGGCTCATTGCCTCAGGTGCAGCTCTTTAGTGATGTCACGTGCACAGGCTCATTGACCACACCTCAGGTGCAGCTCTTTAGTGATGTCACGTGCACAGGCTCATTGCCCACATCTCAGGTGCAGCCCTTTAGTGATGTCACGTGCATAGGCTCATTGCCTCAGGTGCAGCTCTTTAGTGATGTCACGTGCACAAGCTCATTGACCACACTTCAGGTGCAGCTCTTTAGTGATGTCACGTGCACAGGCTCATTGCCCACATCTCAGGTGCAGCTCTTTAGTGATGTCTCGTGCACAGGCTCATTGCCTCAGGTGCAGCTCTTTAGTGATGTCATGTGCACAGGCTCATTGCCTCAGGTGCAGCTCTTTAGTGATGTGACGTGCACAGGCTCATTGCCCAAATCTCAGGTGAAGCTCTTTGCTGTTTTAAGATCTTCTGTTAGTTGTCACTGTTAATGTATTGCTCGTGCCGTTGGCGTCAATGCTAGTTGTTTTTCATCTTTGTTTATTGGGTTTGTGTAAGGCGGGTTGCTGCAAGCGTTTGATGTATTCAGGACACTCTTAGAAACGTGTCTAAATAAAACTAAATAAATACATTTGAAGTCATTCTGAGAACTGCTTAGATTAAGTAACACATAGCAAGAACTTGGAATCTTTGTTTTCTTGCGATTCCAATGAGGGGTTCTGGTGGGGTTTGAGATTCCGCTACCTTCAGTATTTCACATGGCTGAAGCTTACAGGATGTTGCTGCAATTAGAGACTAATCGATTAATGATCGCCATGGCTTTTATTTTGTGAGTCTCAATTAAACATTCATTGATCGACTGATCTCCAATACCCTACTTGGAGCCTCAGGCCTCACCTATATATTATACAGTACTATAAGCACATGCATGTTTTTTTTTCACTTGTATTTAAAAGCTTTTTTGCTCTAAGGTGCTCTTTGGTCAGGTTGCTCACTCTGCTTTCAATGTGTGTTGTGGGCACCTGCTTTTTTCAGCCCTGACATCTGAGGGGATAGACTTTCAAAGGCTATGGATACTATTTGTTCAACTTTAAGAACTGTGTTAAGGGGTTTTGCTGAGGACTGTTTCATTAAAGCCCATTTTGATTTACAGTTCAAGAAACCTATTTAAAATATATAAAACACCCTTTACATCGTTGTAGGACTGTCCAAGGTACCTTGTAAATAAGCTGCCACATTTATACTTACATCTACTAGAAGTGTGGGTCCGAACTGTGTCTCGGGGTGTAAGTATATATGACGCTGTCTTAGTGTTAGGTGCAAAGTAGGGAAATAATAAACAGACAAAAAAGGTTGATAATGTAGTGTTTATATATACAAAGGCAAAGATGAATACAATACAATGTCTTTTTTTGTCACACAGATGAATAAAGGCAATACACATTTTTTGTCAATTGCAGAAAAAAATACAAAAAAGAACTTGTTAGTAAGTTGAAGGAGAGCCCAAACCAAGACTTTTATTTCTTTTTTTAAATTTCAAATATAAAGTATATTCCTATAAATGACGGACCCGTAAGAGAAAAAAGGCAGGACTGTTGACAGAGAGGTTAATACATACCTTAAGAAAGAGACGAGCAATGAAAAGGCCGTGCAAGTCAGTGTCTCGAAGCACCGAGAGCTTGGGACGTCTAAACCCAGTTCTGGTTCATGTGTAACGGCAGGTGGTGTTTGTGGTATGGCAAGAACCACATCCCACCCTCCGAGTGCTCGAGTCAGGGTTTAATTAGGAGAGCCGTTCTCTGCTGTCCCTGTGCAGTGCGGAAACATTTGCAGAATGTGTACTAGGCACCGGTTTTAACACAGTTATACTCTGCTTGCAATTTTTTTAAATGATGTTGTCTCTAAGGGATTACACTGGAGATGCCTGCTGTCTGTTGTGCAGGATCAGTGGAAACGTGTGGCTTTTTTTTTTCCTTGTTGACAAAACATTTTAGCATCTGGTCTGTGTTGAGTTTGTCTTTTATATACTGGGTGGTGGAATGAACCTTTGGATCCTATTATAACCGAATGCCAATGGTCTTTTCTGTATTTAAATAATACCCTCAAAATATAACTGACAAGTGGCAGACCTATTTCCAGTTAAAATGCAATCAGTAAAAAATAACACACTAGGCTGTAAATATTTTCTTATTTTTAAATCTTGTATAAGTTACCAAATCTGTTCCTCAAGCTCTAGCGTAATTCCAAAATACTTATAAATACAGAAACACCTTTAACACAAGCTTCGTACTGCAAGTTAACAGATTTTGGTAAACGTTGTAATCGACTTGTAGGTAATAATGACTGAAAACAAAGTTACCAATAAATCAACAAGTTGAAATAATTAGCAGAAAAAAACTGCCGTTTGAAAAGACGTCAGCGAAATGTGCAGAAAAAGAAAGCAGCTCAATGATTGATTGATTAATTGACCATGTATTGGCATCACAATCAATAAGGAAAGGTCTTATTCATTAGCCTATAAGAACCACACCATGGTTGGAGCTCTCCTCTGTTAGACACGTACACGATTTTCAGTTATGCTTATATAAAACACATCACAGTTTCAATACCGCAGTCTCAGAATCACACAGACATTATTTTCATCAACAGGCTGCAAAAAAACTAAAGAAATAAAGAAATACAGAGATACCAAGTACAGAGTCACAGTACTTCTTCAAACACGCGTACATTTCTGAAAATCTTTGTGTTTACATCTTGATTTGACAAAGTTTTTGAAACAAGTTTTTATTTTTTTTCTTAGTTTTAAAAAGACATCAGCGGTAACCATTATGTTCGCTATCCCTCCCTCGCATTGTGTGCAAAAGTTTACATTAATTCTATATATCTATACATATATATGTATGTACGTTTGGTAGAAAGTACACTGCTACTAATGCTTACTTATTGGCGCCTTCATCCTGAATATATATCTTTATAACACTTGAAGACAGGAAACCAACACACACACACACACACACACACCACCAGACATGGTTAATATATTGTCACTGAAGAAAATCCCTTAAAAAAAAAAAAAAATCATTTTAAATAATTGAACACTTGAATTTTCAAAATGGACCATCAGTACACACTACAAGTTCACTGGGGATTTTCATGTGTTATACATTACAATATTATTTATTGATTGATTGCTTTATTTATCAATGGTACCTTAACATTGGAAACATAAAAAAAAAAATGCACAGAAGCTGTACTGGACAGCCTTCACTAAGTCCAGGCTAGTGGACCTGTTTCCTAACCCTCCATATCGGTACGATTTGACATGGTGGCAGAATGGTATTTTTTGTTGCTGTTGTAATAAATATCACTTTATTCCCAACAGCTCAATTGCCTTTTTGACCCAGTGGGACTCCAATTTCAATGCTTTTATAATAATTACAACAAATCACTATTAAATGATCCATCCAATAAACGTGCAGTGCTGTTATTATTTCTTACCAGCACACAGATAAACGGTTCAATTATATCGACACTCCATTGCTTTAAGGTATGTATAAATAAAGACCTTGTTTTCTGGCATTTCTTCCCCCTGTAAGTATAATCTAAACAATCACTTAAGTTTCGCAGACTTTAAAAATCAAAACGAAAAGCACGTCTTCTAAAAAGAATGTACAACAGAACACCCAAAACGGACATTGTTTGCCTGGGGAGTTTTAACATCGTGACTAATTGCTGTTTTAGTATCCCAACATATGTGACTAACTACATTTGTAAACAGGGTTATGTAGAATTTTTTAAAATGTAGAGTAAATTGAGAGTTTTAGCACTGAATACCTTTTTCGCTAACCTTTAAGAAATCAAAAATTATTATAATTAGTATACACTGGCAATACATGGACGATTTAATATTCTTACTGCAGTTTATGAAAAGAAGTAAACGCACGTGAGGTAAAGAGTGTAACAGAGTCAACGGTAGCTACTAATTTGTGCCATTGTGGCTGTTGTGTAGTTTTATTTTTTGTATTATAGTTTTATCATGTATGTCAGTGAAATCCAAACTATTTAGCAGCAATCATAATATATCTTTCCCTCATGTCTTCACTTGAAATTATACTCTTGCATAGCCGCTCTTCTCTAATGCTTTAATGCCTCTTTTTTTTAAAAATGCACCCTCCAAACGACAGAACTTTCTTTGCTATTTACAAAGTATATTCCGATTCTACTCGTTCATGATTCCTGAATTGAAGGCTTTGCTGGCATTACGTCTGCACTAGACTTCAGACTTCTCTCTCTGCATCTCTATTGCTCCAATACGCTTGTGCCTATTTTAATACCATTCTTTCAGCTTAGCCTCGCTGGCTTTAGAACAGTAACCGTCTCTGTCCAGCAACTCCCTTTAATAGGTGACTTGTGGTCAGGGAGCAACCAATAATCCAAACCATAGGGTCCAGAACTGAAGTGATGCATGACAATTTCACACCCAAGAAAGGCTTGTTTGACATGAAATAGAAACTGTGTAAAGGGCAGCAGAGAGTGCCTCTTGTGCTTTAGAAAAGCCCTATTTTAATTCACTGTCAAGATTATTCTTTTAATTCCATCACTACTTCTGTAAAGTCCCTTCGGCTGATCTAGCAAGGGCTACATTATGCCTCTGGCAGGCAACGAATAGCAACTCAGAATAGCACCCAAACTGGGCTTGAAACACCTTAACACTGTGTGTGTGTGTGTATGTGTATGTATATATATATTATATATATATATATATATATATATATATATATATATATATATATATATATACACACACACACACATATACACACACACACACAGTCGCAGACAAAAGTATCTGGCCAGTTACATTTTTTGAAAAATTACAAAGAATGTGATTTCTATAATTTCTAATTGTTCTATTGAAAGATATCAATTAAAGTAGAGATTCAGCTTAATAATAAAACCAAAAATTATTACATAACATGCATAAAATTCATAAAATGAAAAATAATATGCAAAAACGAATGTCATACTTTTTTATGATTGAAAACCAACACTTAATAATGATAGAATAAATAAATACATAATCATCAAGTGCTGAAAAATAAATGGGAAATTTGTGATTAAAAAAAAATAAAATGGTTAAAACTAAAGAGTACAGCAACAATCTCAAAATGGCAGTGATACAACTAAACGAAAAAGGAGAAACTACCAGAAAAATAGCAGAAAGACCCAGTTTATCGAAAAGCACTGTGTGGGCTATTATTGACAAACACAGAACAGGAACTACTCTATTCAATGGAAAATCACTTTCTTTATGGTTTTTCTCATTTTTTTTAAACTGCCCAAATAATTTAGTCTGCGATTGCACATAAACAAACACTATATTTGAATAATTGAAATAAGATCTGCTCAGAATGATTGAAAAACAATCATAGAAAGGTTAAGGTAAGGTGACCATATGGCTCTGTGTTCAGAGGGACAGTTTGGGACAGTTCAGGCTTTTCAACTCACAACTCAGTGCATTCTGGTAGGTTTTACCTGTCTCAGGTACCATTCTTTCCTTTAAGAGAAGCAGGACTACACTGACCAGAATGCATTGGGTTGTGAGTTGAAAAGCCTGAACTGTCCCGCTGAACACAGAGCCATATGGTCACCTTAGATTAAGGGGACAGTGAACACGTGTTAATCTGGACACCTAGATCCCAATAGCATGGGTTAATATATGTCAACATTAGTATAGCACTTCAGTTTTAGACCCTCCAATTCTGTATAGTTTATAGAAGCATAGTTGTATCTACAGTACTCATGGGCTCCAGAAAACAAGCTATATATTTTTATGGTTATTGCTTTTATAGCAGCGTATTCCTAACAGTCAGACAGTTTTAAAAACAGCACTTGAAAACGAAATCCGTTCCGCAATGCAAATTATCCACCAATCGTGTTTAATATACAAGGGGACCTGCACTTCCTCTGTTATAAACTGGTATAAACAGTCTTCTGGTCTTCATTTGGCATGGCTAATGAAACAGTGACTGAGCAAATTAAGCATTAAGTTCTGTTTATCAACTGACCGAGTGGCCTGTGTTTAATGTGGCATGCTAATGATTCCACAAGCCCCTTCCCAGATTCAGAAGAACACACTCTGGCGGCAAGCGACTAACCCAGAGCTGTAAAACCTAAAGGAGTCTGAGAATGTTCGAGAAAGACTTTTCTAATAGGTGCGTTCACAGGAGGGAAACAAAACACAGCTTTATATGGACACACAACTCATTTTAACTGAGCTCTGCTTCAGCACATTAGAAAGGATTAAAAGGCATTGTAAATATTATAGCAAAAAAAAAAAAAAAAAAAGAAAAAAAACAAAGCTGACGAAATAGCCAGTAGTTTTGGAAAACACCCTCGAGCTTGAACATCACAAATGAATATATTGAATTCATTGTGCTTTTATATGAAAGCTTTGCCTCAAACGACTTGGTCGAGGGGGTATTGTCAGGACACTGGGAGAGGAAATGCAGAGATCGAGGAGTCTTTGTGAATGAACATGACTAAGGAAATGTGATGCTGGTTAATAAAAAGTGACTGTCTGTACTCTTGAAACCTGAAATAACAAGAATAGAGGAACTGATTGACTTGACAGCCAGTCCACTTTGGTAGGGGTGGGGATGCCATTTAATAAGCACAATAATACACACCACGGATTTCAAATACTGTCGTCCACAATATGCAGGCCTTGGCTTTGCCTTGTGCCGAACACCACCTCTCGGTCTGCGGATAATGAACCCTGTATGAACACCCTGGAGTGTGTTACTGCATTCACGCCCCTTCACTTCACTCTAACAATGACAACACAAATAATTTGGCAAAACTCATTTCAAGAAATATGACCACATCATTATCTCGCAAGCACAGTATTTCTGGGCTTCATAACATTAAAGTACGAGCAGGAGATCTGTTTTATATGGTACTGCTGTTTACCTTTGCCTGTTTACGATCTTGTTTATAAAAAATGATTACCACCAATAAAGTATTTTGGAATTTTTCCCACAACTAAACTAAGGTTATGTAAATAAAGCACACAAATTTTTCCAGATGGTAAACAACACACTTGCTAAAATAGACCTGTGAGTTTCCAGCAATCTAGCAGTAACCCTGTAATCGAAACTGCTCTGTAGATGTTGGAAGTCGTTTGTATCCATAGACTTTAGAATAAAGAGGAGCTTACTTAGAAACTACAGCACAGTAACTTATTCTCATTTAGGAATCAAAGGCATCAGCTGAAACATTGGTCTACTTGATAAAGTTTCTTACAGTAGTTTTACCTCTATGAACAAAGCAAATCGCATTGTTGAGCAGTAAGAAGTCTCTGTATATGCTCGTGGGCATGCCTGCAGTTGTGTTAATGGAGCGGTTCAGATAATGGGGTTTGTACTGTCTATGCCTCTGGCTAGCTTTGTTTATTTTGCCTTTTTCGTTCTTGTGGCTAGCCCACCCATTTGATCTGACTAATGGGGTTTTCCTGTGTAACCAAGAAAACCTCCAGACTTCACAACCATCACCGCTGAAGCTCTGGAGAGGAGAGGGCTGCCCTTACGACCAGCTTCAGTAATCGCAGCCTGAGGAAAACACCACAGCCGACCACCAGACTTCAACCACCCTGATGATGAATCAGCCAACTAAGCTCCTAACTGGCAGCCGAGTCACCAGCCGTGTCGTTATCTAAAGCGGGAGCTCTGTACATTTCACAAAGATTAACAGGAACTCTCCCTGGGGGAACCAGTATGACACCCTGCTCAGACAGCTGCTGACCTCTGCACGGCTGTGTGTCTAGTGCCTGTACACTGTAATTGCTGAATGGGGGGTGATTGTTTATGGATGTCGATGATGTGTACTGGGAAAAATGTGCACTATGTCCCATTTACGTGGTACAGTGTTTTTTTTACAATGTGCCACAATTGCCCAAGGTGTAAGCATCATTTCTGTGGTTACCATTTTCATTCATTCCTTCTTCCTCAGATTATAGGTGCTTCCTGTAAAATGTTATCAGTATGTTAAACAATATTTCTGTAAAGAATTAGGCATTTCTTATAAAATGTTATCATTAAGTCATAAACATACGATTCTTCCGGTTTAGTTTCAAAGGAGCTCAACCTACATTTGCAGTACTGTATGAAAAAATGACTTTCTAAAGAGTGGATCGATCGCTAAACTTTGGAAGACCATGGTGAACAGACAGCAATTAATTATATGGTAAATGTAACATGGAGTAAAATTGTGGTCCGCTCATCAAATAGTGAACAACAAGAGAGCTCAGTGGGCGATGGAGTTCTCCTAAGACTTGTTCAAGGTAAGCCTTGTATATTAGATTGGAATGCCATGCTGTAGGTTCACCAGGGGAATGGGGCAGCTGCGTGCAGGAACGTGCTGGCTGTGATCTGGGTGGGCTAACTTCACAACCCCAATTTCTGTTACGAGAAGCTTTGACCCACATCTGCTTTTAATGCCAAAAAAAAAAAAAAAGTAATACAAAGGGAATTAAGTTTATTCTGAATAGAATACTTAGACCCACTTTCCTTTTGCAAAACTACAGGGTTGTAATCCTTTCAAACACAGGGAGAGGACAAATACAGTATAGAAAAAGAAAAATAGACCAAAACTCTATGGTTAACTGGCCCTAATGATATAAACCTAATACACTTCAATTGGATCTTGCCATGGAGTTACTGTCAGATTATAGAAGCCTAGTGTTAGATACACAACAATGGTGTAAAAAGCAGTATCTGCCAATTATTGAAAGAGATGAGTTCAAAGCCACTGTGCATAGGCAGTCAAGTTCTGCCCACTAGTTAAGTTTGTTATTTTAAGTTGCCAACTAGAATACCATCTATTCCAGTTCTGACTTTACTGTTTCAGGTGTATTCTTTACAAAGTGCTCTTTTTTTAATGTTATTAAAGTTTCCTTTAAGGAAATTGCACAGAAATTGTTTATTTCATTTACAAAACCTTAACTGAAGATTCATAAAAAGCAGAGGAAACCACAAAGCACCTGTTGTGTCATGGGTTGTGTTCTTCTATGCCTTTTGTCAGAAATCTGCCATGTACAAAAACAACTTACTAAAAAAGAACAAATGTTTAGAATGTTAGCAGCACAACTTTGAAAATAAGTGGCATTTCTGACAAAACTGCCACACTGCATACTGTGTTACTCTATGACAAAACCATGCCTTTCTCCCCACGGATACAGTGTAGGATCAACTTTCAAATTCCTGATATAAATATGAAAAGATGGGTGACTTAACTTAAACTAAAAGACTAGTAACTTTTAATAACACACCGCTTCATCATTATTCATTATTATAGCAATCTGTAGTATCCTTAATAACATGCTGTAGTTTTAAAGGTTTTAATTGAAAGATAACATACATTGGTGCCACTTTCCTGTTATAGCCAGGGGAAACATACTTCCACCTGCAGTTTCCCAGCACCAGACTTGTGGCCCTGTCTTCAAACTAAGCTATTAAACTGGGAAGGCAGACCCATTTGAACCTCGATCCACGCTCAACCTTTCAACATCTTAAAAGCTACTCGGTAAGAGCAAAACTCAGAAGCTCGCTTTCAGGTCAAGGGTTTGTGAATAATAATAATAATAATAATAATAATAATAATAATAATACCAATTCCTTTATCAATCCTCAGTACTAGCAATCACCCTAACCTCAGCCAATGTTTAGAGAAAGGGGATGTTATGCAACCACACATTATTTTAGGTCAGCTGCCAGTCTGCGAAACGGACCAGCTACTCAAAAAATGAACCATATAAATTAATACAGTTTGACCCCAAAAATGTGACCGTTCAGGGTGGTTTCCTTACCTTCACTTTATATAAACCTCTCTGCTCATACTAAACCAATTTTTAAAGACAATTTCCCATTGTTTTATGGACTGAAAAGAATTGAGTAGATTGGTAAGGTCTCCTCAAGCCATCTTTCACTGTGGCCTTGTTGAAACATTTGTCTGCTGGAAATGAGTTTCTTTAGCTGACGTAGGTTTTACAGTTCAATTACAATGACATGATGAGCTGTGAACTTGTTTCCATTAATTCCATGTATTCTCTGTCTTGTACCCCCCCCCCCCCAGTTCTGTGAGGTTAAATACTTAACATGGCAATGAAACCATCTTTACGCATGTTAGCCAAACTGAGGCGCCCTCATCTTGCATAGATACTTTGAATTAATACTCTGATGACTGGAAAGTTCAAGTCCTGCCTGCTTCTTCTTGGAGGTTTTGGAGGCAAAAAGCAGAGAAAAAGCAGCATGGATTTAATAGATTTTTTACACCCCCCTTTCTGTTTTACAGGGTTCAATTATTCTGAGTAGTTCTGGGTTCTGCTGCTCCCAGATTGAGTTTTTTCTCCTCAAAATCTGCCTTTACCAGCCTTGAGCTTGTCTGGAGAATTCCAAGTGCCAGGACTGAACAGCCTTCCTCCTTCCATTCAAGTCACGTGACAATTCAACCTCCACCCCAGCGCTTAGGGCTCTTCAGACAACAGCGCCAGGTAAAGGCAGATTAGGAGAAAAACTGTAATGAAACAGTTTACAAACAAAGGAACTGGTTAAAAAGAAAAAAAGCAATTAAAATGGCTAATGGAGGAGAGGAAACATGTCCTGCTGACATCCACGCCTGCACCGCCCTACCAATGCAGCTGTGTTTGGCCAGGCTAGCCCTGCCTGTGCAGCTGTAGCCATGTTGCTGATGTGTTTAGTTGATTTTATGGGTGGTCCACCTGTTTTGCATGATCTCAAAACTCCAGGTGATGCTCCATACCATTGCTGACCAGAGATCATCTTCGCAGATGTCTCGTGTTTCTGCCCAGTTAGAGGGGCTAACAAAACTTTGCGTGATGCGATATTGTCAAGGCAGGACTGCAAACCTGGTTGCACTGCACTGGCTGTGTTTGCACTATCAGGAATGAACTTGGTTGGATCTGCAGCTAGAAAGCCTGGAGAAGGGCAGGAGGTTTTCCTTTTGGAAGTTACTAGCTCATTACATGAATGGACGACAGCTATGGACATATGTTTTCATCGCCTAGAATTTTAGGATTGAGACGTAATTTAAACTATATGAACACAATTTAGATATTTTTATTTAACATCATATAAATCAAAGAAACTACAAAATGATATGGCAGAAGTCTACCGGAAGCCATACTAGAAGTAAAATGCCAAATTTTATAATTTATCAGTTTATCGTTAAGTATATGGAAAACTACAAAGCGGTATGTAATTCAATATGTTAACGTAACATTATTCAGCAGGTTTCATTCGACTTCATGAAGCAAAATGTGTTAATTCTATAGGGTGATGCAAAACGTTTGGCCGTAGCTGTACAGTACCAAGTCAGTTTTGTAATCTGGGAATTCCCAATTTATATTTTATTATATTACATTAAATCATACTGTCCTCCTCACCCAATCGTCAAAGACCAGACAAGGTGCTAGCAGTTGCTAAATGTTTTTTTTTATGTTCATTTATTTATTATTTTGCTTCAACAATAAAACCATTGTCTCTGTCCTGCGACATGGGAATAAATCATTGTACTAATAAAGAGGAATTGTAAAACTACAGTATGCTATTTCTTTCTTTCTTTCTATAAACACTGCAAATCACAAAACACTGATTTGACAGATAAAATGAAGCTTGACATACCACCAGAAACACTGGGGATGGAGGGGGAGGCAGTTTTCCAGTCCCAAATAAAGGTTTTACATAACAGATGTTGCTGTGCTGAGTGACTAGGGTAGAACTCAGACCTGTCCTTTGATCTCCCCCACACACGCAGACACCGGACTGAGACATCAGAGTGGACCTGAGACTGGAGGGATCTTGCAGAGCGAGGGAGCAGATGAGATTCCCCTTCCTTCCCATCACGACGACTCCTCCAGCGCGTTGACGACTTGTTCCAGTATGTCAGGGCAGTGATCGGCTATCTGTTGGAGGACAGTGTTGGCGTATTCCTGGAGTTCCGCGCTCTCCTTCTCGCATTTCTCCAGCTCTGCCTCCAGCTGTGTGAGGGAAACAAGCACGTATTTTATTTGTCATGTGCTAATAAAATAAAACTAAACAAAAATCAAAACAGCGTGTTGAAGTCTTATGATAAATTATTTATCCACGACAGCTGCCCAACTTCAAATAAACAAAAACACAATGAAAGTTTATAACTTTTTCTTCCACTCTTTCACACAAACTTCAAGACATGTAGGACGGCACACCGGTGACATCAAATGCTACGTATTTCATTATGCTGAACCAAACTTTTTAACTGACAAACTTTGTGTGTTTTTCAATGTTCAAGTTATAGGATATGTAAGCAGCGTAAGGAAATCATGTACGCACTCAAGTTCAGACAACTAAGTTCATGTACAGAGAGTACTGTAGCTTTGTGATACACTGATTTTGTTGTATAGCATTCTCCATAAAGCCATGTCAGGGAAGCAGAGTGCTCAGCTTGCTGTTTCTAACACTATAGCAGGTGTAGCTGAAGGATAACTCGATCACTATAGCTTATTACCGAAAAGGTGGAGGAATCCCATTTTTAAGTCTCTTTCCTAACATGAGCTACATTGTAATTTCAGCTGTTAAACTCCTTCTATTAGTGCCACAGAGCCATGACAAGTTCACCAAGTCAAAATATACATTACATTAATACATACATGTGAGCAGGGAAATAAACAAAAGAAAAGAGCCTGGAAAACTGAACTGCTGCTGCCCTCCTTGGAAGAGATCTCACGAGACAGATAGCATGACAGCACAGTATTCCCACCCCAGGGATGAGAAACCCGACTATATTGGGAATAGCCATCGTGTTCCTGATGAGCATTCCACCAGCCCGGCTCAGCGAAACTTCCGCAGGGGTCAGAGGGCGCAAGGAAACGACCGGCAGGTGCAACATCAAGTGACTGGGAAAGAGTCACAGGGAGGGATATTCAGAAGTCTGATAGTTTGGAGTGATTTACCACTCGCTGCACTGATAAACTCAGTGAATTAACACACACTTAAACACATTGCCCTTTTGACCGGTGGGGCCCCTCGCCTTCCAATCTAGTCGCAGTTATGGATTATCCTGCATGGTTTTTAATATGAGTAAAATGTCCATTAAAATGTACAGTGTTTTATTATGTATATATAAGAGATTAGTATGAAAAGCTGACCCAGTCTCTTATTGTCTTCTTGTGAGCACTTACTTTGGGTGGGCAATAGCAATGTTTGTACTACTGCAATATTGTAAATACATGCAGTTCTATGAGGTTTAAGGCTTCTCTTCCTTGGTCATTTCACCCTGTAAACAGGATGGCTTGCAGGGGTGACATCAGACCAGAAACACAGGAAGTAGCGGGGCAAAGCTGAAGCACAACGGCGCGCAGCGTTTTATTAAATAATAAACAAAACAAAAGATTTAAACAAACACAAACACACTAAACAAAAAGGTGCGTTGGCCAAACAAACAGAAATGAACAAATAAGTATTGTGCTGGTGTAAACACCAGCACGCTTAGCAGTTGTTTATGTTTTTGTTTCTTTCTCTCCTTGCTCGCTCTCCCTTACTCTCCTCTGTACACTCTTTCACCTGAGTGCAGAAAGCTGCAGGTTTTTATACAGGTGACCATCTCCCGATTAGCAACAATTAATCAATGAATTAACTCAGTAGCTGATCAGTCACGCATCCTCACGAGGTTTTAAAAAGACAAAACAATAACAAATAGGCTTTCGCCGTAATATAAACATAAATCATAATATATATAAATAAATAAATAAATAAATAACAAACAAAGGGGCAGACACTCCGCAACACACCCTAAAAGAGAACCTGTCCCTTCAAAACCTTCTTTCCTTTCATTAACCAACCCGCCCATTTTCTCTACTGACCAGCATGCATTGCAGCCAGTAACATGCCCCTGAAAACACTGCAGAGGGGAAATTATTCACAAAGTGACAGTCAAATACTTCTTGCAAGTAAGGAAAATCAAAAAAACGAATCGAAAACCATGACCTTGCCAGCCGCTCCCAACATTGAGGCAGAACAAAAGGATGATCAAGGCAAATATACAGCTAACGCAGTGACTGTGGTGATGCAGAGAATGGAATTAAAAGGAGGACATTACTACTAGATAGTGCACTATACTGGGCTGAAATTATCTGCTTATTCCATAGAGCTGTAGACTTTTTTATAATATATACTTAAATAAGAATATTTAAACAGTAGAGCTTACCCTAACGTGACATCATTGACAGACTAAGATGTTTAGATGGCTGTATCACAGTACTATCAGGGTCAGCTGTATTATAAAAAGTGCTTTACCTGCACCAGAGAACATAACATTTCCAGAACCCCAGCCTCCGTCGCCTGAGATTTACTGAATTAAAAAATAAATAAACCCAACAAAAAAATAAAGAAAAAAAACATAAAAAGAAAAAAAAAACTGTCAAAAAGAAACTCTTTCATCAACTGGATAAGAAAGAAAGAAAATCTTTGGATAAGAAACATCTAAGGGATCCTTCTCTCCCGACCTTGCTGTTTATACAGCACACTGTAGCTGTGTCAGGCAACTGTAACATTAGCTTTTTATTTTATTTAAATTCCATGACCCAAAACCCATAGTTTTTAGACCATAGAAAATTTTATATTTGGCAGGTCATATAAGTTATTATTCTTGGCTTAAAAACACAAAATGTCAAAACTTACCAAGGTTAATGCTAAAGACATCTGTAACAATATACACAGTTTGGAACAAATTCTGTATATCTTTTTTTCATTTGCTAAGGGCACGCTACAATTTAAAAATTCAATTAAATTCAATTAGCTGAAATAACAGGCCTGAGCTGTCAGATGAATATTTGCTCTGCCTGATGTTTACAGTGCTGTGTATTGTAAGCTTGAGACTGTTACGACTCACAAAATGATCCACTCAGATTACATATACAAGGATATAACAATAAGTGTTAGGGAAGTTACTTTTCAAAAGTTACTGGAACATACTTGTAACTAGTTACAGTAACTTATTACTTTGAAAAAAATGAACTAGTTACAGTTACAAATAGGTACTTTTTACAAAGAATTTTTCTTTTTGTGGTTTGGTCAGACTGCAGCTCAAAATATTCTTTGAAGACCCAGTTATTGAACCCACTCGTCCCCTCGTTTGTTTTTCATATAAAATGTAAAACTTACACAAATATGTTACAATGTAGTACTGTAAATATGCCTACCACTATACAGGTATTAAAAATAATTACTAAGATAATAAATGTAATCTTACCAAGGGGTTTACCAATTCATTGTGTATCGATGAATCGCTTCTGTCTTTACATGTTGTATCGTATTGTTAATCGAGGTATATATCGTTTGTATGATTCAAGACCAAAAGCACAACATAGCTCATTGCAGGTTACCAAATGTCTCTTGAACAAAGAGTGACAATGACAATTTGATCTTGCTATACGTCATACAAGCCCATCAGGACCCTCACATGTACTGACCTGCGTATCGCTACTGCACATATCCTGACAATAGTGT
Organism: Acipenser ruthenus; assembly: GCF_902713425.1. NCBI lineage: Eukaryota > Metazoa > Chordata > Actinopteri > Acipenseriformes > Acipenseridae > Acipenser > Acipenser ruthenus. Next base: position 34,996,943 of record NC_081195.1, on the reverse strand, counting down.
ACCATTACAGCCCTGCCTAGGAAGCACTGGACAGAAGGCTTGCTAACCACGTTAGAAATCTTTTTTTTTAAAACACCGCCCTTAAAAGAAAGAAAAAAAGAAAATGAATAGCTGTTTGCACATTATATAGGGGTCTATTCAACTGATCCAAACATTGGCGGACTTAAATATCACCATCAAATACATCACAAACTAGGACCCTCTCTGGCATGTTACATATTTTTACAGACAGAAATGCACTAGAGACTCACATACTTCATTCGATGGTGGATGGTGGATTTCCGGACCCCATACTCTTAGATCATAGATTTGTTCTCACAGACAGAAGTAGACCACATGGCTCCTTTTTCACTGGAATAGTTTGGGACAGTTCATATAAACTCTTAAGTGCAATGCATTCTGGTATTTATCGTCACACCCATCCCCAGTTGATTTCACTTTGTCTGCCAACATTCAGCAGAAGGCAGACAATCTGAATCCTTCTCACCTAAAGGTTTTGACCAATTAACCAGAATGAGAGTGTGACCCATCGACTCTGCTAGTAGTCCTATGCAGGTTTCAGGAAAAGCTTGGAGACAGGTAAAGACAGATATTGAGATAAATGATATTATCTCAATATTGGGACATCAGGACTCTACATAATTACAAACATCAAAAAAAACGCAAGGGACAAGTGAAGCAATAAGTAGAATGATATCTGAAGCTACTGAAATTAACAGTGGCTGGATTTCAACTGAAACTCAGTGCTTCTTTAAAAACAAAATATAGTGACAGGCGTGGAAAGCACTCTTAGGAAGTGAACTAAAACCATCAGCCCCTTGACTACACAGAACACCTTGCAAGACTAGCAACTTTTTCTTTTCTATTAATCTTGCAATGCTTGACAGGTCACAAAAGATGCACAGAATCAGTTTGATGATTCCAAGCATGGCCTCAACGAGCAGTAAGAAAAGGAGCTGAATTAAGAAATACTAAAAGAAGCTGAAATTCAATGAGAACCATTTGACTAGAATTCCTTTTTCAATGTCTGCAATTGTTGTAATGGTTGGAGATTCACTAGATCGATTATTTTGGATTGTGAACCCCATCCACAATTGATAGACGTCTAAATGGTCTCTTTATGGTTACATTAAGATAGGTGGGTGTGTGCTAATTATCCTTGAAGGGACACTAAGTTTGCACAGGTGTGAGTGGCTAGTTAGTCACATGGGCAAGACTATAACAAATGTTTTGTAGAATAGGAGAATGAAATAAAAGCCTAAAGATGAGAGGGTGGATCGCAGACAGTGTGAGGTCTTAAGTGGGAAATATTTTCTGGTACAGTGGTGGTATTTTGTTAATTCTGAATGGCCCATCAGTTACTAGTTGCGCTATTGTTTTTGACTCTGTATTTTCTTTCATTGAGGGTTTTGGTTGCATATAAAAAGGAGAAGTAGGGATGTTAGATTCTTGTTTAATTTCATAAACGTTTGAAATTTAAGATTAAACACATTTACAAATTTAAAAAAAAACACATATTGTGAATACTGGTAACTCAGATAACCCATAACAAAAAGCACTCCAATAAAGGTTTAAATAAATATTAGTGTGTATAAGACTACATGAATACAACACTAATGTCTATATGTAACAGACTGTAAAGAAATACCGAATAAAAAAATAACCACACACTGTATACTTTCTACTGTACAGTCAACATGTATTTCACACATGCATACTTCTGATAATATTTAAACGTTTTGCCAAATTGCGCAGCAGAGATTAAAAACAGTAATGCATGAGGTAGTTTGTGATATGAGAATTGAACGCCCACCCTAGGGGGTGGGATGCTACATAAACCCAGAGCCCAAGCATCCCACTCCGAGGGTGGGCATTCAATTCTCATTTATCACACACTACCCCATGCAGTACTTTTTATAATCTCTGGTGAGCAATCTTCTCCTGCTTGAGTTCTACAGTTCTGTGTTGTTATGTGGAGATATGGCTGGAAATCTTTTCGGTTTGACAGCTCGCGCTGGGGTCGCACTCTGTGTAACGCTGTGTTTGGAATCCAGTTCAGGTCTCAAGTGAAGAGAGTTTGGTGATCTCATATTATTCCCTGGGAGTTCACACAACTGTGGTGCACGAGTCTGCTCTCTAAGTACAGCAGCTGGCTCATGAACAGCACTACCAGGCTTGATGCTAATACAAACCTAAAGTTTTTAGATCACTATACTATTCTTGAGCAGATAAATGTCTGTTAATTTTACAAAAGTATAACCAAACAATGAAGTCATATAATCCAGATTATTTTAAACAAACATTCTCAAAGTGCTTGCTTCACATTTTGTAACATTTACACGATTTTTTATTCCTTTAAAAAAACCCAAAAAACTAGATGTTGATTTGAGACTGGAGGTAACGCTTCGGTCCAATGTGTTGAAGGCTGTTAAACAAAATGGTGTTGAAACATCACTGTAAACTAATGAACCTCGTCAGCTCTGACACAAAATACAGCGTTGTCAGCGCAGCTCTGCGGCTCACAGAATACTTTACCTTTCCGAGTGCCCATTATTTTATATGAGATGAATTACAGGAAGCTTAATGTGAACCCCTCTGGGACTGCACTGAATGGATTGGTGAGACTGCTGACAGTTCATGTCCTTTTGCATTTCTTTTCATACCACTCATGTGGCTACATTTCCATGAGTTATTTTTATGTTGTCATGGAAAGTTAGTGACCAGAGCCCCCCCGCCCCCTCTTCTCTTTACTATTGCCTTGTAAAAAGTAATAGATTACCTACAGTTTCTGCAAATGAGTTCAGGGAGCTACAGTATCTTTTGCTTTTGTTGTGTTTAAAGTTTGCTGAGACATTGTTGTGTTTATTATACTGTGTATGTACAGCAATAAAGTTGTTAAAGTGTTAAAATAGTCATTTTACCTTTAGGTACAGTATTAGATTTTCTTTAGTACCTCTGTAATCCAGCACACTGTATAATCCGGCACAATTTACCGGTAACAAGTTACACCAGATTGTACAGGTTTTACTGTTTATGTTAATATAGTCCTTCACAGTACAAAGCATGCAAACATTGCTGTATCCTAAAGCTGACACCCAAAGTTTCACATTCCAGAATAACAACTTTACGATTGCCAAAATTTAACAGAATCTCATTAATGACCGTGTAGAATATCCAAGAAAAATGCATTCTGCGTACTTACACATCAAACTAAGTGCAGCTTATCTAAGAAAAGAGAGACAAGGAAGCCATACCCATTGTGTTTATCATCTAGACAGGGAGCACCGATACAAGCCTGGTGGACAAGGAGTATGTAAAACGGACCCTCCGATCTGGGAAGGACAGTTCAAGCTGTGAGCTAAGCAGCTGTGTAATCTGTTTAAAAGCTCCCCTGCTCAAGAGGAAGGCTTGGGGAGTGCGGAGCTACTGGGAATCCATTGGGGAGCCAATTTATTAACTGCAAGTGCTTGCGTGGGAAGCATCTGGAAAAGTGGCGTTTTTCTGTCTCAATCAATATACATTTACACCTGCCTCCCACACAGCACTCTGCGTACACCTGCTTAATAAACCTGTTCAGCCAGGAGGAATCAATGTAATAAATTCAACTCATGAAGAAACGTTTTAACTAGAAAACTTCCAATATTTAAGACATTGCGAAAGACTTCCAATGGAAAGGTTTGTCATTGATTTGTATTAAGTTGAGTATTTCGTGGTCATGGGTGATAGGAAGAATGTAACGCACTGTTAATGCAGAGGTGTGTTTCAAATCTGCAGTAATAAAAACATATTATTACTGCATGTGTTTTTCAAAATTGCACAAGCAGAGCCTGACTGCCATAATTCACAAATTGACCATTTTACAGATATGGCTACTGAGCAATTTAATTAATAGAATTGTTGACATAAAAAGGGAGCTTAAGCTATTCAGACTGATGCAGCCTTTTCCAGTATTTTGTCCAAATGACATTTATTGAATATTAAGGCAAAAGCATTTTTTGGTATTGAACTAAACTGGGAGCTGGAAGCTGTTATTATGGTGCAACAACTTTATATTAGATATATGTGTGTGTGTGTGTATATATATATATATATATATATATATATATATATATATATATACACATACACATACACCCTTTCAAAATGTTCACCTTTTGTTGCCTTATAGCCTGGAATTAAAATGCATTAAAATAGTTATTTTTTTCATTTATCTACACATCCTACCCAACAACTTCCAAGAAAAAAATATTCTAGAAATTTGTAGAAAATTAATTAAAAAATAAAAACTGAAATAGCTTGGTTGGATAAGTGTCCACCCCCCTTGTAATAGCAATCCTAAATTAGCTCAGGTGTAACCAATCGCCTTCAAAATCACACACCAAGTTAAGTGGCCTCCACCGGTGTTAAATTGTAGTGATTCACATGATTTCAGGATAAATTCAGCAGCTCCTGTAGGTTCCCTCTACTGGGTAGTGCATTTCAAAGCAAAGACTCAACAATGAGCACCAAGGCGCTTTCAAAAGAACTCTGGGACAAAGTTGTTGAAAGGTACAGATCAGGGGATGGGTATAAAAAAAATATGAAAGGCCTTGAATATCCCTTGGAGCACGGTTAAGACGATTATTAAGAAGTGAAAGGTGTATGGCACCACCGAGACCCTGCCTAGATCAGGCCGTCCCTACATACTGGATGACCGAGCAAGAAGGAGACTGATCAGAGAGGCTACCAAGAGGCCAATGGCAACTTTGCAAGAGCTACAGGCCAAGACTGGTCAAAGTGTGCATGTGACAACAATATCCCAAGCACTCCACAAATCTTGCCTGTATGGTAGGGCGGCAAGAAGGAAGCCATTACTCAAGAAAGCCCACCTTGAATCCCGTTTGAAGTATGCAGCAAAACACTCAGGAGATTCTGTAGCCATGTGGGAAAAAGTTTTGTGGTCTGACGAAACTAAAATGGAACTTTTTGGCCTAAATGCAAAGCGTTGTGTTTGGCACAAACCCAACAGAGCGCATTACCCAAAGAACACCATCCCTACTGTGAAGATTGGTGGTGGCAGCATCATGTTATGGGGATGTTTCTCATCGGCAGGGACTGGAGCAAAGTACAGAGAAGTCCTTGCGGAAAAACTGCTGCCCTCTGCAAGAAAGCTGAAACTGGGACGGAAGTTCACCTTTTTTTTTAAATCCTCATTTAAATGCATGAAACGCTGAGGCACTGACACAACAAAATGTGAAAAAAGTTCAAGGCACTCTGTGTGTGTGTGTGTGTGTGTGTGTGTATATATATATATATATATATATATATATATATATATATATATATATACACACACACAGAGTATATATATGGTATGCTTCTCAAATCACTCTTACAGAATAATAGAGAATTAAACAATGACCTCTGGGTGACCCCCCCCCCCCCCCAAATAGACAGCCTGATCACCAAATATGCAATTCTCCCTGTAACCTTTTTTTTTTTTTTTTTTTTTTTTTACCTTTTAATTGTTTACATATACAAAATTGCCTTTTTTTCTTTGTCTACCGGATGTACCTTTCACACCTCAGAAAGGTGTCTAATAATATCAGCAACTCTCTGAGGAGTCCATGACACCCAGTGATGTAGGTATGCGACTCAACACACATTCCAGCATTGAAGACATTGAAAACACTTACAGCCGAAACATTTTCACTGAAATTATTTACTTTCTTTGAGTATTTCTAAATTTTATTATGAAAAATGACTTCCCCAAACCACCGCTGATGATAAGATGCCCCCAGCCCCTCCTCTCTCTCTGGGCCTCCAGCTTGTCTTCCCATTACTGGTGGGGTCGGCTGCAAAACCCATCACGCATGCTTCAATAAATCTACATAAAACCCCCTTCCTCCAAATCTTGAATGTTATATTTTATTTTGAGAGCAAACAATGATTCTTTCAAAAGGAAACAGGCCCCTTTCATGTGCAGAAATGGAAGTCCTTTCTCTGGGAGCTGCTGCAGGAGTTTCTTTTTCTTGAATCCCCAGCATCAGCTGAGCTCTGGACATGCTCCGCTTCACTTACACATCTCTCTCTCTCTCTCCCTGTTGAGAGTTAGTATTTAAACTCCAGGACAAGTTTCCCTTTCCCTACCCAATTCAAGTAATATAAGTTTATTTCCGAACACACTCATTACTTATTGTTGCTTCTGTGAACGGGCAGCGTTGTGGTGCAGCCTTGAACTATTGCAATAATAGCAGGCAGAGGCGAAAGGAGGCAGTTTAAGCACTCTTGTGCATATTTATTTACAAACATAACAAAAATAAATGTTCATCAAAATAAATGGTACTGCGTCTTTAAATATGACAAGACTATATACAATGGAGCCCAGGCAGAGAAAGTATGGAAACAAGTGTTATCTTTGTTAGCAGGCACAGCTGTAGATGCTCGCTGGCAGGCACTCGTCTCTGGGTGTTACGGAGGCAGTTACCTGCTTTCAGTCTGGGAAATAAACAGGAGAACTGTGGTCCTTGGTTTAGCTGTTGTGCTCTGCTCCTTGCCCTGGGTTCGTCTCCTCACAAGTGGAGAGACTGCTCCTTATTATATACACCTGTGACTGGGCTTAATTGATTGTTAATGAATCAATTAAGTCCCAACCACAGTCTGCACATGTATTTGGCAGGGATAGTATTAACCCTGGTGCTTGCATTTATTTTTTTACCTTGTCTGGAAAATCCTAGCCGTCGGGGCTGAAAAGCCTTCCCCATTCCATTCAAACACCGCCAGCCAAACTTACTATACAGAAATGTAATGGAGGTGGGTGCGGCAGAGCTGAAAAAAGTCACACTGCCACCTGATTTGAATGGTACGAGAAAGTCTGTTCAATCCCAGACAGACTGGACAAGCCTACATCACCTCAAAGCCAGGTAAAGGCAGATTTAGAGAAAAATAATAACTCGGTAATGGAAACAACATTCGAGAATGATCGAGAACACACATAACAGGATATTAAACAGGTAACAAAATAAATCTTATGAACATATTATAAAGTATCCCTTCTGCATCCTATATGAATCTCTCTACAGCCTGTCCACAGGCAATGAGATTAAAAAAATAAAACATGTTTTCACTTGATCAGTATCTTGCTGTCAACATGCTGACATTCAGAAGGTGCTCTTTGGGCCGTCTAATAGAAACCAGAAGAATTCCTCATCAAATTCAGCATCTGTGCTGGATACAACCAGAGAACCGGAACATATAAATATCCACCAAGCTCGTTTCCTTTAAAAAAAAAAAACACCCAAAGAAAGGTACAGTACAATTAATAACATGTCATTGCTTTAATCCCCAGACAGCAGCAGGCTGATCTGAGACAGAACGGCACAGTAATCAGTGGCACTGGTTCAGAAATTTCAAGGAATCATGTGGTGCTACAATAAGGATGGAATCGCTAACGTTGCACGGCTACGGCTAGTCTTTCATTTTACATACCTTCATTGTGTTTTAGTTTCTAGAAATAAGCGCTAATTTTTTATTAACAAGAAAATCAGAATTTCTATGAAATAGCCTGTTTTTTAAAAACTGTATTTTAATTTACCCATGGCACTGGGTATCATTGTACAGTAGATTATTATTATTATTATTATTATTATTATTATTATTATTATTTATTTCTTAGCAGACACCAGGTATGGTTGGCAAATACAATAGCCTTGATTCTCAAACCAATTAACTCCAAATTGTCATTAAAATATTACAAATCTAAAACTAACAAGGAAAAAAAATTGATTTCTGGTTTTGTAACTTCTTTGGGTGACTTTTTCATTGTCAAAAGGAATGCGCCAATGAGGATTTGGAATAAAGATACCTAGAATACACCACAAGCTCCCTTCCAATCTGTAGTACTATGTGGTATAGGCCACTACACTGATAAATAGTAATACCAAACTACAACAAGGACTGCCTTAATCCTATAGAACACACCAGGCTCTTCCTTGAAAGAACACCATCTGCAGAGCACACAAAAAGTCTGTTTAATCCTCTGGATCACTGATTGAACTCTGAGTGAAGAGGGAAAATAAAGAGCCCCATGTCACACACTGTGGATCCCAGTTTGGATTGGAGATCAACCATCCAAATACTGCCAGGGTCAGACTACATGTAGGTACAGGTTGTAATAATGTGTACTGATCTTCATGATTACATTCTGGTAGTGGACTAGTCTTTGGCCTCGTATGCCACTGGGTAGATCGATTTCAATTGGGACTCTGATAGTCAGCCCCAATTTAGAATTGCAGGCTGGCAGACCTTGATCTCTCCAATTCATATTCATGGTGGTAGCCTAGATTGAGTTTTACAGACTAGTTTCATGGTACAGATGGGAATATGGCAGTTTGAATTTTGTATTCTATTATGTGGGTCCACAAAGCTCTGGGGTCCCTGTGGGTATAGCTTGGGTTATGGATACACTCAGTTGCCAAGGCCAAAACTTCAAGGGAATCCTTAAAGACAAATCACCATGGAAACAGGCCCAGGAGGTAAGTGACAAACTAACTCCCACCAACTCCCCGGGTCCCTCGCAAAGTTAAGTTAAACAGGAAGCACCAGTCTTGTAAATAAAAAGTTAACAGCGCACTGAACACTTGTAAATGTCTCACATTTTTATACATTACACTTTTTGGATTTTTTTTTTAATAAGTTTATCTGAATTCCGCTTGGCCACAATGTCTGAAAGGCCGTCAGGCTTGGCGTGCTGAAGGTATGTAAGTGGAGGAAATCGCCAACACTTTGAGTAATAAACTTAAAATAGTGTTAAAAATGGGTTGACTCGCAGTAGCCCAGCTACTTATCAGCTAATAATACTGTGCAGCAAATCACACTTTAAAAAGAAAAAATCATTTTCTGCCTTCCATTAGCAAAAATACATTCTCAACAGAATCTTATTTTATGCTAATCTGCTTTGCTTTCACAGATTTTTTTAAAAAGCCTGTTTATCCCATCACAACACTATAAAGTTAATTTCCTGTGTTATGGATAATCAGCCCCCCTCCCCCTATTCATGCCCACATTTTCAGAGCACATGGGCTCAATTAGGCTCCTAATAACTGCCACACAGAAATTGAACCCAGACAGGAAACTGAGTGTTTGTCCTCAAACTTATTGCGTTATGGTAACATACGTGGGCTAACTGGAAAGGGAACCACTTGTTTTTAAACATTGAGTGTCATACTAAACAATCTATTAGTGTGTCTGTGTGTGTGAGCTCTGTAACCCAGCTGCTGCCTCGATGTGTCACAAACATTCTTCCTGTATGATTATTTCAATTACATTTGCTGATATTGTACAGTAAATCTCTCTGCTTCTGGTGACCAGCACAAGGTAAAGACCACCATTAAAGACCAAGTAGCGGGGTTCCGAAAAATATAGCGTTACACGTTCCCACGTGTTGCTACAACTGTTTCAAAAACACACCTGTCATTATTCTTTTCATTGTTAACATCCGGACAGCTTTTTACACTCATAACTTTAAAGTTGGTTTCAAAGCTCTTTTCAAAATGTCCGCTCTAGTGCTGACAGTGTAAGGATTATTGCCCACATTGTCAAACAGGTAACACAGCAAGACTTCCATTACATGAGAGTAGATGTTAAAAACTTCATGCAGATTTGAACTCGGCTCTCGCCAAGATAAGCAGTAAACTAATGTGATCCATCTGCATCTCCATCCATTTGCGTTTCTTTCCATCTGATGTAGATATCCTTCTGCATGGTGTTGATGGCTGAAGTGTAATGCTGGCTCCAGGGATCAGCTTATTTTGCCTCCCTAGCGCATCAGCACACACAACGGTTGCGATGCTGGCCCCGGGGATCAACCACAGTGCGGCCTCCCTAGCGCATCAGAATCACAACCGTCTGGATTGAGCTAAGTAGGGTACATCTCTGGGGTCTTCAAGTGGGCACCTTCCATCCTCTGTGTTTCGTCGACAAGCCCACGACACATCAAGAGGGCTCAACAGTGATTCTGGCGTCCCAGCACCCCCTACTCAACTCAGCCCAGCTTACTTACCCGTACATCAGCGTTGCTTTCTTTCTATTGTGCTTGAGATCCCCAGCCAGAATCTTTCCGTCTCAACCACAGCCAGTTGCTGCTCCTTTCTGCTACTTCAGATAAGTTCTTCACTGTACAATGCAACTCTTGGCCACTGAACCCGACATCTCTGAGAAACCGGGTTGTAGAGCCACAAATCCTCTACAACCCACCTCCACTGGGTAAACCCGGACTCTCCGTCCTCGCTGTTCCGCTTCAGTGGCTAGTTGAGCATACCGCAGTTTCTTCCTCTCATACGCCTCATCTACAGCATCCTCCCATGGCACTGTTAACTCTACCAGATGAACAAAGCGTGCTGATCCAGACCACAAGACAATGTCTGGTCGAAGGTTAGTGGTGGCAATCTCAGGTGGAAAAATAAGCTGTTGACCAACATCTGCCAGCATTTTCCAGTCTCTAGCAGCATCCAGTAGTCCTGGGCGAGGCATGGTTTTAACACTTTTTCTTGTTGGTTGCTCTCCTGGGCAGAGGAATATTTTGTGTGTAATGTTTTGATGGAACTGGTGGCAACTTATTGGTCATGTTACCCTTGTCTTCTAATGCTAAGGCCAAACATCGCAGCACCTGGTCATGGTGCCATGTAAACCGTCCTTGGCTAAGACCCACCTTACATCCTGTCAAAATGTGCCTTAATGTTGCAAGTGATGAACACAAAGGACATGAGGGATCCTCTCCTACCCAGAGGTTTAGGTTCTGTGGTGATGGAAGAGCATCATATGTTGTGGTATGGAACAGAAAAGCCAGAGCACTTATTGTTATGTTTTTAAAAAAAAAAAAAAAAAAAAAAAAAAAAAATTATATATATATATATATATATATATATATATATTTTAAATCACTCTTCCTGCAGTGATTTAGATGACAGATCTCAAACCCCAGTGCACTAGACCGGCCATTTTGAAAACAGACTTTAATGTTACAGGTTTTAAAAGTTATCAGGATGTTAACAATGAAAAGAAAAATTACACATGTTATTTAAACAGTTGTAGCAACATGTGGAGACGTGTAACGCCATATTTTTTGGAACCCCATTACTTTCTCTTTAAGACTACTCTCTGCAAGTCCCTTTCAAATTTGGGATATGTAAATATTTCAAATACAAAGCTATATACAACCCGCTACATCTTCGTGCCTTTGCTGCAGGTCACATGGTAGAACTACAACACACTGAGTGGTGAGGTAGCAGGAAGCAGCAGTGGCAACATTTCACCTGCAGCCTTCTCTTTGAGATTCCTGCATGTTCCAAATTGAAGTCTAAAATGCAAGCAAAAGAACCAAAACATCTTCACCAGAAGAAAGGCAGGACTGGTGACAATATTGCTGACGTATAATTAAGCAAACAGGCGCATAAACTTATGTAATGGGAGTTGTATGTGGGGCTATTTTAAGATAAAGACAAAAGTTGATTAGAAATCCAATTACAAGGCTTTAATGTGGTCTTTTATCAATGTTACAGTCACAGCTGACCACAGTAAAACATGCTTATAAACATCTCGATCCCCACGCTTTGCATTTATATTTATCTTTAACCATGGGGTTGTCTAGACTCTGAGACGGGCCTGTATAAGGATTAGCTTTTTCAGAAAACAACATGTACCTAAGTGTAGGTCCGTGCACCTATTTGTACGATTATATCGTATTGTACTGCATCACGGACAGCCTGATGGCATTCCTACAGGGACGTACACCAGCCAGCATGGGGTGTGCCAGGAGCTCCTGGACACACCTGTCAGGACATGATGACGGGGCTGCCCTGGAACAGCCTGTATAAATATCTTTACTTCCTCACCCCACGAAAACCAAATCTCCTTTCCAAAATCTGCAGGTAAAAAACACACAGAACTCCTTGTCATCCCACACATGCTAAAACGCTTAACAATATGAAGTGCTCCAAGTAAGTCCTGGATTATTATTGTGGGAAACTGCATTTTAATATTCCTTTTTTTATGTGACGTAGTAGTAATGCTTCCAGAATTTGTTTTTCATACATTTTATATTATTCTTTATTTAATGAGATAGACTTGGCAATTCTGTATATACTGTAGACAAAGAAGACGACTCAATTCTTACAAGACCTCTATATACAGCAGGTCTATGAAAGATAGGGACTATAATATAATCAAAAACACAAAAAAGGGTTCACCTGGTTGGCTATTCCATGCATTTATAACTCTGTGTAAAACAATGCTTCCTACTTTCTGCCCTTAACTCTTACTCAGCTTCCATTATGCACCCACGTTCTACTCCCTGACTTTGAAATAGTTGCAAAGTATGTCAGCGCTAAAAGAGTGAAACGTGGATTTAGTCTGTGCTGAAGCAGGGCCTGGAGATTTAGGAAACGCAGGGACCCTATCTTTCAATTAACAGTCCGTCCCCGTCCTCCCCCCCGGTTTTCTGGCCTCACTGACCCCACTTCCCAGCGATCCTCTGAAACACATTACATGCCTGCTTAGCTCACAGCTTGAACCATCAGTACAAGAGGCCGCTGAGACAAGAGAGAGGGGGGCAGAAGCGCGAGGAACTGCAACAAAACCCCAACCCTTTTGCCCAATCACATCGGCTCTGACGCTCCCTGGGTGGGGGATGGGAAACCGGCAGGGATTGCTTCTCCTCATTGTGTAACAGCGAACCCTACTGGCCAGACACTGAGCACATTCAGAGTGGATAAGAGGCAGGGATGATCTCTGTTCTCCGGGATCAGTAACCCTCCCACCTCTGCTCTGGATTGCTCGGTGTAAAACCGATTCTGGCTTTAGGCTTGTGAGATCGGAGGATGCTCATATGCCCTCAGAACGTTTGTGCTGTGTGGGGACTCGCTCCGGTGAGGAGAAAAAACATAATTGGACATTCCAAATTGGGGGAAAATAAATAATAATAATTGGTCAATAAATTTTAAGAAAAAAAAAAAAAACACAACCAGAGACAAAGACAATACAAGCCTTGTTATGTTTGAGTGAGTGTGTGTGTGTGTGTGTGGAGGGGGGTGGGATTACTTTTATTCTTACAAACGGATGAGTCTGAGATACACAGAGGTCAAGAGATTGACTGTGGCAGGGGTCAATACGGGGTCAACGACTCAGATGGGATTTGAAACCAACGTCACCTGGTTGATGATTTCATGCTTCAGAATAGTGAAAGAACCCTGAAGAGAAAATGACAAGGACTATTTGTGTTAACCTTATTGCAATCTGGTTTTCACCATTATTTACTGGGTAGGAGGGTTGGGGGGGGGGGGGATTCCTGTCCCAGTCATTCAGGTTCCGCATTCCTTACTTAATGCTGCAGTGTCCTGCAATCATTTCATACTAGAATATGGGTCCTTGAAGGAATTGATTATTCATAGCTCTTATTGCATAGCAGACTGATCCATTCCTGGTTATACTATGTTTAATAAGACAACCCTGAGTTTGTTATCTATACACGGGGGCTAATCAAGCTCATATTAAATGCCTGGAATAGGTGAAACTGCTATGCAATAAGACTCTTATTTCCATCCCTGTAATTCAATAGTAATCTTTTGTGCACATCTACCTACTCAGAAGTCATCCCTTTTGTAAA